>NC_091963.1:143912033-144253533 GCF_031021105.1 Erythrolamprus reginae
TTCTCTGTCTCTCTGTGTCTCTGTCTCTGTTTCTGTCTGTCTCTCTGTCTCTCTGTCTCTTTCTCTTTCTCTGTCTCTTTCTCTGCCTGTCTCTCTGTCTCTGTCTCTGTGTCACTCTCTCTCTGTTTTTCTCTATCTCTCTGTGTCTGTCTGTCTGTCTGTCTGTCTGTCTCTCTCTCTCTCTCTCTCTCTCTGTGTTTGTGTACTGAAGTCTTTCTCAGGCTGCGAAACTCATTTTTAGATGTTGAAAAATAGAAAACAGCAGGAAAAAAGCCTATGATAATTTTCGGGGGGTTTGTTCTAAAAATGGTCAGATGATGGACATGTGTTTATCCCAAGCAGGTTTAAACTCAGTTATTGAGCAATGACCCCCTCCCCTCTGCTGGAAGTTGGTTCCAAGCTCCCACCATTCTTTCAGTGGAGGAATGCTTTCCTAACATGACTTTTGAATTTTCCTTTTGTCAGTCTGAAGTGATGCCCTTGTGTTCTTGTTTTTTGCTTAATATTAAAAATATTGGATTGGTTCCATTCCGCAGGGTGCTTATAATGAACTAAAAATGTAAGGAGACCTTTTGTCTGAGCTGCAGAAAAGACTTGAGAGAAGTCCAATAAAGTAAGAAATAATAAGAGCAAGAAGCGAAATGGTCTTTTGTTCCATTACCAGTGATCCTAGTTCAACAGGATTCTCCTTTGAATGAGTCTTGATAGAACAGAACAGAACAGAATCTATTCTTTATTGGCCGAGTGTGATTAGACACAAAATGAACTTGTCATTTGTCATGCTCTTAGTGTACATAAAAGAAAAGATACAATTTTCAAGAATCATGGGGCACAACACTTAATGATTGTCATGGGGTGCAAATAGCAACAAAGATCTGAGCTCCTGAAGTTAATAGCAATAGCATTTAGATTTATATACTGCTTCACAGTGCTTTACAGCACTCTCTCTCTAAGTGGTTTACAGAGATGAGGCATATTGGCCTCAACAATCTGGGTCCTCATTTTACCAACCTTGGAAGGATGGAAGTCCGAGTCAACTTTGAGCCTACTGAGATTCGATCTGCCAAACTGTTGGCAGCAGAGGTAGCTTGCAGTACTGCACTCTAACCACTGCGCCACCGCGGCGATCCATGTTAAGTTCTCCAGATCTTCCCTCTTGCAAGAAAGAACAGTGAATGGAAACATGCAGTTTAGCAAAAGAGACATCCATCTCCCTGGTCATTAAGTCACTAGTGGCAGGAGTCTCCAACCTTGGCAACTTTAAAACTGTGGATTTCAACTCCCAGAAGCTGGCAGAGGAATTCTGGGAGTTGAAGTCCACAAATCTTAAAGCTGCCAAGGTTGGAGATCTTTAGTTTAAGGAATTTCTTAATCATGCATGCCATGTTGTCCCAAAACTGTTTTTTCCAAGTCCAGCTGCCTTTTAGAAAAAGCACTTTGGGGATGAACCAGTAGGAAATTCTCTTGAAATAAAATTAATTAATTAATTAATTAATTAATTAATTAATTAATTAATTAATTAATTAATTAACTCACTCACTCACTCACTCACTCACTCATTCATTCATTTATATTTATTTATTTATTTATTTATATTTATTCATTCATTCATTCATTCATTCATTCATTCATTCATTCAGTCAGTCAGTCAGTCAGTCAGTCAATCCGTCAGTTTGTCATTCATTCATTCATTCATTCATTCATTCATTCATTCATTCATTCATTCATTCGATTTTTATGCCGCCCTTCTCCTTAGACTCAGGGCCGCTTACAACATGTTAGCAATAGCACTTTTTAACAGAGCCAGCACATTGCCCCCACAATCCGGGTCCTCATTTTACCCACCTTGGAAGGATGGAATTTGGGAAAATGGGATTTTATTTGGGGAATAAACTTTATTTTTTTTAAAAAGATTGAATGTCCATGTGTGTTTTCTTATATTTGCAGGAAGGGGCTAAATATAATGCCCAACCATACGGTCATTCTGGAATTCATTCTCCTGGGTATCCCCCACACCGAAGGCCTGCAGAATATCTTGTTTGGGGTCTTCTTGTCCTTCTACCTTCTCACTCTAACTGGCAACCTACTCATTCTCACAGCCGTCATTTCTGATGCCCGCCTCCATACCCCCATGTACTGGTTCCTCTGCAACCTCTCGGTGGTTGACCTGGGCTTCTCCTCCATCAGCACCCCAAAGTTCCTGGCCAACCTTTGGGCGGGGAGTCGCACCATCTCTCTGGGCGGCTGCATGTGCCAGGTGTTCTTCTACCATTTGTTAGGAAGCACAGAATGCCTCCTCTACACCGTCATGGCTTATGACCGCTACGTGGCCATCTGCCACCCGCTGCGCTACTCCATCATCATGAATCGGAAAGTTTGTGCCCTTCTGGCAGCTGGCACTTGGTTCACCAGCTCCTTCCATGCCACTATCTTGACTAGTTTGACCTTCAACCTACCCTACTGTCGGTCTAATGATGTAGACTATTTCCTGTGTGACATTTTCCCCGTGGTGAAGTTGGCTTGTGCAGACACCTACATCATTGAAACAGTGAGCTTCACCAACATCGGGGTGGTGCCCATGGCTTGCTTTTTTCTTATCCTCACCTCTTACATTAGGATTTCAGTTTCCATACTGAAGATGCATTCAGCAGAAAGCCGGCGGAAGGCAGCCTCCACTTGCGCATCACACCTGACCGTGGTTTGTTTCTTCTTTGGACCTTGTGCTCTTCTCTACACCCAGCCTTCTCTCAGTGACATTCTAGCCACTCCCATCCAGATTTTCTGCAATGTTGTCACTCCAATGTTAAATCCTCTTATTTACACTTTGCGGAACAAGGAAGTTCAGGCAGCCTTCAGAAAGCTCAAAGGTGGACCAAGTGCGTTTTCTTGAAGAAGCGAAGGGAAGGCAACTCAAAAGAGTCAACCAGCTTCATATTTAGAACAGAACAGAATAGAATAACAGAGTTGGAAGGGATCTTGGAGATCTTCTAGTCCAAACCCCTGTTTAGGCAGGAAACCCTACACCGCTTCAGACAAATGGTTATCCAACATCTTTTTAAAATTTTCAGTGTTGGACTATCCACAATCTCTGGAGGCAAGCCATGGATTAATTGTTCTAACTGTCAATTAGTCAATTAGTCAGCAAACTCAGTCTGGAAAAGGTTAGCCATCACTGCCCTATACCATTTCAGACAAATGGATGTCCAATTGCTTGTTAAAAACCTCCAGTGTTGGAGCATCCACAACTTCTGGAGGCAAGTTGTTCTACTGGTTAATTGTTCAGGCAGAAAACATCTCCTAAATTCTAGACTGCTTCTCGATTAGTTTCTACCCACTGCTCCTTGTTCTGCCCTCAGGGGCTTTGGAGAATAGCTTGACTCCTTCTTTGTGGCAACCCCTGAGATATTGGAACACTGCTATCATGTCTCCCCTGGTCCTTATTTTCATCAAACTAGACAGACCCAGTTCTTGCAACCAGTCCTCATATGTTTTAGCCTCCAGTCCCCTAATCATCTTTGTTGCTCTTCTCTGTACTCTTTCTAGAGTCTCAATATTTGTGGAGTGCTTGTTACTCTCTGAACTTAGTTGCTTTGTTGGCAGCCTTTTCATTACCAAACTAGGTAACATCATCAGTGCTAGAAGGGAGCGGGGTTTCCTCTCTTTTTGTATGCTAGTGGCTTGCACTGTCTGTGTTGGTGAGAATGGCCTTGGTGGTTCCTGTTTTTTCCTGTTAGCTTGTTTGTCTGAATTGATTGTTCCTTGATTCAGGTATTGTTCAGTTCTTGATTGTAGCCTTAGTGATAATCTTAAGCAGCCTACTCTGCTTTCTGTCCACTCTGGACTCTGAAAGAAAAGATAGTCTACTGCTGGAAATGAAACTGTTTGTAACTATTGCTACATTGAAGAAATAATCTACTTGTGGCATTGTATATCTTACTATGTTTATAAAGAAGTTAATGAATCCAGCTGAATCAGTCATTTGTGTGGGCTTCTGGAAATTGATTTTTGTGCAGCACACTCTGCAGAAATGATGTTTCACAGAAAGGGAGTCACCACAGAGAAGGCCCATATTTTGGATCCTGCTAGATGAACCTTTTTACAAGAGAGGACCCATACATTCCCTGCCTCCCCGGTCTGGTGGATTGGGTAGCTATTCCTTTATGTCTAAACGTCTTAAATAGGGAAAACAAAGCATAGCGAGGAAGGGAAATTACAACTTAGATGTTGAATTCATTAGAACTTTATCCAAAGCTTCTGAACACAACAGAACCAAACAGAACTGCATTGAATCATATAAAAAGGACTTTGGAGGTCTTATAGTTCAACTCCCTGTTTAGGCAGGAAAACCTACACCACTTCAGACAAATGGTTATCTAAACTCTTTTTTAAAAACTTTCAATGTTGGAACAGTCCCAACTTCTGGAGGCAAGTTGTTCCACCAATTAATTGTTCTGTCAGGAAATTTCTCCTTAGTTCTATGTTGCTTCTCATCTTGATTAGTTTTCACCCATTGCTTCTTTTTCTATCCTCAGGTGCTTTGGAGATTAGTTTGACCCCCCCTTCTTTGTGGCAGTTCCTGAGATACAGTATCAGAATATAGCTGTCATATCTCCCCCAGTCTTTATTTTCTTTAAACTAGAAATAACCAAAAAGGAAACTCACAATGAGTTTCTATAGAAGACTATGTGAACAAATATATGAACGTATAGTATATAGATAAGAATGTTAAAATATGGACATTGAGCAATTGAAAATATTTAATTTATATATATATGTAAATGTTTATTTATATGTTGTGTTTGTCTTTTTTAAATATATATATTCAATAAAATATTTTTTTTTTAAAAAGAAGGCCAATCTTCTACATTGCACAGTCCTCTGGCTCAATGAATGAATGAATGAATGAATGAATGAATGAATGAATGAATAAATAAATAAATAAATAAATAAATGTGGGGAAGATCTCCTATATCTACATATAAAGGATATCAGGCAGTGAAGGGCTACCAAAATTTTTACTACCACACTGTGGGCATGGCTTATGCAGGATGCCCTGCTTTTTCTTTCAATATATTTCATTGCAAATTGGGTGCTCTGGGGTGGGGCTCCATTTTCGCTACCCCATTCCCCCCATTCCCCTGATATCAGGCAAATGGAAAGATTTATTAAAATTTTCTCTTCATGAGCTGATGTTTATCATTCAGTTCGTGTGTCATCACAATGATAAAACACTTGGGATGGGAGATACACATTAATAAGCCAACGCTGCAGGAAAACATGGAGAAGATCTCCACAGCCAACGTATTCAGAGAAGATGCTATAAGACTTTCATCCATACAGATATTTTTATCCTATATAAATGAAGGCAGACTAGTTAACATTCAGACAGCTAACCCGATTAAAGCCTACAGGCTACTTGATGGAATCTACAGAAATATTGAAGAACATGTCCAGAAAATTTGTGTTTGAAAGCGAGTGGATAGGAAGGGAATAGACGCCAGAATGCTCAGCCAGGAACTCAGGAAACAATGTAGATAAATGTATTTATTCAATTTTTATGCCGCCCTTCTCCTTAGACTCAGGGCGGCTTACAACATGTTAGCAATAGCACTTTTTAACAGAGCCAGCATATTGCCCCACAATCCGGGTCCTCATTTTACCCACCTCGAAGGATGGAAGGCTGAGTTAACCTTGAGCCGGTGATGAGATTTGAACCGCTGACCTTCAGATCTACAGTCAGCTTCAGTGGCCTGCAGTACAACACTCTACCTGCTGCGCCACCCCAGCTCTAGTGAAGACGGTTCAGCAGGAACAGGCTTAAGTAATTTTATTCTTCAGTGTATTCAAAAAATACTTTCTTTCTTCTTCTATATACAGAATATACTTCACTTTAACTATGTACATGTATTTGTTTTATTTATTTTTATTTTATTTGTTTTGTGGTATACAAAGATATAATATTTATATACATGATACTAGTTGAGTATCTAGTTGAGTACTAGTTGACAGGGGACGGAAGGTACTCTGGTGCACTTACACATGCCCCTTAATGATCTCTTAAGAATTGGGAGAGGTCAACAGTGGATAATCCAAGGGTAAAGTTATATATATTTGCATATATATATATATAACAATGTTGACAGAACATCGCGGGTGAAGCTGTGGAATCTATCACCCCAACTTTGCTCCTAACAAAAGATTGGTTTAGGAATGTGACCCAGTTGTCAATATCATATTCACTGATGATGAATTCTCCTTTTTCATCAAAGGAGATCTTCTCCCCAACGCTGTTGCTGAATCTTATGCTTCTCAGAAAAGAATGAACCTGAAATACAGAGGAAGCCAGAGAAGGAGAAAGAGAGAAAGAGATAGAAGTAAGGAGAAACCATTTACAGTTTATGTTCAAAACATACACATGGATATATAAATAAAGAAAATATTAAAACTTTTTTATCTTATTAGTAGGCCAAAATCAAACAAATACTCATTCCAACATAAAGGTAAAATATTAGATTAATAAAATAAGATTCACATAGAATTGCATTTAAAAAATACCCAGCAAATTAATGTTGACATTAAACTCTTTAGCTTAATTGTTAAAGCCTCTTAAACAGGGCTGGGTTCTAACTTAACTCGCTGCCGGTTCACTTCCTCCTGCGCTGCAAGGTTGTCAGGGGCACGCAGGGGCACAACACACACATATAGGCATGTTGCTGGACCCCCCCCAAAATCCAAAAATAAGATGGTGAAGCATGTGCAATGCCAGAAATTTGTCTTCTGCGCATGCTCAGAAGACCCCCCCCCAAACCCTTACACTTACTAGTGTAAGTCTAGTCTAGTCTAGTCTAGTCTAGTCTAGTATAGTATAGGTTTCAACTGTATTATTTTACATTACTATCCATTTTCCATACTATTGCACCCCACTCCTACTCCCCTTCTCTCTGTTCTGTTCTTATATTTCTCTTCTCTTCTCTTCTCTTCCATTCCCAACCCTACCCCACCCCACTTATTCCATTTTAGTGAGAGTGTTGATGTTACCTGTTGGGGACTGACTGCTGGCAAACCACAATATCTATTCTATTCTATTCTATTCTATTCCATTCCATTCCATTCCATTCTATTCCATCCCTTCCGATGCCATCCAATGCCATCCCATTCTATTCTAGAGATGGTTTGGGTGTCAACTCTAGGGGCATGATATTCCAAAGAAAAGGCTCTTTTGGATCTTACCAGCCTAAATCTCTTGACTGATGGGATCCACAGCATACCTCTTCTGTTGGCGTTGGTGGGGCAGGATCATCACAAAAGGATGTCCAAAAATAATTTAAAAAGTATTGCAGGCCATAGTGTGTTTCCTCTCCCCTCTGCCAAAACAATCACAATAGTTAGGTATTTCTTTAGGAAGGGGGGGAAAGGTCAAGTTGTTAATCATAATCATGTGCCCCTTTTAATCTGCTTCATGAAAAAGGAGCAGAGTTTCAGTCCCATGGTTCTAGCCACCATCTTAAAAAAAATTTTTTTTTGCCTGAAGACACCTCTATGTAGCACTGATGATGTTACCTAGTACAGTGGTACCTCTACCTAAGAACGTCCCTACTTACGAACATTTCTAGGTAAGAACCGGAAAAGGCAGGGAGAAGGCATGGGACCTCTCTAGGAATCTCCTGGGAGGAACCAGGGCTGGAAAAGGCGGGGAGAAGCATCCGTGGGGGCTCTCTAGGAATCTCCTGGGAGGAAACAGGGCCTCCACCCTCCATGTGGTTTCCCCAATCACACACATCATTTGCTTTTACATGGATTCCTATGGGGAAAAATTGCTTCTTTTTACAAACTTTTCTACTTAAGAACATGGTCATGGAACAAATTAAGTTCGTATGTAGAGGTACCACTGTATATTTATTTTTATTTTATTTATTTAGATTTATAAGCTGGCCCTCTCCTGATGGGCGGTGACATGAAATGTCTGCAAGAAAATCACTAAACTATGAGAGCAACCCTTAGTTCAACCTTCATATGTTCTATTCTATCTGTACAGTCCGTAAAAAACCCCTCATTCACTCATCATGAAATCTCCAGAACTGCAAAGTTTACAAACTTGAAACTTGGCACTTATGTTCCTCTTGGCTTCTGGGTACTAACTGAGATAGGATTTTTCAAAATGACCATCAGATCATTAGTATTTTTTTACACAGTATTATATTAATTAACACACTCAATTCTAAGGAGTTAGATGTTCTACTCCCCCTCTGCACCGGAAAAGAACTCTGTCCCAACTGACAGTTGCCTTATATTAATATGCTCTGATGCTATCCCTCCACTAAACTGGGCATGTGCATGGCCAGAGCATGACTCATCTGGCATGCGGGCTGGAGTTTAGACATTCAACTCCCCCTCCCCACCCGAAAAGAAATCTGATCCAACTGCCAATTGCCTTATATTAATTCACTTAAACTAAGCCCTCTTTTGGTGTAGCAAAGAGCACTAGTCTCCAAACAAACTGGTAATTTGTACAAGTCCCTTATCAGTCCTGTGATACTTAGCTTGCAGCTGTGAGGCAATTCACAATCCTTCTTCTTTCACAAAGTGAAACACACTTTGCCCTGGTTTAGTTTCAAAGCGGGGAAAAATCAGCACACCAAAAGTCAAAGTCAGTAAAGCAGTCACGAAACACAACGATCAGATAATCCTCCACTATGGCCAAACCCACAGGCTGCTATTTATAGCAGCCTCACTAATTACCACAGCCCCACCCAACCACAGGTGGGCTCATTTTCTTTGATAATAATCTCTCAGTTGTTGTTGCCTATGCATTGCTCTCCACATGCGTGGATCTATCATTAACTCTTGTTCTGAATCCAAGGAGGAGCTAGATAATTGATCTCCTTCTGAGCTGTCTGCCACACTCTCCTCCTCCCTGTCACTCATGTCTTCTTGGTCAGAGGAGCCTTCATCAGCAGATTCCACTGGGAGCAAAACAGGCCTGCAGCATGTGGCTCTCTCCCCCACATCTACAGTCCTTGGGGCAGGAGCTGGGCCAGAGCTAACCACAACACACATTCTAATACATTTTCAAGCTTTAAGTGTCAATGTATCAAGCCTGAGCACATAGTTTCTTAGTGAAGCATGGGTATTCAGCTACTACTAAATCTATATACATAACTTCTTTTTCTTAAGCAAAGGTAGAAAAGACAAATGAGGATAATTTCCCTCTTTCTTTTCTATTCTCCTGAGATTTCCAGCTGTATGGAGTGATGGCAGGAACTTGGGATTTCATCCAAGTATAGCAAGGGTGCCCCCTTGAGATTGGATCCTCACACACCCCCCATAGAGACAAGCATTTTTCAGATGAGCCTGGATTCCCAATGGATCTATAACAAGGTTGCCCAATGTGCATTATTACAAATAAAATATGTGGCACAATTACGTGCCTTTTTAAAAAGAGAGATTTGCGCAGAGAGGCTCCATGTTGAAAAGAGATGCTTGAGAGAGTGACAGAATATTTTGGAAACGACGTGAAGTGACCGGAGAGGTAGTAATGGCTTCAGCATAGAATTACTCAGGGAAAGGGGAACAATTTGAGAATCTTATTCATCAGAACAATATTGAACATGTATTGCATCTCCGTAATGGCTTGATGGATCTTCATTTGCATGATAGTAGCTAGCTAACATGGAAAGGACAGATCTTGACAAATGGTAGGTGAAACACTAAAAAAATCTAGTACCATCCTGGATATTATTTGGGGCTCTCCTTCCTAGTGTTCTTGACTGACAGCTTGGTGCCAAAGTTAGGCAAAATATGAAAATGAGAAAAACTGGATTGAAGCTTTTAACATGGAAACTCTTCCATATATGTTAAATGCTGCTGGAAAAAGAGAGGGTAGCCAAACAATGAGACTCATGATTGAAGAATTCTCTTTTATGTGACTTCCTTGATATCCAGATTGGGTTGTGGAACAAAGACCAGAACTTTTATGTCAAATGAGTCTTAAGATGAAGTGGACTTCTTCAGACCTGCTACTGAAGTTTGCTTCTTTGTGTAAACAATGTTAAGAAATCTTGCAAAAATCATGGCATCACCCCATCTTACCCCATCCCCACCAGTCACGAAGGTTAGTGCTCTTCAAAAGACCCCTCCCTCCCGTGGTTGTTAATGCTGTCTAAATTGTGTGCATTGCAGAGATAAATGTTGCCAACATTGCCTGAAATGGTGTGTGAAAACCAAACAACCCTGATGCATTTTGTCCTCTTGGGGTTCCCGTACCCACCCATCTTACACATCCCTTTGTTATTATTTTTCGTGTGCATCTACCTGTTGACTCTTCTTAGTAACTTGGTGGTCTTCTTGGCCACAATCCATGAGCCTCAGCTACATAAGCCGATGTACTGGCTCCTTTGCCACTTGGCCATTGTGGACATCGCCACCTCCACCATTGTGGTACCCAAGATGATTGTTTCCTTTCTGGATGGCAACAAAGGCATCTCATTCGCAGGCTGTGTAACTCAACTCTTCTTCTACCATTTTGTGGGCTGCACAGAATGCTTCCTTTACACTGTGATGGCCTATGACCGCTTCTTGGCTATCTGCTGGCCGCTTCACTACAGTATCCTCATGAACCGCAAAATTTGCCTTTGGCTTTGCATGGGCACCTGGTTTGGTGGGGGCTTGCATTCAATCATAGAGACAACCCTGACTTTTCAGCTGCCCTATGGACCACGCAATGAGATAAGTTACATCTTTTGTGACATCCCAGCCATGCTGAAGCTGGCGTGCACAGACACCTCCTTCAACCAGATGTTCACCTTGATTGATATAGGTCTCGTCGCTATGAGTTGCGTTCTACTTATTCTGGTGTCCTACGTCTACATTGTCTTTGCTATCCTGAGGATTCGCAATGCTGATGGCCAACGTCATGCCTTCTCCACCTGCACCGCTCATGTAATCCTGGTGATAACCTTTTATACACCTCTCGGTTTCACATACCTGAGGCCAGGAGCAGAAGTTCACCTTGGAGGGGCGGTTGCTATATTCTACACCACAGTGACTCCTTTCTTGAATCCGGTCATATATACACTCCGAAACAAGGAGATGAAAAATGCCATCTTGAGATTAAACGGAAGGAAATCTTAATTCTTTGATAACCTGAAGGACCAACTTTCTCAGTCAACTTTTGCTTGTACCAGAAGGAGAGATGCTATCTCATAGTCTTATTTCGGCACCTAGATCGTGGCTTCTGCCGCCCCCACTTCTTTCTTCCCAGAACTGTTTCATCCAGAGATTGGATCACTGTGGACCAGCAGTGGGTTACTCCTGTAGTGGCAGAAGCATCATGCATACGTGCAAGTGCACACATGAACCAGTAGGAACGGGTTTTAGAACCCACTACTGCTCTGGACAAACCAAATAACCTAGAATAGTACTTGTGTTTGTATATCCTTTTGAATTTTCAATATTTCTGCATACATTCGACACGATCTGTTTTCCGCACAAGTCCTAGATAAAGGCGACACAGTTAAACAACAATAAAAAACAGTGTTGTTTATGTATTTATTTCATGATGAAAATGGTCTAAGTCACAACCTTTGTTAGAGATTTGAATTCAAGAGGAGCCCTTGCTAGTGAGTGTGCTCCGGAGCATATATACCACCTATTCTGACAAAGCTACCACATATTGTGAGCAAAGTATCACGTAAACCTGTGCACTTTGTTTTTCTTACCTAAATGTGGAATCTTACTTTTTTTTCACCCTTGAATTTCATTTTGTTAGATAGCGCCCATTGTTCAAGTCTGTCAAGATCTTTCTGTATCTTGAGCCTATCTTCTGGAAAGTTGGCTAATTCTGCCAGTTTGGTGTCATCTGCAAATTTGATGAATTCCCCATCTATCTCTCATCCAGGTCACTTCAGTTTAATGAAACGAAAGACTAGGGGGAGATAGGATACAATATCTTAGGGGCTGCCACAAAGAAGAGGGAGTCAGGCAATGGGTGGAAACTAATCAAGGAGAGAAGCAACTTAGAACTAAGGAGAAATTTCCTGACAGTGAGAACAGTTAGTCAGTGGAACAACTTGCCTCCAAAAGAATATGTTGGATATCCATTTTCATTTGTCTCTGTCTCTCTGTCTCTTAGTCTTTCAGTCTCTGTATCCTTCCCCCCCATCTCTCTCTCTCTGTGTTTATGGACAAGTAGATAGATAAGTAGATAAATAGATAAATTATCGATTGATCGATCAATCAATCAATCAATAAATAAATCAATTGATTGATCAATAGTTAGATAGAAAAAGAGATAGAATGATAGATAAATGATAGGTATCTACCTATAGATGATAGATAATCTGTTTTATGCCCTCTTCAACATCTTCATCAATGACTTGGATGAGGAGATAGATAGGTAACTCATCAAATTTGCAGGTAACACCAAACTGGCAGGAATAGCCAACACTCCAGAAGATACAGAAGGATCTTGACAGATTTGAGCATTGATTATCTCACAACATGAAATTCAAAACTAAAGTTCTATATTTAGGCAATCAGCAATGTGCAGCAGCTGCCAAAAAAGCCAACACAGTTCTCGGCTACATCAACAGATGCAGCCACAATATAAAAAAGATGTTGAGAATCTAGAAAGAGTGCAGAGAAGAGCAACAAAGATGATTAGGGGTCTGGAGGCTAAAACATATGAAGAAGGGTTGCAGGACCTGGGTATGGCTAGTTTAAGGAAAAGGGCTAGGGGAGACATGATTTATTTTATTTTATTTATTTATTTTGTCCAATACACAATAATACACAATGAAGGTTATAGAGGATATAGTAGAGAAGATATAGGAGATATAGGAGAGACTACAGGACAGGGGACGGAAGGCACTCTAGTGCGCTTATATACGCCCCTTACTGACCTCTTAGGAATCTGGAGAGGTCAATCGTGGATAGTCTAAGGGTAAAATGTTGGGGGTTAGGGGATGATACAGAGTCTGGTAATGAGCTCCACGCTTTGACAACCTGATTACTAAAGTTGTATTTTTTACAGTCAAATTTGGAGCGGTTAATTTTATGTTTGAATCTGTTGTGTGCTCTTGTGTTGTTGTGGTTGAAGCTGAAGTAGTCTTTGGCAGACAGGACACTGCAGCATATGATCTTGTGGGCAATACTTAGATCATGTTTAAGGCATCGTAGTTCTAAGCTTTCAAGACCCAGGATTGTAAGTCATAGGGTAGAGGAGTCAAGGGCTCTTCACTGTTCCAATATCACAGGGATTGCCATAAAGAAGAGGGAGTCAGGCTGTTTTCCAAAGCACTTGAGGGTAGGACAAAAAGCAATGGATGGAATATGTATAAGCGATGGTTGAATGGCTCTCCTCATCTCCCTGGAAGCTCTCTGGAGGCAGAAAATGACCAGTTTCAAGTTGGGAAATGGGCCATTTCTGGCCTTTAGATGGCCTCCAGGAGGATGGGGGTGGGAAAGGTCATTTTTGCCCTCCCCAGCTCCTAGAAAGGCTCTGCAGCTTAGGATTGTGTGGGATGCTACACATCTTCTTCACTTACCTTGTTAGCTTCTGGGAGGGGGCTTCATGAATCCGAAGCAGAACATCCAGATTCAGTCACAGTTTTGTTCTATATCAGTGATGGCAAACCTTTTTTGGTTCATGTGCCAAAGGAGGACACCGGTGTGTGTGTGTGTGTGTGTGTGTGCATGTCCATACCCATAATTCGATGTGCTTCCATCCTTTTATCCATAATCTCAAACTTAATCCACCATGTACCGATACCAATTTTGTATTGTCCATTTATATCCTTGGCCACCTTTAAGCCAGTCACATGACCTTTAAGCCACCCCAGGTCACATGATTGTCATGCCACTCCCACCTGGTCACATGGCCACCAAGCCACACTCACAAAATAAGCCACGCCCACAGTGTGGTAGTAAACACGTTTGCAGCCTTTCACTGCCCCTATTCTCCAATTGGCCACTAGACCAGGGTTGAGTTCCACCTACCTTTGCCACCGGTTCTCATTGCAATGTTTTGCTTGTCCACACTCGCTCTGCTCACACACGTGTATGCAATTTCAATAGCAGGATTCAGCTTGAAACACAGCTGATCAGCTGTGTTTTGGGCAAAAAAATAAAGGACAGTATTAACCTGGAGGCAGGCAAGAGGGCTCTTTGTCAAGCTGTGGAAGAGGAGAAGGCATCAAAACACAAAAAAAAAAATTGCCCAAAATCTCCCCCAAAAGATGGCAGCATCCAGGGACTGTCACTGACCAAACTGGATCTGTGACACTATCGTCACATCACCTAATGTATTGGGTTATCTGGTCTGAACTGGGTTGAACCCACCCCTACTGTAAACATACTTAGCTCCATCAAACATTCATTATGTTTTATTTATTTATTATTAGGATCTTGTAGGTCATCTAGTCCAACCCCCTGCTGGTGCAGGAAACCCCACATCATGCTATTCCAATAGCAGTCGAGTCTTTTCTTGAAGGTCACTAGTGATGGAGCGTTCACCACCTCTGTGGACAAGCTGTTCCACTGGTTGATCGCTCTCACAGTCAGAAAGTTCCTCCTTATTTCCAGGTTGAATCTCTCCTTGGACAACTTCCAACCGTTGCTCCTTGTCTGGCTCTCTGGTGCTTTGGAAAATACTGTGTTCCCCTCCTCCCTGTGGCAGCCTCTCAAGTATTTGTAGACTGCTATCATGTCCCCACTGGACCTCCTCTTTGCTAGACTATCCATGCCCAGTTCCTCTAACCTTTCCTCGTATGTTTTAGTTTCTAATCCCTTTATCATTCTGGATGCTTTCTTCTGCACTTTTTCTAGAGTATCAATGTCTCTTTTGTAGTGTGGTGACCAAAACTGAATGCAGTACTCTAGGTGTGGTATAACTAGGGCATTATAGAGTGGAATTATTACCTCTTTTGTTTTGGAATGTATTCCTCAGTTTATGCAGTTTAAGATTATGTTGGCTTTTTTAGCCGCTGCTGCACATTGTTGGCTCATGTTTAGTTTGTTGTCCACTAAGACTCCAAGATCTCCCTCACATCGCTCAACAGCAGTTGAGAGTGTTTTCGCCCAGTTTGTATGTATGTTTTGGGTTTTTCTTACCTAGGTGTAGGATCCTACTTTTCTCTGCACTGAACTTCAATTTGTATGTTTGGGCCCATTGCATTAGTCTTTCTAGATCCCTCTGTATCCTGAGCCTATCCTCTGGAGTGGTGGCCATGTGAATGAGTCCTATGGGATTGGGTGGCATAGAAATTGAATAAATAAAATAAAATAAAATATGGTTAAACCCACAGACTCTTCATCATGTTTGTTTATCAATCACAGTTTGAAGTAAGTATAAGTGCACTGCAAGCTAAAAAAATACACTCCCCAAACCCTCCACTGAAGATAGAATAAAACCATTCAAATGGCTTTGATTGTATAACTGTCCCTAATTATGTGTTGAGGTGGTGGTACACTAGGATCAAAGCTGATATTTCTTCTTTGCAAAGAGGTCCTTCAGCCCCCATATCCTAACAGTGCCATTGTACAGTATGTCAGTGTAATTTATAGAAGTAAGATCTCAATCATGATCATAATAGAACTGGAAGAGGTCCAAGTCCCTACTCAAGCAGGAGACCTTATACTACCACTTTAGCAAAGGGGGGAAAGTTATGATATGTCACGTGACAACAACACGTCAGTTGGAGTTTGACACCCCACCTTATAGCATTTCAGACAACTCACTTTTTAAAAGAGCTTTAAAAGCAACCTTGACTTTTGAAGGCAAGCTGTTCCATTGGTCAATTGCTCTCCCTGTTTCCCAGTTAAGGAAGTTTCTCCTTAATTCCAGATTGCTTCTCTCCTGATTAGTTTCCATCCATGTTTCTTATCTTGCTTTTTTGGCGCTTTGGAAAAAAAACCTTTTCCCCTCAAATACTGGAAGATTGCTATCATGTCAACCCCCATCTTTCTTTTCTCTAAAGTAACAACATCTAATTCCTACAACCATGCTTCATATGTTTTAAATCTCCAGGCCTTTAATCATCTCAGTTGCTCTTCTCTGCACTTTTTCCAAAGTCTCAACATCTTTTTTTTAATTAACGTGGTGACTAAAACTGGATGCAGTATTCCAGATGTGGTTTTATTAAATGTTTTATAAAGTGGCGTTAATTTTGATTCTATACCTCAGTTTATACAACAAAGGTCATAACAGCTGTTAAGTGTTGTACCTCATGATTCTTGACAAATGTATCTTTTTCTTTTATGTACACTGAGAGCATATGCACCAAGACAAATTCCTTGTGTGTCCTATCACACTTGGCCAATAAAGAATTCTCTTCTCTTCTCTTCTCTTCTCTTCTCTTCTCTTCTCTTCTCTTCTCTTCTCTTCTCTTCTCTTCTCTTCTCTTATCTTCTATTCTATTCTATTCTTGTTTGGGCTGCTGCTGCTGCACACTGTTGGCTCATATTTAAGTGATCATCCATTAGCACTTCAGAGTCCCTCTCATAGTTTGTGAGCCAGGTTTTGACTAATTGTACTTGTAACCTTGGTTTTTCCTGCCCAGATGTAAAACCTTATTTTTGTCCACGTTAAATTTCATCTTGTTAGATATGTTTTATTGTTCAAGTCTGTCAAGATCTTTTTGGATCCTGAGTTTGTCTTCTGGATACAAGGAGAGTAAAGGATCAGGACTTTTCTAAGACGGATGGATTTTTTTTTTGATTCAGCTTATCAAAATTTAGAAATAAGCAAGTAAATGTTGAAATGCTAGAATAATGAAAAACAAATAGAACTGGGTGAGCCCTGATACATCTTCTCTTAAAAGCATTGGTGCACATGCCTGTGAGTTAATGAGTTGAAAATGTTTATAGAATTAAGGTTTTCCAATCAACATTGTATAGCAATAAATGTAACAACAAGCACTGTTTCTCAGTAATTATGCTCTGACAGCATTCAGTTCTCTTTTTATTTCTTAGAAATTGAATTTATATCCATCCCAGTAAGTCATCTAAAGATGACTTACATGGTGCCTGTGTTTACAAGGTGATTACTATAAAATATATGCATGGAATTTAAGGTCCTGTAATCAACATTGTATGGCATTGCCAGTAGAGATTCCCTCTATTAGATTGTAGAAATGTTCACAAAACCAGTTTAGGATGATCTCCTCGACAAGTTTACGAGGGCAACTTTTATGTCCTTGTTCCTTAGCGTATAGATAATGGGATTCAAAAGTGGAGTCAATGAGGTATAGAAGACAGCCACCACTCCATCCAGTGGGTCCTGAGATCCTGGTCTCAGATAGATGAAGACAAGGGGAACATAATAAGTTACTACTACAGTTATATGAGCAGTACAGGTAGAAAAAGCCCGTTTACGACCTTGGGCACTGCGGATCTTCAGGATGGTGGAGACAATGTACATGTAGGAAGTCAAAATCAGAAGGAAGCACATGGTGGCCACAAGACCGACATCCACCATGGTCACCATCTCATTGAGGGTTGTGTCAGCAGAGACCAGCTTCAACACAGCAGGGATATCACAGAAGATATAGTTGACCTGGTTTTCGCGACCAAAAGGCAAGCGAAAAACAAGGGATGTCTCCATTATGGAGTGAAGGCATCCTCCAACCCAGGTACCCATTACCAGGAAGACACATGTCCTCTGATTCATGAGATTGCCATAATGGAGTGGTTTGCAAATAGCCAGAAAGCGATCATAGGCCATCAATGTATAAAGGAAACATTCTGTGCAACCCAAAAAATGGAAGAAGAAGAGTTGGCATACACAACCTCCAAAGGATATGATCCCCCCACCTTTTAAAAATCCAACAATGATCTTGGGAACAATCACGGTGGAAACTGCCATGTCTATAAAGGACAAATGGCAAAGGAACCAGTACATGGGCTTGTGGAGATGGGGATTAGATAGAACTACCAACAGAATCAGAAGATTGCCAAAGAGTGTCATTGAATAGACGAGTAGGAAGAAGATAAGTAAAATTTCCTTCAGACTGCTGGGATATGGAAAACCAACTAGGACAAACTCATTCAATAAAGTTTGATTTTTATCTTCCATCTGGGCAACAAAAGATATCACAGGTATGCAGTGAATCAATCATGGAAAAATATCAGAGAATAAACAGAACAATAATGAAATCTTTAAGCAGATGATCCATAGGTAGCGTGACTGAGTTACTGGAGAGCTATTGACGATATGGAATGCCCAAGACAACAAATTCTGTCCAGTTTGTTTAGTTTTCACACCCCATTCATACAATACTGAGGATTGAGGATTAGCAAGAAACTGGACGATTCTGAGATTTTCTTTCTGGAAATATAACAGGGCTCAAAAGATTCTCTTTGTGAATTGTGATGCTAAACAAGATTCTTAAAGTTTTCTAAGTCATAGAATCATATTCTTTTCACTCACAACACAAGACATACTGGTTTTTAAATTATTCTATTTTGAAAATAGAAGCTTGGAGATATGGATTTTAGATTTCAGGAACCTGTCCAAGATCCACAGAAACTCAGAAGGAAAATGTTTTTGTTGAAATATAGTATTTTTCCATTTGGCAGCCAAGACATTTTTTCAGTTGCTCATCAATTCAACGTAGTCTTGAAATCTTAAACCATTTGCTTCCAAAAGCATAGAGTTTTTACATTTTAAGGCCCTTTATAAAAATACTTCACATTTCTTACTTAATAAGGAGAAGATTTGCCTTAGACAGCATGACACAATATAACTTCAAACACCTTCTAATTTCTTCATTGGAGGCTTAGAATTTACTTAATTTTCCTCTGTCATAAAACCTGTCATTCAGAGCATTTTAATAACAGATATTTTGAAATAAGTAAATGACCTAGTCTTTTAGGTAGCTACATCCTTCATTGCAGAATTTCCATGAGGGAAAAAATGGTGAACAGATTTTATCCGCAAACATTTTATCAGAACATGCTCCTCATCAATGCTATTTATTTCTTTAATTAACCATCTGTGTCTATATAATATAAGCAAGGAAAAGCTTTAAAGCTCTGAGCTTTAAAGAATTTTTTCCCCAAGAGAAGAGGCCCTAATTCCCCAAAGGTCTTCCTTTTACCAATGTAGAATATGGTATCTTTTAATGATCACTTATTTCTATTGAACTCTTTTCCCTCGGGGTATTTTTACTATTATTATACCATACATTTCTCTCTTAAGGATCTCAGAAGTTTATCTCTTTTCTTCAGCAGTTAATCCACAATTTACCATTTTCCATTTTAGAAAAATAATATGTCCTGGGCACTAGAAGAAAAACATTGAAACAACTAGTTTATTAAAAAAGCAATCAATCAATCAATCAATCAATCAATCAATCAATCAATCAATCAATCAATCAATCATAATAGAGCAGCAGTTAATCCACAATTTACCATTTTCCATTTTAGAAAAATAGTATGTCCTGGGCATTAGAAGAAAAACATTGAAACAACTTGTTTATTAAAAAATCAATCAATCAATCAATCAATCAATCAATCAATCAATCATAATAGAACAGCAGTTAATCCACAATTTACCATTTTCCATTTTAGAAAAATAGTATGTCCTGGGCATTAGAAGAAAAACATTGAAACAACTTGTTTATAAAAACCAATCAATCAATCAATCAATCAATCAATCAATCAGAATAGAGCTGGAAGTGACTTGGGAAGTCTTCTAAGAAGTTTATCTCTTTTCTTCAGCAGTTAATCCACAATTTACCATTTTCCATTTTAAGAAAAATATTATGTCCTGGGCATTAGAAGAAAAACATTGAAACAACTCGTTTATTTTAAAAAATCAATCAATCAATCAATCAATCAATCAATCAATCAATCAATCAGAATAGAGCTGGAAGCGACTTGGGAAGTCTTCTAATCCAGCTCCCTGCTCAAGCAGGAAAGCCCATATCATTGCAGACAAAGGCTGTCCAACCTCCAGTGATGAAGCACCTACCACTTCTGAAGGCAGGCTGCCCCACTTGTTAATTGTTTTCCCTGTTAGGAAGTTTTCCCTTAATTTATTTATTAAATTTATATATCTGTCCATCTCACTTTCCAAAGTGCTACTGGATGACTTTCTTTTTTAAAAAAATTAAACAATTTACATTAAAAAAAAGGTGTGTTACATTTTGGTTTATGGACAATTATCCCACTTTCGTTTACATTATTTTCTTATTTATTATGTCCCTCTTTGGTATTTGTAATAAACAAGAATATCGTTCAGTAGTAAGCTGGGCAGCCACGGAACGGTGCTGAGTGCTCCCTTCTAT
Source organism: Erythrolamprus reginae (assembly GCF_031021105.1). Lineage (NCBI taxonomy): Eukaryota > Metazoa > Chordata > Lepidosauria > Squamata > Dipsadidae > Erythrolamprus > Erythrolamprus reginae. The sequence goes on from NC_091963.1 coordinate 143,932,319, forward strand.
AATAGGCCATGCAAAAGGAGGCTGTGACTGGCCCAAAAACAAACCAGTGAAAGCTCGACCTCTTCCGAATTCCTCCAGCCTGGGCTGTATCCAAATTCTCCCCTCTCAGCAGGAACAATGGATAGGCAACAATGGGCAGCCAAAATTTTTACTGCCACACTGTGGGTGTGGTTTATTTTGTGGGTGTGGCTTAATGGCCATTTGATTGAGTAGGAGGGGCTTGCCAACCATGTGACCAGGTGGGAGTGGCTTGAAGGATCATCATCATTCAGGCGAACTGCTAACTCCTCAACTTACAGTGTGGCTCGCTGGAGTGACAATTTGTTTTGCTTTTCTCGTGCTCTCCTTCCTGGGTCACCTCCCTCCTCAGGCTAGGTAGATAGATCAACGGGCGCTGTCAGAAGCATAAATGCCAGCCCCGCTTCCACCCACACCTTCTGCTTGCACCTCAGGAGGGAGGTGGCCACTTGAGGCTAGAGGGGAGCTGGGCAGGAGAGAGGGAAGCTCGTCCGAGTCCAGGAAGGAGGAAAGAGGAAAAAAGCAAGGAGTGCAGATGCAGCAGCAGCAGGAAAGGGAAAAAAGGAGAGGCAAGCTGAGACCAGTAATCCAAGAAGTGACAGCTGCCGATCAGCTGAAGCTGTGCACACATCTTCATTTCCACCGGTGGAACTGTGTTCTACCCGTCCTATCTGCTGCCCACCCTTGCTTATAGGCCAGGACATCTGAATAGTCTGCTTTACTGTCATTGGTGTCTGCAATAATAATAAATTTATTGTCATTGTCAAAACAACGAATTGTCATTTGCAACGAAAGTCGTGTGACACCCAGAGACCAGTCCCACCATACATAAAATTTAAAAATAGAATAAAAAATAGAATAAAATGTCCCACCCACTACAAATTCCCCACCCTGAACCACTCAACCATCTACATGACAAACCGAGTAATATTGTCCAACAGTTCACTGATGGTGACCCTTTACTTCGTTGTTAAGTGCGAGTATAGCTCTGGGATAAAAACTATTCAGGAAACATGTGGTCTGAGTTCTAGTTGTTCTGTATCTTCTGCCAGAAAGTAACAGTTCAAAGAGATTGTAAGCAGGGTGAGAAGAGTCTTTGAGAATGGTATGCACCTTCCTAGAACAGCGAGATGTGAAGATGTCATCCAGGGCGGGTAGCTGGAGCCCAATTATGTTCTGGGCAGTTTTAATCATTCTCTGTAGAGCTTTTTTGTTCACTACAGAGCTGCTCCCATACCAAGCTAGAATGCCATATGTCAGGACACTCTCAATGGTGCTGCAATAGTAGGACAACAGTAGATGCTGAGATAAATTTATCTTCCTGAGCATTCTCAGGAAGTACAGCCTCTTTTGTGCCTTCTTCACAAGCAATATTAGCATTCATAGTCCATGAGAGGTCCTCTGAGATATAAGTGCCCAGAAATTTGAAACTACCAACCCTCTCCACCTCCTCGCCATTTATGTGCAATGGTGAGTATACATCATAAGAGGGCTATGGGGATGCCAACTTCTGCTTCCTCCTCCTTTGTTTCTTCACTTCTGGACCGGCTCCTTCGGTTTGCTGGGTCTTAGCATCAGGTTTTTGGGAGGCCTTCCCTTCCTGCACTTAAGGATGATGGGCATACTTTCCCTTTTCATCTCAAATGTGTAATGTGATTCAATACCATATCCTTAATTTTCTCTTTTTACTTTATGTACCTCTTCCCTATTCATTGTTAATAAAGATTATATTTTTATTTTTTAAAAAAAGAATTCTCGTGCCTTCTCAATAGAGTCAATTTTGAATTTTTTGTCCCTGCAAGTTATAAAACTGGGGTGGCGCAGCAGGTAGAGTGCTGTACTGCAGGCCACTGAAGCTGATTGTAGATCTGTAGGTCAGCGGTTCAAATCTCATCACCGGCTCAAGGTTGACTCAGCCTTCCATCCTTCCGAGGTGGGTAAAATGAGGACCCGGATTGTGGGGGCAATAGGCTGGCTCTGTTAAAAAGTGCTATTGCTAACATGTTGTAAGCCGCCCTGAGTCTAAGGAGGAGGGCGGCATAAAAATTGAATAAATGAATGAATGAATGAATGTAAATTGGGGGAAAATAGGGAGGAGAAAGGAGGGGAAGACTGGTTGATTGTGCAGATTACACATGGGCAGATAAGAAGCCATTTATCAGTGAACAAACCTAACATGTTAAAATATATTTATTTATTTATTGGATGTGCATGCCGCCCCTCTCCGAGGACTTGGGGTGGCTCACAACATACCAAAACAATAAACAGCATACATATCTAAAGAATCTAATTAATATAGCTAAAAAACTTTAAAAACTCTAATAACATTTAAAATCATTTATTCCCATTTACACAGTAAGACATACTACACTCATCGGCCAGGGGCTAGGGTCTACTGGCCCCAAGCCTGGCAACACAGATAGGTATTTGTTCTGCCGGCTCCTAGCACGAGCCTTCAATTAATTGCAAAAGTAACAAAAGCACACACACACACACACAGGACAAGGCAACAATAGTTTCTTTATCCAAAGAAAAATAGAAGAAAAACCCTCTTTTGAATTCAAAGGGCTCACTTGTAAAAACAAACAACTTCTATGCAGTGAAATAACAAAAACAACAAACTTAAGTCCATTAACCAGTAGCTGTGATTTCGTCACAGCTATTCTTTTTCAGACATTGTAAATTCACTATGATTTATGGTCAGAGTCCTGAAATCCAAACACAAGGTCCTGGGAAAATCCGGAATGGCAATGCAAACTCCACAAGCACGATCAGATAATCTTCCACACTGTGAGGCTGGCACACTGCTCATTTAACAGCAGCCCTAATTACTTGAACCCCACCCAACCACAAGTGGACTCTATTATCTCCTGTAATACCTGCAAAGCTGTTCTGTTCTATGCATAGCTCTACGCATGCGTGGGTCTATCACAATTTCCTCATCTGAGTCTATCAAAGATAAGGAAGATGATGACTGGCTTCTTCCTGGGCTGCCTGCCAGGCCCCCCTCTGAAGGTCCCATCTCACAATCACTCCCTTCTTCAGATGATAACTCGCTTCCCGAAGCTGTCGGCAGCAAAACAGGCCTGTGACATTTGGATGTTTCACCCACATCCACCCCCACAGTCCTTGGGGCAGGAGCTGGCTCAGAGCGAACCACAGCAGGCATTTCAATTTTTACGGAAGGCAAGAAGGGTGGGGGCAGTGCGAATCTCTGCGGGGAGCTGATTCCAGAAGGCTGGGGGGCAATATGCTGGCTCTGCTAAAAAGTGCTATTGCTAACATGTTGTAAGTTGCCCTGAGTCTAATGAGAAGGGCGGTATAAAAATTGAATGAATGACTGAACAAATGAACCAACCAACCAACCAACCAACCAACCAACCAACCAACCAACCAACCAACCAACAAACAAACAAACAAACAAACAAACAAACAAACAAACAAACAAACAATTGTTCCAGTTTGGTTCTAGTGCTGTTAGAATTTACTAATCCTGTAACTCAGGCTCAGCATGGAATCTTTCATCTCCTTGTTCCTTAACGTATATATGAGTGGATTAAGGAACGGAGTCCAGGTGGTGTAGAAAAGTGCCATCACACTACTGAGCAGATCCTGAGTCCCTGGTCTCAAGTAATTAAAAGCTGGCGGCACATAGCAGATTATCACCACAATGAGGTGGGATGAACAAGTGGAGAAAGCTCGTTGCCGTCCTTCAGCTGAAGGGATTTTCAAAATGACGGTGACAATATACACGTATGAGGTTGCAATGAGGAAGACACAGACGATGGCTACTAAACCAATATCAAGCAAGGTGAAGATCTCAAGCCATGCGTCCGAACATGCCAGTTTCAACAGGGAAAGGATTTCACAAACGATGAAGTTCACCTCATTCTTGTATTCATAAGGCAAGCCATAGGAGAGTGAGGTAACCATGATCGAGTGCACACAGCCACCAAACCATGTTCCCAGAGAAAGATAGAGGCACATTCTGTGGTTCATCAGGATGTTGTAATGAAGAGGCTTACAGATGGCCAGGAAGCGGTCATAGGCCATAACAGTGTAGAGGAAGAACTCTGAACAGCTCACAAAATGGTAGAAAAACAGTTGGGTTAGGCAGCCTCCAAAAGAAATAACCCGACCTCCTTCCACAAACCCACCCATCACCTTTGGGATCACTATGGTGGATACTGAAATATCCATGACAGCTAAATGGCAGAGAAACAAATACATTGGTTTCTGCAGATTGGATTTAGATGCTACAGTCACCAGGATCAGAATATTCCCAACTACAGAGAGTAAATAGACAAGCAAAAACAAGAGAAATAAAGGGATATAGAGCTGGTGAGGATATGGAATGCCCAAGAGGATAAATTCAGTCCAGTGTGTTTGATTTTCACACCCCATTCATACAATAATATAGTCTTCTCTGGGAAGTTCAGATTTACACAGGAGAGGGTTAGCAAGAACGGGGTGATTCTGATATCTTCTTTCTGGAAATATATCGGGGCTCAAAAGATTCTTGGTGAACTGTGAAACTAAACAAGATTCTTAAAGTCTTCCAAGTCATAGAATCATGAATCACAAATGGGTTTTTGAATTATACTATTTTTGTTGTTGTTGTTGAAAATAGAAGCTTGGAGATAAGGATTTTAGATTGCCCAAGATGTAAGATCCACAAAAAATCAGAAGGAAAATCTTTATGCTGAAATATGATATTTCTCCATTCGGCAGCAAAGATTTTTTTTTCAGTTACTCAACATAGTCTATGTTATTCAGCATAGTCTTGAAATCTTAAAACATTTGTCTCCAACAGCATAGCGTCTTTACGTTTTAAACAATTTATACAAATTCTACACATTTCTAACTTAATAAGAGAAGATTTGCCTTAGACAGCAAGACACAAGCTGGAGAAAATGGCTTGAAAACATGACATAAACAGTTGTGAACATGAGAAAACACATTTCATATGACTTTAAATGCATTCTGATTTCCTCATTGGAAGCTTTGAATCTACCCAATTTTCTTCTGTCATTCTGTCATATCATATCTGTCACATCTGGTCTTCTTTCCCAGGTTGTTCAAAGCATTTTAATAACAGATATTTTGAAATAAATAAATGAGCTAGTCGTTTAGGTAGCTACATCTTTCATTGCAGGATTTCCATGAGGGGGAAAATGGTGAACAGATTTTATCTGCAAAGCATTTTATCAGAACATGCTACTCATAATCTATTTCCTTAATATATCATCTGTATCATAAGCAAGGAAAAGATTTGAGTTTTAAAGAAATGTTTCCTCAGGAGAAGTCATCCTTATTCCCCGAAGGTCTTCCTTTTACCAATTTAGAATATGGTATATTTTAATGACCACTTATTTTTTCTATTGAACTCTTTTCCCTTTGGGTATTTTTACTTTTACTATACCATATACAGTATTTGTCCCTTAGGGATTTCAGAAGTTTATCTCTTTTCTTCAACAGTTAATCCCTGATTTATCATTTTCCATTTAAGGAAAACAGTATGCAGCGGACATGAGAAGGAAAACATTGAGACAACTGGTTTATAAAAATCAGTCAGTCAGTCAACCAGTCAACCAGTCAACCAGTCAGTCAACCAGTCAACCAGTCAGTCAGTCAGTCAGTCAGTCAGTCAGTCAACCAGTCAACCAGTCAACCAGTCAACCAGTCAACCAGTCAACCAGTCAACCAGTCAGTCAGTCAGTCAGTCAGTCAGTCAGTCAGTCAGTCAGTCAGTCAGTCAGTCAGTCAGTCAGTCAGTCAGTCAGTCAGTCAGTCAGTCAATCAGAATAGAGCTGGAAGGGACCTTGGAGGTCTTTTAATCTAGCCCTTGCTGAAGCAGTAAATCCCATATCATTCCAGATGAATGGCTGTCTAGTCTCTTCTTTAAAAAAATGAAGCACCCACAACTTCTTAAGGGAAGCTGCCCCACTTGTTAATTGTTCTCACTATTAGAAAGTTTCTCCTTAATTTATTAATTAAATTTATATTTCTGTCCATCTCACTTTCCAAAGTGCTGCTGGATGATTTTCAAAGACTTAAAAACATAAATACATTTTTCAGAAGAGAAGGATTTAGGGGTAGTGATTTCTGATAGTCTCAAAATGGGTGAGCAGTGTGGTCGGGCAGTAGGAAAAGCAAGTAGGATGCTTGGCTGCATAGCTAGAGGTATAACAAGCAGGAAGAGAGAGATTGTGATCCCCTTATATAGAGCGCTGGTGAGACCACATTTGGAATACTGTGTTCAGTTCTGGAGACCTCACCTACAAAAGGATATTGACAAAATTGAACGGGTCCAAAGACGGGCTACAAGAATGGTGGAAGGTCTTAAGCATAAAACGTATCAGGAAAGACTTAATGAACTCAATCTGTATAGTCTGGAGGACAGAAGGGAAAGGGGGGGGACATGATTGAAACATTTAAATAGGTTAAAGGGTTCAATAAGGTTCAGGAGGGAAGTGTTTTTAATCGGAAAGTGAACACAAGAACAAGGGGACACAATCTGAAGTTAGTTGGGGGAAAGATCAAAAGCAACGTGAGAAAATATTATTTGACTGAAAGAGTAGTAGATCCTTGGAACAAACTTCCAGCAGACGTGGTTGGTAAATCCACAGTAACTGAATTTAAACATGCCTGGGATAAACATATATCCATCCTAAGATAAAATACAGGAAATAGTATAAGGGCAGACTAGATGGACCATGAGGTCTTTTTCTGGCATCAGACTTCTATGTTTCTATGTTTCTAAAATCAACAGCAATTAAATAAAGGGAAAAAATCAAGAGGTTGAAGAGTGTGGGGTAGGCTATTGTCTTTCACTCAACATGGTGTGCTTCCTTCAAGGCCCCAAACAAAATGGCTGAGGACCTTTTGTAAAGCCAGAAGGATGAAGGTGGATCTCAGATTTGATGCCAACTTATTCTAGAGCACAGCAGTGATGGGCTCCTACGGGTATGATCAGAAGCGCAGAAGTGGTAGAAAATGTTTGATTTTTTTTTTCTTTTTTTCCTCTCTGGGCTCTGAGTATGTTTTTCCTATTGCAGTAAATGAAGCTGAATGTGTATAATTCCGAGTCTACGGAGAGCGGCGGCATACAAATCTAATAAATAATAATAATAATAATAATAATAATAATAATAATAATAGTAATAATAATTATTATTTTAGAAGAGCTATGCGTATGTGTGTACATAGACGTGCAGTTTATGTAGTAGATAATGTATATTTTTGTGTGGCTGTGTACAATATGCATGTACAGATATGGCATTTATACATAGAATTAAAGAGTATACAGTGATCCCCCGGGTTTTGCGATCCCGATCATTGCGAAAGGCTATATAGCGATTTTTCAACCCGGAAGTAAAAACACCATCTGCGCATGCGCGCCCTTTTTTCTATGGCCACGCATGCGTAGATGGCGCCGGGCAGATCAGCTGCTGGGCGGCTTCCCTGGGTCTTCCCCCTCTTGCTGGCGGGAGGGCGAGTGGCGGGCATCAGCGAGGAGTTTGCGTGGGCGGCAGGGAAACCCCAGCGCCGCTTCCCAGCTGAGTCCTGAAGCCAAACGCGGAAGTTCGCTTCAGGACTCAGCTGGGAAGCGGCGCGAGCGAACGGCGTGGGCGGGCGAAGGGCGGGCGCGCGGGCAGGCAGGCGGCGGACAAGCGGCGGGCGGACAAGCAGCGGGCGCGGCAGCAGCGAGGAGTTTGTGTGGGCAGCAGGGAAACCCCAGCGCCGCTTCCCAGCTGAGTCCTGAAGCCAAACGCGGAAGTTCGCTTCACGACTCAGCTGGGAAGCGGTGCGAGCGAACGGCGTGGGCGGGCGAAGGGCGGGCGCGTGGGCAGGCAGGCGGCGGACAAGCGGCGGGCGGACAAGCAGCGGGCGCGGCAGCAGCGAGGAGTTTGTGTGGGCAGCAGGGAAACCCCAGCGCCGCTTCCCAGCTGAGTCCTGAAGCCAAACGCGGAAGTTCGCTTCAGGACTCAGCTGGGAAGCGGCGCGAGCGAACGGCGTGGGCGGGCGAAGGGCGGGCGCGCGGGCAGGCAGGCGGCGGACAAGCGGCGGGCGGACAAGCAGCGGGCGCGGCAGCAGCGAGGAGTTTGTGTGGGCAGCAGGGAAACCCCAGCGCCGCTTCCCAGCTGAGTCCTGAAGCCAAACGCGGAAGTTCGCTTCACGACTCAGCTGGGAAGCGGTGCGAGCGAACGGCGTGGGCGGGCGAAGGGCGGGCGCGCGGGCAGGCAGGCGGCGGACAAGCGGCGGGCGGACAAGCGGTGGGCGCGGCAGCAGCGAGGAGTTTGCGTGAGCGGCGGGGAAACCCCAATCTTCGGCTCCTCGCTGCTGCGGCGGAAGTAAAAACACCATCTGCGCATGCGCAGATGGTGTTTTTACTTCCGCACCGCTACTTTGCGAAAAACCGATCATTGCGAGGGGTCCTGGAACAGAACCCTCGCAATAATCGGGGGATCACTGTATTTTGGATGTTCAGCAATAGTAAATAGATAGGGATATTGTTTCTCTTTGAGGCAAGGAGAGGCCTAATCCTAACCCAGGGGTAGGTAAAGTTATCTCTTCTATGACTTGTAAACTTCAGCTGCCAGAATTCCTGAGCCAATCATGCTAGCTCAGGAATTCTGGGAATTGAAGTCCACAAGTCATAGAAGAGCCAACTTTGCCTACCCCTGCCCTAACCCAAACCCTTGATATGAGTGACATCAAGTTGGCTAGCTTTAAGCCAATCACATGACCTTTAAGCCACCCCCAGTCACAAGATCATCAAGCCACTCCTCACCTGGTCACATGGCTGGCAAGCCACACCCACATAGTAAGCCACGCCCATAGTGTGGTAGTAACATTTTATTGATTGATTGATTGATTGATTGATTGGATTTGTATGCCGCCCCTCTCCGTGGACTCGGGGTGGCTAACAACAGTGATAAAAACAGCATGTAGTAATCCAATACTAAAACAACTAAAAAACCCTTATTATAAAACCAGACATACATACAGACATACCATGCATAAATTGTAAAGGCCTAGGGGGAAAGAATATCTCAGTTCTCCCATGCCTGATGGCGGAGGTGGGTTTTAAGGAGCTTACGAAAGGCGAGGAGGGTGGGGGCAATTCTGATCTCTGGGGGGAGTTGGTTCCAGAGGGCCGGGGCCGCCACAGAGAAGTCTGATGCAATTCTTTGGGGTGCGACTAGGAAATATTGGGCATGAGCCATTGCTGTTTACAAAGATGGAGCCAAAGAATGTGTTAAAGAGATTGGCTTTAATAGCTTCATCATTCTATTCTTTACCATTTGGTGCTTTGAGGGATGGGATGGATCTTGAGTCCTTGAGTTCATTGTTTACAAAGTTGTAAACAACTTCTTTTAAATTTCCTTTAAAATTTTGTTTTCTAATTCAAATGTCCAATACGTAAATTCCAAACATCCAACAAAACTTTTTCAACTTTAGAATGACAGTTTATATGAGGAATTCAGTTACAATGGAGAAATTTATGTGATGTACATAAAACCCCCCTCAATGGAATACAATATCAATCCCAAATCTTTGATTGACACAACCTCTGAGGAAGACACACAAAAGGTCTTGAGTACTATTGCATTTCCAGGGGGTTGTCTCTATTCAGGGGATTTCTGAAAATGAAATGAAAATGAGCTTGTTTATTCACTGCTTTGCTACTCTGAATTTCCTTTCCACAATTTCACAAGTGCTGTCTTCATCTCCTTGTTCCTAAGCGTGTATATCAGTGGATTCAAAAAAGGGGTTACTGTGGTATAAAACAAGCTCACCACACCATCCAAGGAGCCCTGAGAAGTTGGTCTCAGATAATGATATATCACAGGCAAGTAATAGATGCCCACCACAATAAGATGGGCAGTACAAGTTGAGAAAGCCTTGTTCCGTCCTTCACTGCTACTTATCTTCAAAATAGCCACGATGATGTAGACATAGGATGCTAAGATTAGCAGGAAGCAGGTCATTGCCACGAGGCCAATGTCAATGAAGCTCATCAACTCATTGAGGTGTGTATCCACACAAGCCAGCTTCAGCATGGCAGGAATATCACAGAAGACATAGTCAATGTAGTGTCTCTGTCCATAAGGCAAGTGGAAGGTCAGAAAAGTCTGAAATGTGGAATTGAGGCTGCCTCCAATGACGGTACCCAAACAAAGGAGGAGGCACACTTTCCAGTTCATGATGTTGCCATAGTGGAGTGGTTTGCATATAGCCAGGAAGCGGTCATAAGCCATCACGGTATAGAGAAGACTTTCTGCACATCCCAGGAAATGAAAAAAGTACAGTTGGGTGACACACCCTATGAAAGAAATGACTTTTCCTCCAGGAATGAATCCTGCAATAACTTTGGGGACCACTACAGAAGAGAAGGCCATGTCTAAGATGGAGAGATGACAGAGGAACCAATACATGGGCTTATGCAATTGAAAGTTAGAGATCACCACCCCAATGATGAGGGAATTTCCAGAAAGAGTTAGGATAAACATGACAGAGAAGAAGAGAATCAGGGGCAGCTTGAACCATTGTGGGTATGGAAACCCAGAGAGGATAAACTCATTTGGAGCAGTTTGATTTGGGCACTCCATAGAGTATCTTTTCTTTTAATCACTAAACTGTGGAGCAGGTGACATACTCTATGATATAATCAGATATTTGAAGTCTGATACTTATTCAATGTTAATGATGTTCCTGAAAGAAATAGTATCTGACTAAGAAAGGGAGGACTCTTTTTAATATCTACATTTCACATACAGTAGTACCTCTAGATACGAGCTGCTCCACATGCAAGTATTTCAAGATACGAGCCACGAGGGGAGAGAAATTTCTGTTCCAGTCCCGAGCTCAAATTCGGGATACGAGCCGAGCGTCCACTAGGTGGCGCAAGAATCCTTGCTTCTGGTTATCTCGGAGGGGAAAAACAAAGTCTAAAGTTATTTGTTCCAGATACGAGTTGCTCGACTTACAAGCTCCCTTCTGGAAGAATTATGCTCGTATCTAGGGGTACTACTGTATAGGGTATGAATCCAACCAGGGGTGAAACTCAGCAGGTTCTGACAGGTTCTGAAGAACTGCTAGTGGAAATTTGGAGTAGTTTGGAGAACTGGCAAATACTACCTCTGGCTGGCCAGAGTGGGGCGGAAATGGGGATTTTGCAGTATCTTTCCCCTGCCATGCCCACCAAGCCACACCATGTCTACCAAGCTATGTCCACAGAACCAGCAGTAACAAAAAAAAATGGATTTCACCACTGAATCAAACCCAAAACAATAAGGATATATATAAATTTTCAGTGGTTCTCAGAAAGAAATCACTTTTGAAACTCTATTTATCCTTATATCGTTTTAATACCACGAGGAATGCAAACAGATCTTCAATGTCTGTCCTGTCTCTAAGACCTGTAAGTACTTATAAAACTGAACATGAATTCCTTACATTCATTCATGTTTCATTTAAAAAGCAGTTTTCTATGTTATGTTATTGACACTTGTAAAGACATCACCATTGCTATCTTTCACAATCACGAAGGAGGAATATTATTCAGTAAAGGAGGTTTTATCAAAGGCAATTGTATTTTGGAGCTCATATAATCCCATTCAACAGACCTGCAGCATGAATTGAGGTGCCTTCCTCCTATTAATCTCTTTTATCGGAGGTTTATAGCACAAGGGTTTTTTTTTTAGAAAATTTCCTGCAAAAATCATAAATACATTGAAGAAGAAATTATATAATCCAATTTCCGTTGTATCTTTGATAATGCACACTGATACACTTTTCTGCAGGAAAAACGGCAGTTGACTTTAATGATATTCCCTGGAAAAAAAATGGCATTAATGATATTCCCTGGAAAAAAAAACATACATCAAAGGATTTTGGAAATACTTAAATGCTTTAGAAGACAATATTAGTCAAAACAATCTCAGTAACTCCCTCTTGCTTTAGTTTGGTTCTATTCAAAAGTAGGTTCATGACAACAAAATAATTTAAATGGTCCCAAATAGATTTCACCCAGATCGAGTATGCAGAGAAGATTCCAGGCTTTAGATTTCCTCCTACAGAGAAAGGTGGATTGGTCTACTGAAGAAAGATCAATTAAGATTATGCAGTGCCCAACCCCCCCACCTCCCCCATAAGCTTGCTATACAATTTCTCATTCTGTTGCTTGGAAGAAGATTGGAAGATATTGATGGGTCACCTAAGCAAGAAGTCTAATTAAGAAGTCTTAGTCCCAGAGCCCACTGCAACAACATTGCCAAAAAGGCTTTAGGAGTTGTTAACCTAATCTTTTGCAGCTTCTTCTCTGGTAATGTTGAACTGCTAACAAGACCTTACAAAACATTTGTCAGGCCAATCCTAGAATGCAACTCATCTGTATGAAAATCATATTGCATATCTGACATCAACACAATTGAGAGACTCCAGAAATATTTCACAAGAAGAGTTCTTCACCCTTCCTCTCACAACATAATACTTTACTCTGCCAGACTTGAAATTCTTCAATTAGACAACTTACAACTCTGTTGAAACTTTTCTTATGTGTGTAGAAGGTTCTTAGAAGATTTCTTAGAAGAGTAGATCTTTCAATGGTTTCTGGGATGTCAATGAAGACTAAACTACTTTTACCAAGATTTGAATTTGAGATGAATGCTCAGTCCCAAGGTTTCTTTTCAAAGCGAGACTAGCTTTAATTTGCTATGGAGGAAAGTACCTTAGTGTGAAAGCAAGAGAGACTTGTGGAGTATAAACTGGCTGAGATTAGGACTACACCGAGAACTTCCCAAGTATTTAAATTCTCCTCACTTGCATGATCATGTTGCTCTTTTCTTCCAGGTGACATGTTTAGAAGACGGCATTGTCATTAGCACGGTATCATCTTTACTACAGTAAAAAAAAAGAAAGAAGAAGATTGCTCTAGCTTGAGAACTTGAGACAGAAGAATGGAGGTCTACCAAGAAAGGCCTTTTCAGCCCTGCAGAGATGACCTCCATCTCTTTATGCTTGTGGATGTTATCTCAGTCTTATTTTCCTGAATGTATGCCATTATTGCTTCCATCTAATTCCTCTGGGTGTTTAAACTCAAGTGTTTATTTAGAGAAAAGGCAATTAACTTTAACAGAAAACCACTGAGGAACAGTTAGAAAATTTTGGGTAGCACCCAAAGTTTGGTCTCAGAGTAATCAACGTGATGGTTTAAGCAGCAAGAAACAAGAATCAAAGATGTTTATTTTCACCAATCTTGCTGGAGCCAAATATCAACGATAGAACCTTTTGTCATGGTTTTCTTTGCAATATGCCAATTTGGTTAGTTTGTAATTTCAAGTTGGTTCCCACTAGGCCAGGTGTGTGTCATGCTCTATGTTTTTTGCCCATGCATATCATAGATCTTTTAACTAGGTCTTAAGCTCTTTAAAATTGTAACAGGTAGTTATAAAATTTAGAAATATTTTTTCTTCTTCTGGGACGGTCAAAAGTTTGTCTGGTTGTTTAGTTTCAATTCCATATTTTTGTTGTCTTTTTTGTACCAAGATTGAATTTGTAGATAGGGCCACCCATCAAAATCATTGCTTCTGTGGTTGATAGCCAATTTGCAATTTTCATATGATGTCTTTTCTTTATTTCCTGCCAATTTTTGCTCAATGTCTCTAATTATATGCCTATAAAATATTTTGGTTGCTTGTCATCCTTATCTTATAGGAATGTGTGCCATCACTTATGAAGATCATGCCCCTCCAGTGTCAAAATCTGTTTGTTATTTAAGTTATCTAGGCCCTCACCAATCAGGATTCAGACCAGGCTACAGCATGGAAACTGCTTTGGTCACGCTGATGGATGATCTCTGGCAGGCCCGGGATAGGGGGTTTTCTTCTATTCTGATGCTTCTTGACCTCTAAGTGGCTTTCCATACCATTGACCATGGTATCCTTCTGTGCCGACTGGAGGGAGTGGGAGGCACCGTTTTATGGTGGTTCTCCTCCTACCACTCCGGTTGGTTGCAGTCGGTGTTAGTGGAGGGGGGGGCAGAGATCTACCCCTAGGTTCCTCCCTTGTGGGGTTCCTCAGGGGTCGGTTCTCTCCCCCTTGCTGTTTAATATCTACATGGAACCGCTGGGTGAAATCATAATAATAATAATAATAATTTATTAGATTTGTATGCCACCCCTCTCCGAGGACTCCAAAGTCACGGGGTGAGTTGTCATCAGTACACTGATGACACCCAGTTGTATAGCTCCACTCCGTGCCCTCTCAGTGAAGCAGTGAAAGTGATGTGTCAGTGTCTGGAGGAAGTTAGGTCTGGATAGGTGCCAACAGACTCAAACTTAACCCTGACAAGATGGAGTGGCTGTGGGTTTTGCTTCCCAAGGACAATCCCATCTGTCTGTCCATCACCTGGGGGGGATTATTGAGCCCTTCAGAGAGGGTCCGCAACCTGGGTGTCCTCCTCGACCCACAGCTGACATTAGAACACCCTCTTTCAGCTGTGGCAAGGAGGGCATTTGTCCAGGTTTGCCTGGTGCACCAGTTGAGGCCCTATTTGGACAAGGAGTCTCTCTCACAGTCATTCATGCCCTTATCATCTCAAAGTTCAACTACTGCAATGCTCTCTACATGGGGCTACCTCTGAAGAGTGTTCGGAAACTTCAAATCGCGCAGAATGCAGCCGCGCGAGTGGTCATGTGTCTTCCCAGATGCACCCATGTTTCTCCAATATTCCGTGGACTGCACTGGTTGCCGATTGGTTTCTGGAAACAATTCAAAGTGTTGGTGATGACCTATAAAGCCCTACGTGGCATTGGACCAGATTACTGATGGTACCGCCTTCTGCCACATGAATCCCGGCGACTGGTTAGGTTCCACAGAGTTGGCCTTCTCCAGGTCCCGTCAGCTAGACAATGTTGTCTGGTGGGGTCCAGGGGAAGAGCCTTCTCTGTGGCGGCCCCGGCTCTCTGGAATCAGCTCCCTCCAGAGATTCGCACTGCCTCCACCCTCCTTGCCTTTTGCAAGCGCCTCAAAAGTCATGGATCAATTAGATCAAGCCCTCTTCCCCTGTTTATCGAGATGTAATGTCTGTTTGTGAATGAATTGGGTGACTGATTTTAATATCTGATTTTAATATATATGGGATTTTAGTAGTAATTTTAAATTAATTAGATTTGTTATTGTGTTGTTTTTGTATCCTGTGAGCCACTCCGAGTCTTCGGAGAAGGGCAGCATACAAATCTAATTAACAACAACAACAACACAAAATCCAAGCTCTGGTCCAATTTAACAGTGCTGCCTTAAAGCAGAGTCAGAGAGTCCAAAGTCACCTCTTCTACTGTCTAGTAGGTCAATTAATTTGATTCTTGATTTCTTGCCATATGAATATTGAGGTAGTCTTATTCAAATCAATTAAAAATTGTTTAATTTTATAGATATGTTTTGGAAAAGATATAATAATTTGAGTAAGATATTCATGTTCATGATTGCTATACAACGTAGTATGAATAATGGTAGTTTCCCCATGTTTCAAAATACAATTTTATTTGTTGTCCCCAGTTTTGTATAGCTATTATCTTTGATTGATGAGCACCTTTTTGTCAAATTGATGCCTAAGTATTTCAGTTTTTTTACAATTTTTTTACCCTTTGGTTCAGGATCATGTTTTTGGTTAATAATTTAGTTTTTTGTTTGTTTATCTTGAAATGCACTACTTCACCAAATTTTTCTATTCCTCTAATTAATAATTGGTTCTGTCTCTTGGAGGGTTTTTTTTAAAAAAAATACTATGTCGTCAACAAATGCCTGAATTTTATACTCCTCTTTTAAAATTTTAAAATTTAAATTTTTGGTCCCTTTAATGTTTGGATTGTTTCTAATTTTATTCAATAGTATTTTGAGTGTTAAAATAAAAAGTAGAAGTGACAATGAACATCCCTGCCAGACTCCTTTCATTATCTGGAAGAGTCTAGTTGTATCTCCATTTATTATCACCTTGGCTACTTGGGAAGAGTATATAGTTTATATCATTTGTATAAACTTTTCTCCAAATTCCATTTTTCTGGTTTGCAGTTTCATATATAGCCAATTTACATTGTCAAATGCCTTTTGTGGATTAAGAAGACAAATACTACTTGCCTTTCTGGATGTGCCTCATAAATATTCTAATATATTCAGTATAGTTCTTATATTGGTTCTAATTTGTCTCATTGGAAGAAAGCCATTTTTATCTGAGTGTATAATTTTGTTTAATTTTTTTTCAATCTTTCTGCCATGATATTCATAAAAATTTGTAATCAGGGTTTAACAATGAAATGGCCCTATAATTTTGGATTAAATTTGGGTCAGCACCCTCTTTCACTAATATGGTAATATATGCTTCCCTACATGATTCTATTATTCTTGCTTTTGACAAGATATCATTATAAAATTCTATTGGATCCCCTATGGCCTTATAAAATTCCCTAGAGAGACCATCTGGCTCTGGGGCTTTATTGTTTTTCTGCTTTGTGATCACATTTTTAAAAATACTGTTCATCTAATATTGGTGTCATTTTTTACTGGATGTACCCATACATTTTATCTATTTCTATTACATCTTGTTTATATAAATTTTCAAAGTAATCTCTCACTATTCCTTTCATCTTTTCTTCATTAATTTGTAATGTCCCTGTCTTGTTCTGTAACTGGTGAATTATTCTGTTCCCCTTCTCTTTTTTAATCTTATATGCCAGACACCCACATGGTTTATTAGCATTTTCAAAGAATGACTGTTTCAGAAATTTAACATTCTTTGCAGATATACAAGAGAAAAACTAAACAGATGTTTAAAAATTATATAAAGAAATTGTATATGGTTTCCTACCTGAGCATGGGGTTGGACTAGATGACCTCCAAGGTACTTTCCAACTATTCTATTCTATTCTATTCTATTCTATTCTATTCTATTCTATTCTATCCCTTCCCATCCCATCCCATTCTTTTTACATGAATCCTCTCCAACAATTCTGGCTGAGCTACAAAATAATTATCAGATATTGTATTTCTGATCTCTCTTCCTGGTCATCCAAACTTGAGGAAAAATGCACACCTGTTGCAAATTACTCAAGGTTCCCAGCCCAGAGTTTCACCAAAGCAGTTTTCATCTCTTTGTTCCTAAGTGTGTATATTATCGGGTTCAACAGAGGGGTGACGGTGGTGTAAAACACACAGACCACACTCTCCATGACGTCCTGAGAAGCCGGTTTCAAATAACGAGAAAACAAGGGCAGGTAGTATATGACCACCACAGTAAGATGGGCAGAGCAAGTGGAGAAGGCTCTGTGTCGTCCTTCACTGCTACTGATCTTCAAAATGGCCGTGATGATGTAAGCATAGGATGCTAGGATGAGGACAAAGCAGATGATTGTCACAAAACCCATGTCAATGATGATAACCATTTCTATAAATTGTATCTCAATGCAAGAAAGCTTCAGGATGGATGGAATATCGCAGAAAATATAGTCAATATACTTGTTCTCTCCATAAGGCAAATGAAAGGTGAGTGATGTCAGCAATACAGAGTGGATGGTTCCTCCAATTATGGTACCCAAGGAGAGAAGGAGACAGGCTTTTGAACTCATGAGTTTGCCATAGTGGAGTGGTTTACAAATGGCGAAGAAGCGGTCATAAGCCATCACAGTATAAAGAAAACATTCTGTACACCCAACTGAGTTCAAAAAGAATACCTGCGAGATGCATCCAGAGAACGAAATGGTATTTTCTGGCTGGATAACTCCTGCAGTCACTTTGGGGACCACTACAGCTGAGAAGGCCATGTCCAGGATGGAGAGATGACAGAGGAACCAGTACATGGGCTTGTGCAGTTGAAGGTTGGTGATCACCGCCAAGATGATCAGAGAATTTCCACAAAGAGTGAGTGCAAACATGATGCAGAAGAAGAGAATCAAGGGGACCTTTAAGTCTTCTCTACAAGGAAATCCAGAGAGGATGAATTCATTTGGGGTTGTTTGATTTGGACACTCCATATTGAATTTTTGTTTTCAATCATCCATCCTGTTGAGCAAAGGGAGTTAGTTCCTACTTGTGAGAGGGCATTGACAGCATAACTTACATTTTGCAGATCTTGCAATTGTTTTCTAAGAATACAGTATTATGCCCTCAATCAACTCTTTCTTTGACACATAAATCTATATAACACAATTGCTTCTAAACACAATGAAGAGAGAGCTGTTTATTTTTCAGTTTTTCAGTTTTTAATGGATATTATTGAAATACAGCATTGACAATAAGACAATTTCCCTACACAAAATGTGGGTTACAATATTGAATTGGACAAATGGGAAAAATGTGGAAAAAATAGCTGCGGCATATTTAGAGAAAATCAGTGCAAGATATTCTATAGATGGCACCTACTATCAGCAAGGTTTATGAAAATATCAAATAAAATATCACCCCTCTGGTGGAAATGTCAAAACGCATACGGCACATATTTTCATATGTGGTAGACATGCAAAAAGCAGAAAAAAAATTGGGTTAAAATCAGAAAAATAATACAAGAAATAAAATATTTTATTGATTGGAAGCCAGAGCTTTTTTTTATTGGGAATTATAGCAAGTAATTATGTGAAAGAAATATATTATTTGATAATACATATAGTGACAGCTTCTAAAATAGTTTATGCAACAAAATGGAAACATAATGGCACTCCAAATGATGTGGAAATTATAAGAAAAAGTTTTGATTGTGCAGAGATGGATAAGATGACAAAGGAACTACAAGATAAATAGGAATCCAAATATCATTTAACATGGAACAGATTTTATGAATGGTTAAAGAACAAGGATAACAGATTATAAAATGTGTAAATACCAAGCATTATGGGCTAAGTGTAAATAGCAACCTGTGAGTGGGCCCACCTGCCCTGGCATTATGCCATCCTATTTAGGCACACTTTGAAGCTGTGCACATCCATACAAAGCCATGCGCACGAACAAGGTGCATGCGTGTAAAGCCTAGGTATATGCATGGAAGAGGCACATGTCAGGGAAGTGTGCGTGTGCACACATGCTCACATTTCTGAAACCAGTAGGAAAAGTAAATGAATAACACCTCTGATCTAGAGGTATTTGGATTTCTGTTCTGAAGATCTTACGAACTCCTGCTTGATAGGAACTCTGGATTTGAAATGAAAAATTAGGCAGATTAACAGAATAACAGAGGTGGAAAGGACCTTGGAAGAGTTCTTGTCCTGCCCACTGCTCAGTCAGGAAGCTGTATATTAGGTCAGACAAATGCATGTCCAATCTCTTCTTAAAAACTTACAGTGTTGGAGCACCCACAACCTCTGGAGGCAAGATGTTCCAAGTTAATTGTTCTCACTGTCACTGGCTCTTTACTCCTTAGCTCAAGTTGGTTTTCTCTTCGATTAATTTCCATCCATTGTTTCTTGTCTGGCCTTCAGGTGCTTTGGAGAATAGGTTGACTCCTTCTTTTTTGTGGCAGCCCCTCAAATATAGGAATACTGCTATGAATTGTATGTCTTTGTATCTCCAAGGTAGGAGCAGTTTTCACATCTTTGTTTCCACATCTTTTTATAACATTGAATCTTCAATTAAGGTTCTGCCTTTATCCCCTCGAGTTAGTTAAATATTATTTTAAAATGTGGTTGATTTAGAAAAAAAGGCAATTATAATTGCTTAGAAACTCCCCATGGAAAACAATTACTTTCAAACAATAGGTGCTCTCAAAAGTTTGCACACATAATCATAAAAAAGATCAATTAGCCATGAGTTAAGATCCTATTGTTTCCAGTGGGAATTAATTCAGAATCATTATTTTATTCCTATTTATGACTGCTCAAGACATTTTTCTGACTTATCATTTGGATTATCTTTTTCCTAGTCTAAATTGCATAGACTGAATGTCTGTTTTTTCCCCTTAATTAATTATAATGTTGTCCTCACTGTAAAATCCATGATCCCACCCTTTCTTTTTCTTGATTGATTCTTATGCTTCTCTTACACTAAATAAGACTTTTTACTCTAGTCATGGATCATCACTAGATCTATGGATAAAACTGTAGTAAGTTAGTAACCACTCCTAGGGCTGAGTTCTAAGTTACCTTACTGCCAGTTCACTTTCTCCCTTGCCAGGTGGGTATGCTATGTGGGTGCATGCCAGGATGGCACAGCAGGTAGAGTGCTCTGTATTGCACATCACTGAAACTGACTGTAGATCTGAAGGTCAGCGGTTCAAATCTCATCACCGGCTCAAGGTTGACTCAGCCTTCCATCCTTTCGAGGTGGGTAAAATGAGGATCCAGATTGTGGGGGCAATATGCTGGCTCTGTTAAAAGAAAGTGCTATTGCTAACATGTTGCAAGCTGCCCTGAGTCTAAAGAGAAGGGTGGCATAAAAATTGAATAAATAAATAAATAAATAAATAAATAAATGTCCCCTTGAAAAAAAAAAACCAAGCCAAAAACAAGATGGCATCATCATGTTGCTACCAGTTCAGGCAAATCAGTCTGAATTGTGCTGAACTCACTCCTGCCCACCCCTCTCCTAGAGGAATGAAATATTTTGAGAAATATTAAGAGAGCTGTATATTATATTTCCGTTTATCGCATCAGCAGTCCAAACTTCAACTAAACCTGGGAGCTCAGACAACCTACAGAGCCAGCTGTGACCCCTACAACAGCCAATATAATACATGTTCTTGCACAGCAACAGGAAGTTCAAGTGCAAGGCCCAAGAGACGCTATAAAAGTCACCCACTCTCAACCTTATATGGTCAGTTGCCCAGGACCTCAAACCTATGTGGTCCTGTTCACCAATAAATGGAACCAATTTCCAATCAGCCTCCATTTTGTTTCCAGTGCCTTTCTCCTGACTTGGAATTGAACTAGTTGGATATTTCTTCCAAGAAAACAAACATGATCATCTCATTAAATTTGGATTTGTTCTGGACATGATGCATGTTTTTAGCAAGAAATGGAGGGATTTGGTTAATTTATAGACTTGTACATATGATCTGGTCTTGTGAAATAATATTTCCCTTTTTATTACATACCGTTTTTCATTTGCTTCTGTGATTCTACATTAATTTTGCTTTGGAAAATACCCTGTTGTTTTTTGTAACTATGATTCCAATGTAAGAAAAAGACATGAAGAATGGCTTTTGTATGCCTTTATAGTTGCAAAAAGGGTGTGTGTGTGTGCATGATAAGCACCTTTATTTGTCATGATTTGTACCAAACTCTGAAAGCATTGCTCACTATATCCAAAGAAGTATTCCCTTGCTATGAATCTGAGCCTAATGTAGGTTAATTCATTCCACTGTGTTCCTCATAGCTACATTTGGTTGTGAAAGTTGAGCTATGGTTACTGGATAAAGCTCTTGTGGATTTCTTGGACATCAAACAAGTTTGGGGATGGGACTTTTTGCCTCCGCCAGTTGGATGAAACTCTTTCTTCCACAGCAGCTGATAGGCTCCTGCATTCTCTCCCTCACCAAAAGGCCCCTAGTTCTTTGCCCCAGCCCTTTCATCACAAAAATCCACATTCAGTCACAGCCTTTTGGCCACATGGGACACTTCGCCACCATCCAATCAGAACGGTTCTAACAAAATGCTACTTTTGGAAGGAAAGAATGGGACAGTTTGCTCTTTCATAAACACACACACACCAGTTGAATGATAGAGATGGAAGAGGCATCAGTGGCCATCTAGTCTGACCCCCTTCTCATTCAGGAGACTTACAGAATGATAGAGAGGGAAAGGACTTCAGTGGCCATCTAGTCTGACCCCTATTCTCATTCAGGAGACTTACAGAATGATAGAGAGGGAAGGGACCTCAGTGACCATCTAGTCTGACCCCCCCTTCTCATTCAGGAGACTTACAGAATGATAAATCATCAATCAATCTACCTATATATCTATTTATCAACCTCCATCCATCCATCTACCCATCCACCCATCTATCCATCATCCATCCATCAATCCACCCATTCATCTATCCTTCCATCATCTATATATCTGTCTGTCTGTCTGTCTGTCTGTCTGTCTGTCTGTCTGTCTGTCTGTCTGTCTGTCTGATCTACATTTGTGAGCAATTTCCCTTAGTGAGAGAAGCTATTAAGTATTTTGAGGTGAATTTTTTGTTTAATGAGTTCTCAGTATTACTCCTGAATCTATGCAACTTTAAGAAATGTCCCTCTACAAATCACCACATGGAAAACCACAGAAACAACAACAACAACAATAATTATATTATTTTCCTTTAGTATAATGTTGCCCTTTTCAGCCAGTTGAGAGGTGATATCAAAATCTGGTTGGATGAGGACTTCTCTAGGTGAAGAGCTAGGCAACACCTGATGGAATGATTGCTCTGTAAACTTCCTTCAGCATTGCTTACATCTCAGGTACATTGTTGAGTATCTGTTCAAGCTTTCCTTAAAACCAAAACATAAACATAAAGGCAGGCCTACTTCTTATTGTCTATTCTGGATTCCCTCTACAGAATTTCAACATAGCAGTTTTCATTTCCTTGTTCCTAAGTGTGTATATCAGTGGGTTCAACAAAGGGGTGATGGTGGTGTAGAACATGCTTACCACACTATCCATGGAGTCCTGAGATTGTGGCCTCATATAATGATAGAACACAGGCAGGTAGTATATGAACACCACAGTAAGATGGGCAGAGCATGTAGAGAAGGCTCTGTGCCGACCTTCACTGCTACTAATTTTCAAAATGGCTGTGATGATGTAAGCATAAGATGCTAGGATGAGGACAAAGCAGGTCATAGTTATGAAGTTCATGTCAACAATGAACAACAAAGCGTTTAATTTTATGTCCACACATGCCAGCTTAAGGATGGACGGAATGTCACAAAAGACATAGTCAATATAGTTGTTCTCTCCATAAGGTGCAAGAAAAGTGATAGACGTTTGAAATGCAGAGTTGAGACTGCCTCCAATTATGGTACCCAAAGAGAGGGTGAGACAGGTTTTCCAGCTCATGAGGTTGCCGTAGTGGAGGGGTTTACAAATGGCCAAGAAACGGTCATAACTCATCAAGGTGTAAAGAAAACACTCTGCACACCCGACAGAGTTAAAGAAGAATACCTCTGTGACGCATCCAGGGAAAGAAATGATTTTCCCTCTGGAACTGAAGCCTGCAATAACTTTGGGGACCACCACTGCCGAGAAGGCCATGTCCAGGATGGAGAGATGGCACAGGAACCAGTACATGGGTTTGTGCAGGTGAAGGTCAGAAATCACCACCAAGATGATCATAGAATTTCCAGAAATGGTGAGTGCAAACATGGTTGAAAAGAAGATAATCAAGGGGAACTTTAATTCTTCCGTATAAGGAAACCCAGAGAGGATAAATTCATTTGGGGCTGTTTGATTTGGGCACTCCATATAGTACTTTGTTTTACTTTTGTTCACCCAACCTGTGGAGCAGATGAGATATGTTAGATTCGATTGGAATGGAATGGAATAGAATGGAGTGGAATGGAGTGGAGTGTATTGGAATGGAATAGAATAGAATAGAATACTTTGGTCATATCATGCATGCAAATTCTTTGTGCAACAAAGAAGAAGGGGAAGAACAGATTAGAATAAGAGTTGGAAGGGACCTTGGAGGTCTTCTAGTCCAACCCCCTGCTTAGGCAGGAAATGCTATTCCATTTCAGACAAATGGTTATCCAATCTCCTCTTAAAAACTTCTGGAGGCAAGTTGTTCCACTGGTTAATTGTTCTAACATAGTTCTAGGTTGCTTCTGTCCTTGATTTATTTCCATCCATTGCTTCTTGTCTTACCCTGAAGGGTTGGAGAATAGCTTGATTCTCTCTTCTTTGCAGCAGTCCCTGAGATATTGTAACCCTGCTATCACGTTACCCCTAGGCCTTCTTTTCATCAAACGTGACATGCCTAATGCCAGCAACCAAGGATAAAAGAGAAAATGAGTTATTTTAAGTCTCAATTTGTGAGATGCCGTTTCAGATTGAAGGATGTTCCTGAAAGAACTTGTATCTGGCCACGAAAAACAAGTATCTAATACAGTATCTAAAACCTTGCCTACAAATGCATGGATACCAATTGTGCATCCCTAATGGATCAACCCTGTATTTGTGGAAAAGAATTTTTCCTTATAATCTCAAAATTCTATGTTATTTGGACTATATTATCTATGTAATCTATGTTATAAGAGCTGGGAAGGAGAATGTATTATCATGTTTGAAGCATATTTTTTCCAATAATTTTTGTGTTTATTTTGTTCATATTTAAATAAGGTCAGAAGATTATGTTATAATTTTTTAGAGATGTATCATGAACTATTTGTCCAGAATTTCTTCCCCTTGACTTAGCAGTTGGCTGACCATATCATATCACATCCTGACTGAGCAGCAATTGGGATGCACCTAATTTTTTATGTCTGTTCAAATAGAAGAGTCAGTTTATGTCTCTTGTTGGACTCTGGATAATGAACAACAGGAGTTTTATTTCAGGAAGAAGCATTGACCAACAAATTGGGTTGCAAGAGAGCCAATATCCCCTATTCAACTGGGGGGATCAGAAATGCCAGAGAGAGATCATTTTCAAATCATTTGCCAGATAATTTAGGACCAGGTCACCAAGCAAAATCATTGCAATGTTTTCCTTCGCTCATCAAACTGATAGACAAATGAAATGTGGATCTGGTATTGTCCTGTAAGTTGTTTTATAGGGGTGGAAGAAATCCTGACTATAAGCTTGATAGGAAAAGGATGGGATACCAAAGATGGCAAAAACATTTGCCAGACCAGTTCTTGAATACAGCTCATCTGCCTGGATCCCCCACTGTACATTGGACATTAATACAATTGAGCAGAGTCCAGAGGTATTCCTCCACTCCTCTGCTCACAACAGAATACCTTATGCCACCAGGCATGAAACTTTGGGCTTGGACAATCTGGAACTATGGGGCTTGCGGTCTGATTTGAGCATAGTATACAAAATTGTCTGCTACAGTGTCCTACTTGTTAATAACTACTTCAGCTTCAACTGCAATAATACAAGCACACACAATACTGTAGATACAAACTTAAGGTACACCGCTTCAAACTCAATTGCAGAAAATATGACTTCAGCAACAGAGTGGTCAGTGCCTGGAATACACTACCTGACTCTGTAGTTACTTCCCCAAACCCCCATAACTTTAACCTCAGATTGTCCACTGTGGATTTCACATCATTCCTAAGAGGTCTTGTAAGGGATGTGAATATGCACACCAATGTGCTTACCGTCCCCTGTCCTGCTGTCCCCATTTATTCATGTTCTTATCATGTATTCATAATGGTGTTTATTCCTATATATGTTATCTTATACATGTTTGACAAGCAAGCAAGCAAGCAAGCAAGCAAGCGAGCGAGCGAACGAACAAACAAACAAACAAACAAACAAACAATCTAATAGACAGTAGCCTCCAACCTTTTGGGTACCCACTAACTGGTTCCATGGAGAGAGGTTTTTTCACGGACTGGAGGAAGGGTTGCCTGCATCCTATAGATGGGGCATTGCTTTTTTGCATTGCCCACTTGCTGGCAAGCTGTGGCTCATGCCAGTCCATGGACAGGGGGTCAGAGAACCCCTAATAGAAGATTATGTGAAGTTGCAGAATAAACAACTTTTATGCTATGGAGGAAATATGCAATTCTTAACAGTATCAATTAGAAATCTTGTAATATAAAAATACGAAGGGTAAGATCCAACTCAAATTTCTTATATGCACACCCACACTATATAGACAAGTTGAAAGATGTCCATCCTCAAATGATCACGTGGCCTATGTAAGGGACATAATATAAATGTGAAAAAAAAATGCTTTAGCCTAATATACTTTTAAATAACTAAGATTCCAGAAGATTCATTGATCATCGCACGAACATGGAATCTAACATTGCACATAGATTTTTGGGAGATCATTTACCTCATCATAGACCTCTTTCAATATTGTAATTTATACAGTGTGCAATGTTCAGAGTCTCTTTGTGGTTTTAAATTTGATAAATCAATACAATGCAGAGGAAGGAGTGACTCAATCCATTTTTCTTCTTTTCCATCATGTTTGATGGTAGAAAATTGATTGGCAGGGCTGAAAGGACAGCATTTCTAATGCTGGTCTCAGAAGAGCTGGTGGGAAATTTTGATGGACAGACTGGTAGATTTGAAACTTTTAATTTTCTTTCTTAGGTTCCCTGAACTTCTTATGGAAAATAAACAAACTTTCTCTTGCTGGACAGCGATGTATTTTTTACTTGCCCCAAGATAAGAATCCTAAACTTAGCATAGAGTGGAAGATCTCACCTTTTCTTTCCAAGCTTTAGATGCCATAGTTAATTGTAAAAAAATCCCACAAATGTAACCTTAGTTTCACAATTATTGTGAGATACAGATTTCCGATATGCCAAGTCTCCACCAAGCTGTGATCTTTCTTCTCAGTTTCCCTGAGATATTTTTCCCTTTTCAGATCTAGAGGTAATAAGGGTTCTGAACTGAGGAGTTTATGAACTCCTGCTTAATAAGACCACTCAATGTGAAGTGAAGAATTAGGCAGCATTGTAAGTCTTCATGTCTCCAGGAGCACTTTAGACTCTTCTGTTTCCATGTGCTTTTATAACGTTGCATCTTTAGTGAACGTTCTGCTCTTATTCCCTGAATGTCATTTTAAAATATGGCTGATTTAAGAGAAAGGCAATTATGATTTCCAGAAAGTCCACTAGGGAACATTTTTTTTCAAACAATAAGTACATGTGGAAGTTTGCACACATAATTGGAAAATATTAATTAGTCATGAGTTAAGTTTCCAAACATAATATCAAAACTTCATTTGTCACTAATCAAAAAATATCAAACATCCTAAGAAACCCAAAAGATAAAATCCAACTCAAAAACCAAGGAATCTATGAAATCCCTTGCAAAACATGTGCAGCCACATACATTGGACAAACAAATCGAAGAGTAAACGCACGCATTGCAGAACATAAGAATGCAGTTAAAAAAGAAGAAAAAACTTCCTCCCTTGTCCAGCACATTAAAAAACAGGGCACGAAATTGACTTTGAAAAAACTAAATTACTTTCCAAAACAGAAAATTTATACAGAAGAATTATTATGGAAGCCATAGAGATAGAAAAACACCCCCTCTGCATGAACAAAAGGGATGAGATTTGGAAACCAGCCTTAAACAAAAAAACATATCATAATCATCACCATGTCAATCCTTCAAGTAATTGTGATTCCACCAACCAATCAAATCACTAAAACACAGTCACCCAATATATTTGCTACATTCAAACCAAATCTCCACCCCCAACACTATATATAAGGAACAAATGGCAGTTGCAAACATTCCATATTTACAGCAGCACGAAGCATATAACTTCAGCCTGATGATGGTGAATGTGATTTCACCGAAACGTCGCATAGACACTCAAAATATTACACGGGGCAAAACCCGAACTCAGAACAATCTACATACATAAACCCGTGAAAATCTACGAAAACATATATATATATATATATATATATGTCACATGTTTTGTTGCTGAATTTGAAAATTAAGGGAGACTAGGATAGATCTATTTCAGCCTTATTTTGGCCTCATCAGCTAGCCATACCCACTGGGACTTGAACCTGTAACCTTTGCCTTGTAAGGGAGAGAATTATCTTCTAGGCTACAGTATCCAATTCCTTCAGCTCTGCACCAGGGAAGGGTTACATATTTTTGTGTCGAATCACCCTGGTGTATTGAAGAAACATCACAGCTCCTTATTTGTTACACAGCCTGCAAAGGAAATGACTTTCCCCTGCAAGTGGAAACCTTCAATAACTTTGGAGACCGCCAACAGCTGAGAAGGCCATGTCCAGGATGGAGAAATGACAGAGGAAACAATACATGGACTTGTGCAGTTGAAGATTGGTGATCATCACTTAGATAGTGAGAGAATTTCCAGGGAGGGGGAGGGCAAACATGATGGAGAAGAAGAGAATCAAGGGGAGTTTTAATTCTTCTGGATATGGAAATACGGAGAGGATAAACTCATTTGGGGCTGATTGACACTCCCTATTCCAAGTCTTATTGATTCTTATATTCATTGAGGTACTTGAAGAATGAGCTAGTCTAAATGAATTCTTTACCTAGATTTAGTTCCTACTGGGTAGAAGTCACCAACAGCTTCTATGCATATTGTGGCACTTGAATTCACTTATTAAGAAAGAAATTTTATGTATAATTTAACCTTTCCCTACAGAGACAGGAATCAATATCATGTCACCCTCATTCTGATTGGGGGAGGGGAGGCTGCAGTATAAGATAAATAGAATATGTTTGAGAAACAGCTATCAATTGTTATTGTATCTATAGCTGCCTGCCTGCCTACCTACCTATCTTCCTTCATCATCATCAACAATCAATATACCTACCTACCTCCATGCACCCACCCATCCACCCATCTATCCTTTCATTTATCTATCATCTATCTATCTATCTATCTATCTATCTATCTATCTATCTATCTATCTATCTATCATCAATCTATCATCAATCAACTTACCTACCACAATCCATCCAACCATCCATCCATATGCGTCCATCCATCCATCCATCCATCCATCCAATCTACAATTGTGAGCAATTGCTCTTAATGAGAGAAGCTATTAAGTATTTTGAGGTGAAATTTTTGTTTAATGAGTTCTCAGTATCACTCCCGAATCTATGCAACTTTAAGAAATGTCACTCTACAAAATTACCACATGGAAATACACAGAAACAACAACAACAATAATTATATTATTTTCCTTTAGCATAATGTTGCTCTTTTCAACCAGATACAGTTGACAGGTGATTTCAAAGTCTGGTTGGATGAGGACTTCTCTAGGTCAAGAGCTAGGCAACACCTGATGGAATGATTGCTCTGTAAACTTTAGGCTTCCTTCAGGATTGTTTACATCTCAAGTACATTGTTGAGTATCTGTTCAAGCTTTCCTTAAAACCAAAAGATCATCATAAAGGCAGGCATACTTCTTATTATCTATTCTGGATTCCCACTACAGAATTTCAACATAGCAGTTTTCATTTCCTTGTTCCTAAGTGTGTATATCAGTGGGTTCAACAAAGGGGTGATGGTGGTGTAGAACATGCTTACCACACTATCCATGGAGTCCTGAGAAGCTGGCCTCATGTAACGATAAAAAAGAGGCAGGTAGTATATGAACACCACAGTGAGGTGGGCAGAGCAAGTGGAGAAGGCTCTGTGCCGACCTTCACTGCTACTAATTTTCAAAATGGCTGTGATGATGTAAGCATAAGAGGCTAGGATGAGGACAAAGCATGTCATTGCAATAAAACCTACATCAATGATAATCACCAATTCATTAAACTTTACATCAGTACAAGCCAGCTTCAGGATGGATGGGACATCACAAAAGACATAGTCAATATAGTTGTCCTCTCCATAAGGCAAATGAAAGGTGAGAAATGTCTGAAATGCGGAGTTGAGACTGCCTCCAATCATGGTACCCAAGGAGAGAATGAGACATACTTTCCAACTCATGATGTTGGTATAATGGAGGGGTTTACAAATGGCCAAGAAGCGGTCATAAGCCATCAAGGTGTAAAGAAAAGATTCCGCACATCCAAAAGAGTTCAAAAAGAAGACCTGTGTAACACAACCAGCAAAGGAAATGATTTTCCCCCCAGAACTGAACCCTTCAATAACTTTGGGGACCACCACAGCTGAGAAGGCCATGTCCAGGATGGAGAGATAACAGAGGAACCAATACATGGGCTTGTGCAGTTGAAGGTCGGAGATCACCACCAAGATAATTAGAAAATTTCCAGTAAGAGTGAGGGCAAACATGATTGAGAAGAATAACAGCAATGGTAGCTTGAACCCTTGTGGATATGGAAACTCAGAAAGGATAAAGTCATGTGGTGCTGATTGATTTGGACATTCCATGTGTCAGTTATTCTTATACATATTTGATGTCTTTGCTGAATGATCTATTCTAAGAGGCAAGTTGTCTTGAAATGTTTCCTACTGGATAGACATCCCTGACAGCTTCTGTGCATTCTTTAGGACTTGAATTCACTTACTATGCTGTGTTTTCCCTCCCCCAAATCTACAGAACAAAGTCATATGTCAAGGGGACATTACAAACAATACAGTTTAAAAAAAATATTCGCTCAATATTCAATGTGGTTGAGAAAGACCTATCCTTTTTACTTTTCATTTCATGTCTCTCTATCAAAATTGGGAGCAGGTCCTTTCACTAAGAGAGGTATGCTTCTAGGAAAGTATCTTGAAGTGAAACTTATTTAGCAAATTCCCTTTAGCACTCCTGAATATACACAAATTTGTATCCCCCTCTTAGAAATAGCAATGGAAAAGCGCAGAGATCCTGATATCTATACTATTTGCCTTACCATAATGTTGTCTTTTTCAACTCAATATGGTATGCAGAAGACCCGAATAAGCGATATTCCATGATTACAATCATAAATCATAACAATCAATCATTGGTCATAACAGAATATTGAGGAGACCATTGCATTCACTCAATGGTTTCTGATTTTTAGCTTTCTCACACGCCATTCAATTGTTCTCAGGCAATTTATGAAAAGCAGACTGCATTTTTCCCCCAGTTGTAGCTAAGAGATCTTGAACCCCATTGAGAATGCCGGAGGGAGATCTTAAGGTTACTTTCCAAAATGATAGCTGAGAGAATGAAGTTCATGAATAGCAAAAGATGTGTCAAATTCCAAAAATGTGGTAAGCTGCTGTGAATTCTTGGCTTGTTGTAAGTTTATGTTTTGTAGTTTTATAAGATATTCCAAGTCTTGTTGATTCCTTCTTAATTTGATTAGATGTTCTCTTCCTTTCTCATTTATAGAAGATATAGTATATTAAGGTGATATGGATTCTTTGAAGATATGGACCCTTTGCTTGAAATGGAGAAGCAGACACTCATGTATCCTGCTGCATCCTTTTAACAACATTGCTATATTTCTCTTTTAAAGGTGGTGTGTTTATTGAACATACTGTCTTAATTATCCAGCATTGGGGAAAGGAGTGCTGTTGTATGTTCCATCGAATTCCAGTGAGTATTATTTTGGAATATGGCTAATTTAGGAGAAAGACAATTATGCTCTCCAGAAATTCAACTGGGACACAATTATTTTCAACAATAGATTATGCTGAAAGTTCAGAGCAGGGTTGGGGTCCTCCCAGTTAGGACTGGTTTGCCTGAACCGGTAGTGATCCGCTGATTATATCATGATGATGTCACTGAACTGGATTAATTAATGCTGGTCCATGGGAACTGCTATCTTTTTTTAAATTTTAAAAAAAAATTCTTTTGAGCATATGCAGAAGCTGAGTTTCTGGCACTGTGCACGTGGTCACCATCTTATTTTTGGCTTCCACCTTTTTTGAATCTATTATTTTTTAAAAAAAAATATTTTTAATTTTATTTTTCTTCTGGTCATGTGCAGAAGCTGAGTTTCCAGAGCTGTGCACGCAGTTTTGCAGCCATGCACCATTTTCTCTCCTTGCCTCCTTCCCATTTTTATTTGGTTTTGTCTCCCACCCTAAAAGGAGATTAAGGGAGCGTAAAGGATTGGGAAGAATGGGAATGAAGAGGGCTTCCCAGCTCAGGGAAGGCTTAGAGAATCCAGAGCGTGCCTTTCCCCTTCTCCCTTGCATGGTTTTATTTCCAAAGCACCCACCGCGCCCAGACTCAAGTCTCTTTCCATAAAAAATGAAGCTCTTGATCAGTGTGAAACAAAAGAAAGATTTAAAGGAAACAAAGTTGAGCTAGATTGTAAAAGAAAGCCAGTATTCTCTAGGTCAGTGCAAGCCATACTAATATTCCAAACTAATGAGTCTTAATGTCTGGTTAAAATGGATAATGCTTCCATGTAATGAAGAAAAGCATAGTTCAGACTATGGCCATAGTTCCCTCTAAGCTGAGCAGTGAGCAATCGCTCACTTAAAAATCATCATCAACTCAGAGTTTTCCAAACCTGCCCAGAAGCCGAGAGGGAAAGAGTGAGAGGGAAGGAGAGGGAGAGGAAGAGAGGAAGAGAGAGAAACAGATAGAAAAAAGAGAGGAAGGAAAAGAAAAAGAAAAAGAATGGGAGTAAGGAAGAGAGAAAGAAAATCAAAATCTAGTTTGAAACTAGCTCAACTATTTAAGTGGCATTTTGATATTGATAGAGTTGCCCTATTATGAGCTCACTGTTATAGACACACAGTACAGTATTTTATTTTGAAATTCTCTGAGGCAAAACAGGGTGGTTTTTTTGTTTGTTTATTTATTTGTTTGTTTATTTATTTATTATTTCTGTGCCGCCCAGTCCCGAAGGGACTGCCGCTCAGACACTATACTTTTCCGCCCCCCCCCCCAAAAAAAAATTAGAGGGAACACTGACTTTGGCTATGATTTTTTGCCCTTATATTTTGTTGTTTAGATATAGTTGAAGTCCACAAGTTTTAAGTTAACAATTTTGAAGACTTCTGTTGCAGAGCTTCTATTAAAAAGAAAAACTTTTGTAATAACATTTTTCTTTCTCTCCCTCTCTTTCTCTTCCCCTCTTGCTCCCTTCCTGTTTCTCTTTCCCCCTCTTCAGAGAAGGGTGGCATACAAATCTCATTAATAATAATAATAATAATAATAATAATAGTAATAATAATAATAATAATAATAATAACTGACCAAATTCTGAAGCATAACACACCATACATTGTGATCGTGGAGAAAAAGAAAGTATGGATCATCGACATCGCAATCCCAGAGGACAGCAGAATTGAGGAGAAGCAGCTAGAGAAATTAGTGAAATACGAAGGTCTAAAAATCGAGCTGCAACGACTCTGGCATAAGCCAGTGAAAGTGGTCCCAGTGGTACTTGGCACGCTGGGCACAGTACCAAAGGATCTCAGCGGAGATTTGAAAACCATCGGAATTGACAAAATCTCCATCTGTCAATTACAAAAGGCCGCTTTACAGGGATCGGCAAACATAATTCGCCGCTACATCACGCAGTCCTAGGTGCTTGGTGATGAAATACGAAATCCAGCATAGTGATCTCGTTTGCTGTGTTGTACTGACATAACAACAACAACAACAACAACAACAACAATAATAATAATATAATTCTATTCCCCCTCTTTCTTTCTCCTCTCTTCCATTCCTTCTCTCTTTCTCTCACCCTGCCTTCCCCCCCTTCCTCTGCAGCTTTTACCACAGGGGTCTGGGAAATGAGCTGCCTGTCGATCAGTGATGGGTTCCTACAGGTATGGTCAGATATCCAGAACTGGTAGAAAAATTTTGATCAGGTACGCAGAATTGATAGAAAAGTTTTGATTTTTTTTTCTTTCCCCCCCTTCTGGGCTCTGGGTATGTTTTTCCTATTGCAGTAAATGTGGTTCAATGTATATAATTGTAGAAGAGCTGTGCATGCACGCGCATGTGTGTGTATGTACAAACATATACAGTTTATGTAGTAGTTAATGTATATTTTTGTGTGCCTGTGTGTAAGATGTATGTACACATATGTCATATATACATAGAATTAAATAGTGTATTTTGGATGTTCAGTAATAATAAATAGATAGGAAAATTGAATCTCTTTAAAGCAAGGAGAGGCCAGGCACCCTAACCCTAAACATGAAGTTTCTTGAGCTCTAAAATAAGCATTAAAAATCTGCACATCCATAGTAAGGGTGCCTTGAAGTCAATTTTAATTCACAATGACCACCTGAACAATAGAATAACAAAATTGGAAGGGACCTGGGATATCTTCCTCTAGGAAACCCGCTGTTTCATTGCTCAGGAGTACCTACGCCATTTCTGACAAACGGTTGTTCAACATCTTCTTAAAAACATTCAGTGTGGGCACACCCATAACTTCAGGAGGCAATTGTTCTATTTTTTAACATCACAGCTCCTTTTTTTGCCAACCCAGGGCCATTTCCAAGGCAGTTAATTTTATTGACAGCCGACAATTCTATCTGTATGTGTCACATGCTTTTTTGCTGAATTTGAAAATTAAGGGAGACTAGGATAGATCTATTTTGGCCTTATTTTGGGCTCCTCATGGGCAGAGTGGCAAAAAAAAGGAGCTGTGATGTTCCTTCAATACACCAGGGTGAATCGACACAAAAATATGTAACCCTTCCCTGGAGCTGAAGGGATTGGATACTGTAGCCTAGAGGAAAATTCTCTGCCTTACAAGGCAAAGGTTGCAGGTTCAAGTCCCAGTGAGGGTATGGCTAGCTGATGAGGCCAAAATAAGGTCAAAATAGATCTATCCTAGTCTACCTTAATTTTCAAATTCAGCAAAAAAAAAGTGACACACACACATACACACACACACATATCACATGTTTTTATATTTATTATTATTATTATTATTATTATTATTATTATAGAATAGAATAGAATAGAATAGAATTTTATTGGCCATGTGTGATTGGACACACAAGGAATTTGTCTTGGTGCGTATGCTCTCAGCATACATAAAAGAAAAATATACATTTGTCAAGAATCATGTGGTACAACACTTAAAGATTGTGATAGGGGTCAAATAAGCAATGAAGAAACAATCAATATTAATAAAAATCTTAGGATACAAGCAACAAGTTACAGTCATACAGTCCTAAGTGGGAGGAAAAGGATGATAGGAATGATGAGAAAGAAATAGTAGAAATAGAAGTACAGATTTAGTAAAAAGTCTGACAGTGTTGAGGGAATTATTTTTTTAGTAGAGTGATGGCGTTCGGGAAAAAACTGTTCTTGTGTCTAGTTCTCTTGGTATGCAGTGCTATTACTATTATTATTATTATTATTATTATTATTATTATTATTATTATTATTATTATTATTTTTCTACCCCATTCTTTCCTAATTTGTATGTCAGCCACTTACCAGGCTTATTGGCATGTTCAAAATAATATTGTTTTGCCTTTTTAATTTTCTGTGCTAAATTTGGGAAGTGGTTTGCCGTTGCTTTCATTGGAGGTTGAGAGAGAGCGACTGGTCTGAAGTCACGCAAATTTTCATGCCTAAGGCAGGACTATTTCTCAAGTTTTCATCTTAATGCCTTAACCACTATACCAAACTGGCTCTCTCAAAGTAAGGAACTACAGTTGAAGTGTCAAAACTTGGCCACAAATGTCAGACTCAGACTTTCTCACAGATGGTTTCATCCCCACCCACTGTCAATTATAGAGCTGATAAGGAAAGTTCACATGGAAAATACAAACTTGTATTATTTTTTTTTAGTAGAATTTGGACATTTGATAATTTTCCATAGGAGAATGCTGCACAGAGATTGCTACAACCCATCAAGAATAGACAGAACTTTAATATATTTTGCTCCTGAGAAAAATATTAGCATTATTGTAGGAGTATCACTGTG
Source organism: Erythrolamprus reginae (assembly GCF_031021105.1). Lineage (NCBI taxonomy): Eukaryota > Metazoa > Chordata > Lepidosauria > Squamata > Dipsadidae > Erythrolamprus > Erythrolamprus reginae. The sequence goes on from NC_091963.1 coordinate 143,967,812, forward strand.
GAGAAACAAAGATGCTTTTTCAAACGGCAATTGGACTTCCTGCTTTTTTTTCCTTTGAAAACATTTTTGTTCTTATCTAAGAAGCTTCTTCAGCAGTGGCTGGGTGGTGTGGACAAGCAGAAAAAACTTCTAGGATGAGAAATATTTTCAAAGATAAACCAAAAGTCCGTGATCTGGATGACTGATAATCTATATAGAACTTTAAACTTGACAATACTTCACGTTTCCTTTAAAAACATAAAGGTAGGAATGCTTCTTATTTTTTATTCTGGATTCCCACTACAGAGTTTTACTAGAGCACTTTTCATTTCTTTGTTCCTAAGTGTGTATATCAGTGGGTTCAACAAAGGGGTGATGGTGGTGTAGAACATGCTTACCACACTATCCATGGAGTCATGAGAAGCTGGCCTCAAATACCGATAAAAAATAGGCAGGTAGTATATGAACACCACAGTGAGATGGGCAGAGCAAGTGGAGAAGGCCCTGTGCCAACCTCTACTGCTATTAATCTTCAAAATGGCTGTGATGATGTAAGAATACGAAGCTAAGATGAGGAGAAAGCAAGACATTGCAATAAAACCCATGTCACTGATGATCATCAATTCACTGAATTTTACATCAACACAAGCTAGCTTCAGGATGGACGGAACATCACAGAAGACATAGTCAATATTGTTGTTCTCTCCATAAGGCAAATGAAAGGTGAGAAATGTCTGAAATGCTGCGTTGAGACTTCCTCCAATCATGGTACCCAAAGAAAGAACGAGAAACACTTTCCAACTCATGATGTTGGTATAATGTAGGGGTTTACAAATGGCCAAGAAACGGTCATAAGCCATCAAGGTGTAAAGAAAAGATTCTGCACATCCAACAGAGTTAAAAAAGAGTACCTGTGAGACGCAACCGGCAAAAGAAATGATTTTCCCACTGGATCTGAAGCCTGCAATGACTTTGGGGACCACCACAGCTGAGAAGGCCATGTCCAGGATGGAGAGATAACAGAGGAACCAGTACATGGGCTTGTGCAGTTGAAGGTCGGAGATCACCACCAAGATAATTAGAAAATTTCCAGTAAGAGTGAGGGCAAACATGATTGAGAAGAATAGCAGCAATGGTAGCTTGAACCCTTGTGGATATGGAAACCCAGAAAGGATAAAGTCATGTGGGGCTGATTGATTTGGACATTCCATGTGTCAGTTATTCTTATACATACTTGAAGTCTTTGCTGAATGACCTACTCTGAGAGATGTTCAGCAGGGAGCCTTGGAACATCTGAATCCTCTGTTCCTCCAACTAACTGTCTGGCGATTGAGCAGAGCAATCTAAGGTGATGTGGTTACAATCCGGATGTAATCCTCATTGTTCAGGAATCCCGTCGGCTAGCTACCGAAAGGATCTACTCAGCAACATGGAAAAGCTTCTGTGCATGGTACAAGTTGTCTTGAAATGTTTCCTACTGGATAGACATCCTTGACAGCTTTTGTGTAGGACTTGAATTCACATATGATGCTGATTTTCCTCTCCGCCCCCACCCCCCCGATTGACAAAATAATTTCTTTCTGTCATATGCTGAGGAGGAATTACATACAATACATTTTTATTCAATATGGTGGACAAAGACCTATTATTTTTTCTTTTTACTTCATATTTCTCTATTATCTATCTACCGAAATTGTGAGCAGGCTCTTTCACTAAGAAAGTGATGCTTCTAGGAAAGTATCTTGAAATTAAACTTATTTAGCAAATTCCCTTTAGCACTCCTGAATAAACACAAATTCTTCCCCTATTTTGAACAAATGACAGTGCAAAAGGACATGGATCCTGATATCTATTCTAATTGTCTTACCATAATGTTGTCTTTTTCAACTCAATGTGCTATTCAAAAGATATGAATAAGTCACATTCCATCATTACAATCATAAATCATAACAATCAATCATTGGTCATAACATAATACCGAGGAGACCATTGCATTCATTTAGTGGTTTCTAATTTTTAACTTTATAACATGCTATTCTCTTGCTCTTGGGCAATTTATGAAAAGCAGACTGCATATATATATTTTTTTCAGTTGTAGCCAAGAGATCTTCAACCCAATTGAGAATGCTGGAGGGAGATCACAAGGTTACTTTCCAAAATGATAGCTAAGAGAATAAGGTACATGAATAGCAAAAGAAGATGTGGCAAATTCTAAAAATGTAGTCAGCAGTTGTGAATTGTTGGCTTGTTGTAAGCTTTTCTGTTCTAGTTTTGTCAGATAATCTAAGTCCTTCTTAATTTGGATTAGATGTTCTCTCTCTTTCTTATCTACCAAAGATAAAGTAAATTATGGAGATATTACGGATTCTTTAAAGATATGGATTCTCTGTTTGAAGTGGAGGTGTAGACACTCATGTGTCCTGCTGCATTCTTTGAGCAACATTGCTATGTTTCTCTTTTAAATGTCGTGTGTTTATTGAACACAATGTCTTCATTACCCAGATTGGGGAAAGGAATGCTGTTGTGTGTTCCAACAAATTCCATTGAGTATTATTTTAGAATATGGCTAATTTAGTTGAAAGACAATTATCCTCTCCAGAAATTCAACTGGGGCACAATTATTTTGAACAATAGATTATGCTGAAAGTTCAGACATGCAATAATTCAAGAGAACAATTAGCTATAAATACCCCATTGTTTCTGATGGGAAGGAATAGAGTAGAGTAGAGTAGAGTAGAGTAGAGTAGAGTAGAATAGAATAGAATTTTTTATTGGCCAAGTGTGATTGGACAAACAAGGAATTTGTCTTTGGTGCATATGCTCTCAGTGTACATAAAAGAAAAGATACATTTGTCAAGAATCATGATACAACACAATGACTGTCATAGGGCACAAATAGGCAATCAGAAAATAGTCAGTATTAATATAAATCCTAAGGATACAAGCAATTACTGCAACGCTCTCTACATGGGGCTACCTTTGAAAAGTGTTCGGAAACTTCAGATTGTGCAGAATGCTGCCGCGAGAGCCATCGTGGGGCTTCCAAGATTTGCCCATGTTTCTTCAATACTCCGCAGCTTGCATTGGTTGCCGATCAGTTTCCGGTCACAATTCAAAGTGTTGGTCATGACCTTTAAAGCCCTACATGGCTTTGGACCAGACTACCTCCAGAACCGCCTGCTACCGCACGAATCCCAGAGACCGATAAGATCCCACAGAGTTGGCCTTCTCCGGGTCCCTTCGACTAAACAATGTCATTTGGTGGGCCCCAGGGGAAGAGTCTTCTCTGTGGTGGCCCCGGCCCTCTGGAACCAACTCCCCCCAGAGATTAGAATTGCTCTCACCCTCCCTGTCTTTTGTAAACTATTCAAGACTCATTTATACCGCCAGGCATGGGGGAGTTGAGATATCCCTTCCCCCTAGGCCATTACAAGTTATGCATGGTATGTCTATGTGTATGTTTGGTTTTATAATAAGGATTTTTAGTTGTTGTATTATTGGATTGTCACATGCTGTTTTTATCATTGTTGTTAGCTGCCCCGAGTCTACGGAGAGGGGCGGCATACAAATCCAATAAATTATTATTATTATTATTATTAGTTACAGTCATACTGTCATAAGTAGGAGGAGATGGGTGATAGGAATGATGAAAAGACTAATAGCAATAGTAGTGCAGTCTTAGTGAATAGTTTGACAGTGGTGAAGGAATTATTTGTTTAGCAGAGGGATGGTGTTCAGGAAAAACTGTTCTTGTGTCTAGCTATTTTGGTGTACAGTGCCCTATAGCATTGTTTTGAGGGTACGAGATGCCAAAGATGCAAGGACTCAGTAAATATTTTCATGGATCTCTTTTTGACTTGTGCAGTATACAAGCCCTCAATAGAAGGCAGATTGTCAGTAATTGTTTTTTCTGCATTTGTTTTATCTGGCCCTAGAAACATTTTTAGGGTAAAAAAAATGGTAGATGATGGTGACTCTTTCTTTTATTGAACAATACCATAGGGAAAGATGGAAGAAAATCTATCCAGTTAACAAATATTAATCTTGCAATGCAAGAAACGTTTTTTAAAGCTTTTGGATTGTCCATGGACTTCAAAATGGAAAAGCAAGCAAAATTCCAGATAGAAGGAAAGTCCATGGCTTTAATAGAATAGATATGTAGAAGATGAAATTCAGGCAGTAAGGCATTGGATAAATGACCAACACATATTAACTGTACATCTTCACAACCAAGAAAAATGAACGAAAGGTATCTTGTCATATAAATAAATTAAACCAAGAATTACAAAGTCAGAAAACATTTGCTTCAGAATATTTTTATTAATATTGTACTGAAGTGAGAAAAATTTCAAAAGAACCAAAGAGACAGTTCTTGTGAATTCAGGTTTTGAAGACGTTGCAAGAAAACTTTATCTCTATGGAATGTGAGGAGGTAATGAGATAAGTGAGAAGGTAGCCCATAATATCAGCAAGCATCCTGGGAAACACAGGGAGAGGCTTCCGTCAACTTTACAACTTGTGTTTGCAGATATAGGCATTACGTGCGTTACATCTAATGTCGTTCCATTGTTTAAAGCCTAAAATAAAAATGAGAAAACTGCTATTATTATTTGCTGTAAAAAAGGGCTATTTTTTTTTCTCCAAAGTGCAGAATTCAGAAGAATGAGAACACATTCCAATAAACCTTTACCATGGGTTGTCCTCAACTTTGTTAATGACCATTTTAAGTAATAACAGCACCAGGGGAGAAATTCAAAATTTTTCCTTACTGATTCTGTGGATGTGGCTTGGTGGTTGTGGCAGGGGAAGGATACTGCAAAATCCCCATTCCCTCCCTACTCCTGAGGGAAGGATTTTACAAAATCCCCATTCCCTCCCCACCCCAGGTGTGAGAAAAAACACAGAAGTTGGAAGTTTCAACCACAACAACACAAGAGCACACAACAGATTTAAACTTAATATTAACCGCTCCAAACTTGACTGTAAAAAATATGACTTCAGTAACCGAGTTGTCGAAACATGGAACTCATTACCGGACTCCATAGTGTCATCCCCAAACCCCCAACACTTTACCCTTAGATTATCTACGGTTGACCTCTCCAGATTCCTAAGAGGTCAGTAAGGGGCCAGTACAAGTGCACTAGAGTGCCTTCCGTCCCCTGTCCTATTGCTCTCCTATATCTCCTATACCTTTCTTCTCTTCCTATATCTCTTCTTCTATTCTTTCATTGATATGTTCTATTACTATATCTTCTTTTCTATTATTTCTTAGATATATTTTACTATGAGTATCTCCTCTATAACCTTCATCATGTATTTTACTTTGTGTATATAGATATATACCCACTAAACCCCTCATTGCGTATTGGACAAAATAAATAAATAAATAAATAAATAAATAAATAAATAAATAAAAAATAAATACAAAAAAAAATAAAATAAAGTTCAGAGAAGTTCTGTAAGGTTTACTTACCTGAGGATTGTCGCAGCTCCACACAGTGCTCATTGTTGTTATAGTTATCTGGTTGGGTGCTCATCCAGGCTTTGTAGTTGTAAGGGGATTCATCAGCCCATCTCCACCTCCCAGTCTGTGTAAATGAAATGTGCTCCAAAGAATGGGAACTTTGTCCAAAGATGGACTGATAATATTTATCTATGACTATGAGTTTTTTAGTAGTGAAGTATTAAACAGGAATCTATAGTAGTGGCCAGTGATGGGCTCCTCCTATGGGTACGGTCAGGTACACAGTACCGGTAGCAAAATTTTGATTTTTTTTTATTTTTTTCCCTTCTGGGCTCTGGATATGTTTTTCCTATCACAGTAAATGAGGTTGAATGTGTATAATTTTAGAAGAGCTGTGTGTGTGTGTGTGTACATACACTTTATATAGTAGATCGGCGGCCTGCACTGGCTGCCGATCGGTTTCTGGTCACAATTCAAAGTGTTGGTAATGACCTTTAAAGCCCTACATGGAATTGGGCCAGAATACATCCGGAACCGCCTTCTACCGCACGAATCTGAAGTTTTTGCTAACACAGAACTGCCAATAGAATACTCAGATTGAGGATTCCTTTTCCCCAAGTGCATTATTTTACATTTGGAAACATTAAACTGCATTAAACATTGTGACACTCCTGGTAGCGATGCATAAGGTCAGCGTTAAATCAGATGAACTCACCTGACGGGCATCAAAGAGCCCAATCCAGACATTGCTGAATTCCCGTTGATAAGTGGAGATGTGTTCAGCCACCAGGAGCGTCTCTGCTGTGGTAAGGGTGGAAGCAAGGTGGGCCCCACGGCCATAGCTCTGACAGTCAATCTGAAGAGCCAAAAGGAATATGACTTCTGTGATTGTTTCCCAACACCAGGATCTCTGAAACTTCCCAGGTGTTAAGCTTTGTAGAATTCCAAATGTGGTTAATCATTTATGCAATGAGAATTAAAGGGATGTTTTAAAGACTTATTGGGAGAGGTTAATTTTACACATCAACTTGACCTAAGACTGCAGCTACCCTAAAACCTCTTTCTTTCCAGCTCCAAACTTTAAGAGAACTGAGTAAGAGTGTTGATAAAGAATATATAGGGTTCAAATATAAGATTAGATTAGATTACTAGAGTTGGATGGGACCATATGTTATAAAATTCTGATTCTTCCTGATTATTTTCTTACCTAAATGTAGGACTTTACTTTTTTCAGCATTGGGTTTCATTTTATTAGACATTCTAGTCTGTCAAGTTCCATCTGGATTTTGAACCTGTCCTCTGGGGGATTAGCTATTCCTGTCAGTTTAGTATCATCTGCAAATTTGGTTAGTTCCCCTTCTATTCCCTGATTTAGGTCATTTGGTGGGATATAGTATATTATATTCAAAATCTTTAACAGATAATCCCAATCTATCCATCACCTTACAAACTTTTTGCCTGTATTTTCTATATAGTAGATGTTGATTTTGAGAAACACTTCTTACCTCAGCTTCATGCCATGACAACTTCTGATCAAAATATGCATAACAGTTGCCTTGGTTTTGCAGCCATTCCCTGGCACAGTCATCAGCCTCCACTGCATTGAAAGAGGGTGTTGAAAAAGAATATTAGAAGACAGAAGAACTTGATGTCTATACAGAATTCTGGAAACAAAAGAAACATCCTGCTAGATTGGGGTGTTTAATAATAATAATAATAATAATAATAATAATAATAATAATAATAATAATAATAATAATAATAATTATTATTATTATTATTATTATTTATTAGATTTGTATGCCGCCCCTCTCCGAAGACTCGGGGCGGCTCACAACAAACGATAAAAAACAATATATACAGGCATCTAATATTAAGAAAAAAACTAAAAACCCTCTCATAATTAAAAACCAAACAGCACATACATACCAAACATAAATTATAATAAGCCTGGGGGGAAGGTGTCTCAACAATTTTCTCACCTGGTGGTCAACTAGGACCAGGGGTAGGCAAAGTTGGCTGTTCTATGACTTGTGGTCTTCAACTCCCAGAATTCCTGAGTCAAACATGCTAGCTTAGGAATTCTGGGAATTGAAGTCCACATGTCATAGAAGAGCAAACTTTGCCTACCCGTCACTAGGACAATTCAAGAGGATCCCTTCTATAAAAAGCTTAGAGACCTTTCATTATGGTTTTCCCCCCCAGAGCTACTATGGTTTAGTATCAGAGGTGAAATGCTACCAGTTCGGACTGGTTCATCTGAACCAGTAGTATAAAATGCTACTGTTTTGCATAACTTATAGTTAAAAAGTTTTTTTAAAGTTGATGATCGCATGAGATGTTACCAATTCATTACCTTTATATTGTCTCAGGCAAGTAAAAACGAACGTGACAAATCTTAGTAATATTGGTAATATTAAAATAGGTTTTTCAAATAAACTGTTCAGGTGGACATTCTCCTTTGATATAAGTGATCCTAGCCACAACAAAAAACTCCCATACAGGAGAAAACTTTCATACATTATGGAATTTCTTTTATTGTCTAAAAGAATGAGAATATACCAGTATAAATGCCTTTTATTTTTGAAGATTGATATAAATAAATTCTTCTAGCTTCAGAGAACAATTAATTTATTTTGACTTTTGGTTAATCTAGAACGATATATCCAACTCTAGTCCATATCTATTGTGGCCTGGCAGCAGCTCGTGCAGCTGATTGTAGACACCGCTCAAGAGGAGACCAACTTGGTGATGCTTCGTCAGCCTGTGCAGTTGGCACCCAAATCGGATAGTGGGGAGGATGGCGAGGACTTGGTACTAGAGGCAGAGGTTCAGTCAGGACCTTTGAAACCTCCAGCGCCTCAGGAGGAGGTGAGGAAGAGGAAGAAGAGGCTTCTCCTCTTTTTGATGCAAGAGCCCACAAAGCTGCCAAGAAACAGGAATGGTTATTCTAGAGGAGGTGTCCTCGGGGGTAAGACTGGGGATTAATTGGCCACTCCCCTAGTCTACTTAAGAACAGTAGAGGCAGCTGAAAGGGTGCAGGAAATAACAGTTTAGACTCGGTGCATCTGTCACAATTGTCTTGTGAAAAATTCCATTCTGTTTTTCTGTTTTGGATTGCTTATCAAGGAAGACTCTTGGGCATTTTCCCAAGCCTGAGATAGTAAGAACTAATTCCATTGCTTTGAGTTAAGACTGTCTGAATATAGGCTAGTCACTCATGAAGATTAATTAGCAGCTGACTTTTGACAAGAAAGGATTGCTTTTTGATTTGTGTGTGTGTGTCTCCACTGCTAAGCAGTTACAAGCAGTAGTTCATTGATTAAATTAAGTTTGTTCCAACAATGTGTTTTGATATGTTTGTAAGTGGGGCAAGAACAATATATCTTGTCCTTTGCTTAATATTGACCCTGGCCCTCTCTAAGCTAAAACAAACAGTGCCCCAGAAGGAATTCATATACTTGGACACCCCCTTCACCTCAAGAAATATTATAGAAGATAAAAAGAACCTCTCCATATAATGAAAATCAAACCTGGGTGGTGGTAGTGGGGTGGGTAAATTCAACTTTGGTTAATGTGGGTCCAGTTAAAACATTATGGAACATTATAATTAAGTGGTAGTCAATAAATATTAGATGCCATCTTTCGTTCCTGAAAGTGTAATGTTATAATTGTATAATTTTTCTAGAAACATTTTTTCTCAAAACTACCCACATCTATATTTTTGTGAAGCATAGTGATGGTTAGCTTAACATCTCTTAAACATCTATTGGACACTTATAATTTAGGATGTCAGAACACTTTTTGTTTCCAATACTAAAAAAAAAGTCTGATGTGCATTAAAACACAATCCTCCAATGGTATTGAAAAATATCAAAGGAATTACCTTGAGAGAAAGGACCTGCAAAGAAGATGCCAAGAAGGCTGAGGCTGAGGTAAGTGAGGAAAGCCATCTTTTGGTTTACCTTCAAAGATAGAAAGGTATATCAGATTAACAGAGTCAGAAGATACCAGATAGGTCATCTAGTCCAGTGTTTCCCAACCTTTGCTACTTGAAGATATTTGGACTTCAACTCCCAGAATTCCCCAGCCAGCAAATGCTGGCTGGGGAATTCTGGGAGTTGAAGTCCAGATATCTTCAAATGGCCAAGGTTGGGAAACACTGATCTAGTCCAGTGTTTCCCAACCTTTTTTGAGCCGCGGCACATTATTCGTATTTTCAAAATCCTGGGGAACACTGAAAGGGGGGGGGGGGGGGCTAAAGAAAAGTTTGGACAAAAAAACCCTCTCTCTTTCTCCCTTTCGCTCTATTTCTCTCTCTTTCTCTCTTTTCCTTCCTTCCCTTCATTCTCTCTCTCCATCCCTCTTTCTTTCTTCCTCTCTTTTTTGCTCTCTTTCTCTCTCCCTCCCTTCCTCTATGTCTTTCTCTCTCCCTTGCTCTCTCTCTCTGTCTCTCTTGCTATCTCTTTCTTGCTTTTTTCTCTCTCTCTTGCTCTCTCTCTCTCTTTCACTGTCTTGCTATATGTCTCTTTCTTTCTCTTTGCCTCTCTTGCTATCTCTCTTTCTCTCTCTGTCTCTCTTGCTATGTCTCTCTTTCTTTCTCTTTCTCTCTCTCTGTGCCTCTCTTGCTAAGTCTCTCTTTTTCTCTTGCTATGTCTCTCTTTCTTTTTCTCTCTCTCTGCCTCTTGCTATGTCTCTCTTTCTCTCTCTCTTTCTCTCTCTCTCTTTCTCTGCCTCTCTTGCTGTCTCTCTTTCTTGCTCTGTCTCTCTTTCTCTGCCTCTCTTGCTATGTCTCTCTTTCTCTCTCTCTCTGCCTCTCTTATATGTCTCTCTTTCTTTCTCTCTCTCAGCTGACTGCAAGCGGGAGCCCTGACGGCGGCAGCTGGACGTGGTGCTGGACACCGTATATGCCAGGCACGCAGCGCCAGCATGTACGACGTCCAGCAGAACGTCCAACCGCCACCGTCAGGGCTCCCACTTGCAGTCAGCTGAGAGAGAGAGAGCGATCCATCTCGCCGCCGCCATCTCCCCCGACTGCCTGCGGCCGCTGCGGCCACAACCCCCCCGCTCCCATCGGACACTTGCCGTCGACGAAAGAGGAGCTCCAGCTGGGCGGGGCGCTGCCGGTACTTCCGTCCTGGGGCTCCCACTCGCAGCTGTCCCCCGCCTCCTGCTCGATGCCGCGGTTTTCGGCACTCTCCTGCTGGGCCCCAAAGAAAGAAGGCGGGAAAAAGGTGCGAAGAATGGAGCTCTCCTTCTTCCTGCCTTCCTTCTTTGGGGCCCAGCAGGAGAGCACCGAAAACCGCGGCATCGAGCAGGAGACAGCTGTGAGCGGGAGCCCCAGGACGGAAGTACCGGCAGCGCCCCGCCCAGCTGAAGCTTGGCGGCACACCTGGCCATGTCTCGCGGCACACCAGTGTGCCGCGGCACACCGGTTGGGAAACGCTGATCTAGTCCACATGTCTTGCACTGGCTGTCGATAAATTTCTGGTCACAATTCAAAGTGTTGGTAATGACCTATAAAGTCCTACATGGCATCGGACCAGAGTACCTATGAGACCGCCTCCTGCCGCACAAATCCCAGTGCCCGATTAGGCCCCACAGAGTTGGCCTACTCTAGGTCCTGTTGACAAAACAATGCTGTCTGGCAGGATCCAGGGGAAGAGCCTTCTCTGTGGCGACCCCAGCCCTCTGGAATCAACTACCCCGGAGATTCAAACTGCCCCTATCCTCCTTGCCTTCCGTAAAATGTTGAACACTCACCTTTGCCGCCAGGTGTGGGGGGATTAATCTCCCCCCTCCTTTTTTGCTGACCTTTATTATGTTTATGTTCAGTCGGACTGAGTATGCATGATTGAGTAGTAGAAAAGTTTTTTTTTATAACAGTGTATTTTAAATTAGTTTTTTAATTTTTTAACATTAGATTTGTATTTATATTGTATTGCTGTTATGTTGTGAGCCGCCCCGAGTCTTCAGAGAGGGGCGACATACAAATCTAATAAATTATTATTAATTATTATTATTAGTCCAACCCCTTGCTCAAGCAGGAATGGTTGCCGATCAGTTTCCGGTCACAATTCAAAGTGTTGGTCATTACCTATAAAGCCCTTCATGGCACTGGACCAAGATATCTGTGAGACCGCCTTCTGCTGCACGAATCCCAGCGGTCGGTTAGGTCCCACAGAGTTGGTCTTCTCTGGGTCCCATCGACTAAACAATGTCGTCTGGCGGGACCCAGGGGAAGAGCCTTTCCTGTGGTGGCTCTGACCTTCTGGAATCAGCTCCCTCCAGAGATTAGAACTGCCCCTACCCTCCTTGCCTTTAGAAAACTCCTTAAAACCCACCTCTGTCATCAAGCATGGGGGAACTGAGACATCTCCCCCTGCCTATGTAGTTTTTGTGCATGATATGACTGTATGTTTGTTTTTTATATTGGGGTTCCTTGCTTTTTAGATTTTTTAAATGTACTATTGTTATTTTAGATTCTAATTATTAGATTTGTCATTATATATTGTTTTTATCACTGTTGTGAGCCGCCCCGAGTCTGCGGAGAGGGGTGGCATACAAATCTAATAAATACAAATACAAATAAATACAAGTGTTGGCTATTCCTGCCAGGAAGGGTTGTTGTGAAATAAAAAGAGGATATGCAATGGTTAGAGAGCAATGCCAATCATATGTTTAAATTTAAATTTAGCAAAGATAAAGTAAATGATTATTAACTGTTAACAGATTGCATATCTGTGTGTTATTATGAGAAATTAATATATATATTATTTTTGAGAAAACCAAAAGCAAATTAGATTTTGCATTTGATTCCTTATAATGTCTCAACTGCTTTTCTCTGTGAGATACCGAGAAGCAGATATCATAACTAAACCAGGTTAATAAAACTTCTACTATTGTGAGAATATAACGTTTGTTCCTAAAGACGGTATAGAAACATAGAAACATAGAAACATAGAAGATTGGAGGGAAGAGGTTTTTAATAGGAAAGTGAACACAAGAACAAGGGGACACAATCTGAAGTTGGTTGGGGGAAAGATCAAAAGCAACGTGAGGAAATATTATTTCACTGAAAGAGTAGTAGATCCTTGGAACAAACTTCCAGCAGACGTGGTTGGTAAATCCACAGTAACTGAATTTAAACATGCCTGGGATAAACATATATCCATCCTAAGATAAAACACAGGAAATAGTATAAGGGCAGACTAGATGGACCATGAGGTCTTTTTCTGCCGTCAGTCTTCTATGTTTCTATGCTTCTATGTTTCTATTGATGGCAGAAAAAGACCTCATGGTCCATCTAGTCTGCCCTTATATTATTTCCTGTATTTTATCTTACAATGGATATATGTTTATCCCAGGCATGTTTAAATTCAGTTCCTGTGGATTTACCAACCACGTCTGCTGGAAGTTTGTTCCAAGGATCTACTACTCTTTCAGTAAAATAATATTTTCTCATGTTGCCTTTGATATTTCCCCCAACTAACTTCAGATTGTGTCCCTTTGTTCTTGTGTTCACTTTCCTATTAGAAACACTTCCCTTCTGAACCTTATTTAACCCTTTAACATACTGCTATGCTTGTATGCTTCTCATATCTGGTTCTGCTAGACCAGTGTTTCCCAACCTTGGCAACTTGAAGATATTTGGACTTCAACTCCCAGAATTCCCCAGCCAGCGAATGCTGGCTAGGGAATTCTGGGAGTTGAAGTCCAAATATCTTCAAGTTGCCAAGATTGGGAAACACTGTGCTAGACTATAGCATGCATCTCTTCAGCCAACTCACCTTGTGATTCTCCTTCTGGATGGGCAGAAGTGGTGCACAGCTGAGCTGAATCTCCCTCGAAGATGCTCTCTTGCTTTCTGACCAACAGTTATATACAACCCAGGGAGGCATGGTGCAACACTGATGACTCAAGTCCTTCAAGGAAATCCTGGTCTGTCCTTTTCAATTTTGCATAAGTAAAGGCCAAGTGGCAGGAAGTTGTTCAGGAATCCTTTCATGTAGCTGGCGAAAAGGGCATTATCTTTTATTTATTAGACATGCAAGTATTGCTAAAATAATCACTTTGACAATATATGGGGCTACCTTTGAAAAGTGTTCGGAAACTTCAGATCATGCAGAATGCAGCTGCGAGAGCAATCATGGGCTTCCCTACATATGCCCATGTCACACCAACACTCCGCAGTCTGCATTGGTTGCCGATCAGTTTCCGGTCACAATTCAAAGTGTTGGTTATGACCTATAAAGCCCTTCATGGCATCGGACCAGGGTATCTCTGGGACTGCCTTCTGCCGCACGAATCCCAGCGCCCGGTTAGATCCCACAGAGTGGGCCTTCTCCGGGTCCTGTCAACTAAACAATGTCATTTGGCAGGACCCAGGGGAAGAGCCTTCCCTGTGGCGGCCCCGGCCCTCTGGAACCAACTCCCCCCAGAGATTAGAATAGGCCCCACCCTCCTTGCCTTTCGTAAGCTCCTCAAAACCCACCTCTGCCGTCAGGCATAGGGGAACTAAGATAATCTTTCCCCCTAGGCTTCTACAATTTATGCATGGTATGTTTGTATGTATGATTGGTTTTATAACAAGGGTTTTTAGCTGTTTTTAGTATTGGATTTTTACATTCCGGTTTTGTAACTGTTGTTAGCCGCCCCGAGTCCATGGAGAGGGGCGGCATACAAATCAAATAAACAAACAAACAAACAAACAAACAAACAAAAAATATCCTTGAGAAGAGCTGTCAAATGAAGAACAGCAAAGATTTATTCATCTTCTCATTCCATTGATGTTTAATTCCAGATATTAGCTTGGCAAAAGCCCAAAATTTCTCTAGCCCACTGCAAGACCCTTTTTTCCTGACCTCTATACTGCACGAGTCAAAAAGAGGCCAGTGAAAATATTTACTGACCCCTCGTATCCTGTATTTTATCTTAGGATGGATATATGTTTATCCCAGGCATGTTTAAATTCAGTTACTGTGGATTTACCAACCACGTCTGCTGGAAGTTTGTTCCAAGCATCTACTACTCTTTCAGTAAAATAATATTTTCTCATGTTGCTTTTGATCTTTCCCCCAACTAACCTCAGATTGTGCCCCCTTGTTCTTGTGTTCACTTTCCTATTAAAAACGCTTCCCTCCTGAACCTTATTTAACCCTTTAACATATTTAAATATTTCGATCATGTCCCCCATTTCCCTTCTGTCCTCCAGACTATACAGATTGAGTTCATTAAGTCTTTCCTGGTAAGTTTTATGCTTAAGACCTTCCCCCATTTTTGTAGCCTGTGTTTGGACCCGTTCAATTTTGTCAATATCTTTTTGTAGGTGAGGTCTCCAGAACTGAACACAATATTCCAAATGTGGTCTCACCAGCGCTCTATACAGCGGAATCAGTCTCCCTCTTCCTCCTTGTTATACCTCTAGCTATGCAGCCAAGCATTCTACTTGCTTTCCCTACCACTTGGCTGCACTGGTCACCCATTTTGAGACTGTCAGAAATCACTACCCGTAAGCCCTTCTCTTTTGAAGTTTTTGATAAAAATCCTTAAGATTTTTATTAATATTGATTTCCCCCCCTGATTGCTTATTTGACAGCTATGACAATCATTAAGTGTTGTACCTCATGATTCTTGACAAACGTATCTTTTTCTTTTATGTACGCTGAGAGCGTCTGCACCAAAGACAAATTCCTTGTGTGTGCAATCTCACTGGCCAATAAAGAATTATATCTATCTATAAATGTCCCTAGTTTAATATTTTCCATACAAGACTCCTCCTCCTCCTCCTGGCTGGTTCAGTGGCTAAGATGCTGAGCTTGTCAATCAGAAAAGTCAGTTTTCCGCATCCCTAGTATAGGTCTCCTGCGTGACCAGGGGGTTGGACTAGATGACCTCCAAAGTTCCTTCCATTACTGTATGTATGTCTTGAACTGCCAAAACCCCTCTCTGCTCTTTGCAGAGCCTTCTTCTGTGGTCAGCCCTTCAACCTCTCACCCACAAAGGACAGTCCATGCTCCCCCTTTCTCAATTCATCCTTTTACTTCTAGAAAAGGAGGTCTTTTCCCTATTCATTCATTCATTCATTCATTCATTCATTCATTCATTTATTTTGTCCAATACACAATGAGGGTTTTAGTGGGTATATATCTATATACACATAGTAAAATACATGATGAAGGTTATAGAGGAGATACTCATAGTAAAATATATCTAAGAAATAATAGAAAAGAAGATATAGTAATAGAACATATCAATGAAAGAATAGAAGAAGAGATATGGGAATAGAAGAAAGGTATAGGAGATATAGGAGAGCAATAGGACAGTGGACAGAAGGCACTCTAGTGCACTTGTACTCGCCCCTTACTGACCTCTTAGGAATCTGGATAGGTCAACTGTAGATAATCTAAGGGTAAAGTGTTGGGGGTTTGGGGATAACACTATGGAGTCCGGTAATGAGTTCCACGCTTCGACAACTCGGTTACTGAAGTCATATTTTTTACAGTCAGGTTTGGAGCGGTTAATATTAAGTTTAAATCTGTTGTGTGCTCTTGTGCTGTTGTGGTTGAAGCTGAAGTAGTCGCGGACAGGCAGGACGTTGCAGCATATGATCTTGTGGGCAATACTTAGATCTTGTTTAAGGCGTCTTAGTTCTAAGCTTTCTAGGCCCAGGATTGAAAGTCTAGTCTCGTAGGGTATTCTATTTCGAGTGGAGGAGTGAAGGGCTCTTCTGGTGAAGTATCTTTGGACATTTTCAAGGGTGTTAATGTCTGAGATGCGATATGGGTTCCAAACAGATGAGCTGTATTCGAGGATGGGTCTGGCAAAAGTTTTGTAAGCTCTGGTAAGTAGTGTAAGATTGCCAGAGCAGAAGCTACGTAGGATTAGGTTTACAACTCTTGAAGCCTTCTTGGCTATATTGTTGCAGTGGGCTTTGGCACTTAGATCTTTTGTTATTAGTATACCAAGGTCTTTAACCGAGTGGGGATTCTCTTTTTCCTTCTCCTTCTCCATCTCTTTCTTTTTTTGAGTGTTCAGAACAACATTCAAAATGTCTAACGACAGCAAAGATGACGATTCGGTCTGACTCTTGGCAGTTCTATGGGCCAGGTCTCTCCACATCTTCTGATCTTACACTATTTCCTTTAGTTTTTTCTATTCTCTGTCTAGTCTCAACTTCAATGCCTTGGTTTTCTCTTACTGCTAACGGTTCCAAACAGTTCATGATAAAATGTCAAAAGGAATTTCCCTTGAGGCTGATACATTTCCTGGTGGCCTTCAAGAAAGAGGGAACAATTTTACAACTCAAGAATGATATTTGCTAGCATATACATAACATTCCTCCCTTAAGATTATTATCAATCACCTTAATTTTTGCACTATAATAAAAAATCAGTAATTGCATAAATGGAATGAATCATAGTCATCTACAAATAAAAAAGTCCTAAGGTCACATTATTTTGTCTTTGGTTTTTTTATACAGCACTTTTCTTTTTATTTTCAAAATACTTTTCCTCTAAAAAAAGAATCCATTGAACCCCAAAGAAATGGTCAATATTTAGTACAGAGCTATTCAGTTCTTTGATTTTAAAATAAAGAGCACAAAGACAAATTACTTTTAAATAAAGAATTGAGAAATTTAGAAGACCCTCTTTGCAATGACTCATACCTGCATTTTTGTTAAGTTGCCTGCAAAATTGGGAAAGAGCACTTGCTTCAAAATATCTGTCTATGGGGATTTTCAGTCATTCAGGACGTGGCTGTCCTAAAGTTGCTTTTTCAAGAGGCAACTGGAGTTTCTGGTTTTAATTTGAAGATGTTTCACTTCTCATCCAAGACGCTTCTTCCACTCAAAATACCTGATTGCCGCATTAATGCTGAAGTGTTCTTTGTCTGTCTAAGAAAAGATTGGCTCTTCACTGATAAATGTGGATCACCTCCTACAGTGTACCTTTTACTGTGGGTAAATTCAATCTACGATAATTTAATTCCTCTATTTGAAGTTCTCTGCTTGAAAACTGCAGAGGTAACCTTCAAACTGGTCACTTATGAGTCATTTGGGACAGAGACAGATTTATTTATTTATTTATTTATTGGATTTGTATGCTGCCCCTCTCTGGAGACTCGGGGCAGCTAACAGCAATAATAAGACAGCGTATAACAATAATCCAATACTAAAAACAATTAAAACCAATAATAATAATAATAATAATAATAATAATAATAATAATAATAAAAACCCCAAACATACATACAGACATACCATGCATAAAATTGTAAAGGCCTAGAGGGAAAGGGTATCTCAGTTCTCCCATTCCTGACGGCAGAGGTGGGTTTTAAGTAGCTTACGAAAGGCAAGGAGGGTGGGGGGAATTCTAATCTCTGGGGGGAGTTGGTTCCAGAGGGCTGGGGCCGCCACAGAGCAGGCTCTTCCCCTGGGTCCCGCCAAGCGGCATTGTTTACAGATTACAGCTTACTAGAGTCGGAAGAGACATTGCAGGTCATCTAGTCCAACCCCCTGCTAAAGCAGGAGTCCCTACACTGCTTCAGACAAATGGCAGTCCAATTTCCCCTTGAAGATCTCAAGTGCTGGAGCTCTTACAGCCTCCATAGGCAAGCTGTTCCATTGGTTGATCCCTCTCACTGTCAGAAAGCTAATCCTTATTTCTAGGTTGAATCTCTCCTTCGTCAGTTTCCATCCATTGTTCCTTGTCTGGCCTTCTGGCCTTGGAAAACAGCCTGACCCCCTTCTCTCTGTGGTAGTCCCTCAAGTATTGGAACACTGCTGTCAAGTCTCCCCTGGTCCTTCTCTTCGTTAGATTGATTGTGCCCAGTTTTTGCAATGGCTTTTTGTATGTTATAGTTTCCAGTACCCTAATCATCCTGGTTGCTCTGCTCTGCCCTTTCTCTAGAGCAGGGGTCCCCAAACCATTAAACACAGGGGGCCAGTTCACTGTCCCTCAGACTGTTGGAGGGCCGGACTATAAAAAAACCCTATGAACAAATCCCTATGCACACTGCACATACCTTATTTAAAGTAAAAAACAAAATGGGAACAAATACAATATTTAAAATAAGAAGTAATAAGTAACTAAGTAATTAATAATTAAGTAATAAAGTAATTTATACTTCTTTATTAACAAGTAAATTTAAACTTAAATCAACAAACTCCCTCCATTTCTCCTTCCTTCCTTCCCTCCCTCCCTTTCCCTCTCAGCTGGCTTTGCTGGCCGGCACAGGGCAGCCAACGCGACAACAACAACGGCCCCGTGGCAGCCGCTGATGCCTGCTTTCCTCCCCGCCTCTTGCCTTTCCACCTCCTCCTTGTTCAGCAGCCGACCGCAGTGAGTGGAGAGGAGATTCGGGAGCTTATTATATCGATTGGTAAAATCTCGTGTGCTGCCACGGGCCGGTTAAAAGACCTCAGCGGGCCGCATCCGGCCCGTGGGCCGTAGTTTGGGGACCGCTGCTCTAGAGTTTCAATGTCTTTTTTGTAATATGATGACCTACATGCATAAAGTGACCCGACGTCCCACTTTCCACAGGACAGTCATGCTTTTTAGCAATTTGTCTCACTCCCAGGGCATTTTTTAAAAGTCCAGATTTTTTGAAACAAGCCACCTGCTGGAGATTGCTGGACCACCGCATCAGCCAATTTTGGGCAGTGTGGAAGCTGAGCTTCCTTCTTCTTGGCTTCCAAGTTTTTTCCCTGGGAGATTCTATCGCCGGTGGCTGGAAAAATCTTGGAAACCATGAAGAAAGAAACTCAGCTTCCGGTCTCGCAACTTTTTTCTCTTCACGTCCTCAGCCTCCCACAGCTGTTGATTAACACATCTGTTTAAATCCCTTAGTATAGATCTTCTTCTTTGGAAATCCTATCATCATCCATATTTCCATTTCGTATTTCTTGATCCATACTTGCCCAGATGTCACTCCAGTCTGTCTTCAATCTGTCTCCACTGAGATTATCCAGTATGCCTCCAATCTATCTCCAATGGGATTAAACAGTATATCCTTCAGACTATGTCCAACATCACCTCCCAGTTTCAAAAATATTTATTCTAAATAGCCATGTTGCAAAACAAAGCTGGGAACAACGTTCTTTCCACGATATAGATAGATAACAAACAGCTTCCATCCTTCCAGCAAAAAAACAAATATAGAACTATCTGGTACAAATATGCATTGTGGAAATTCCTTGTAATGACTCCTCCGACCAGAAGGTGGCAGGAATTATCACAATTAATTATTCTCTTCAATTGTTGCAAAGGGAAGTGATGTCATCAAAAGAAAAAAATACCTTAATAAATCCAAATAAATTTTAATTAGATCTTTAATTTAAACTGGACTTTAAATTGGACTTTACTATTAGGAGTCTTCGGAGAGGGGCGGCATACAAATCCAAATAATAAAATAAATAAATAAATAAATAAATTTATTTATTTATTACTTGGATTTGTATGCCGCCCCTCTCCGAAGACTTATAATAATGAAATTATAGGAAGAAATTATTTTGATGGAGGTGGGATTAATTAAAGTTTTGAGTTGCATATGTAATAATGTTCAACTAAGTTAATTTTGAGATTCATAAAACTACTTTGGTAGGAAAAATTTTGGAATAATGAAATAATATTATCAAAAACAAAATTGAAAATGGTTAGGCTTGGTGGGATGGTGAAGAAGAATGGAAAAGAAAATAACAGTAAAAATGACTTATAGCTAAAAGGTTTTTACTAGGAATAAACAAAGATTATGGTATTATATAAGTAGATGAATTATGATATAAAATGCAAAAAGAAAAAGCAAGGAAATAGAAAACATTTTTAATGATATTTGTTGATACCTGTTTGTTTTTTAAAAAAAGGGAATAATGATAATTCGAAATATTGATTATATTTTAAATCTGGAATATGATTATTAAATTAAATTTAATATTTTTTTCTTTTTTTTTAGAATGGGATATGATGATTCTATTGGATTGAAAGTGTTATAATTAGAGTAGGGCAGATGATTCCACTGAGTTTATAGTGACCTTTTCCCCTTTCTTCCTTAGAATAGGGTATGAAGATTCCATTGAATTGAAAGTGTTATAATTAGAGTAGGGAAGATGATTCCACTGGGTTTACAGTGACTTTTTTTTCTAGAATAGGGTATGATGGTTCTATTGGATTGAAAGTGTCATAATTAGAGTAGGGAAGATGATTCCACTGGGTTTACAGTGACTTTTTTTTTCTAGAATAGGGTATGATGGTTCTATTGGATTGAAAGTGTTATAATTAGAGTAGGGAAGATAATTCCACTGGGTATCCAGTTAATTTCCCCGCCCTTTTTAGAATAGGGCATGATGATAGATTGAAAGTGTAATAATTAGAATAGGGGCAGATAATTCCACTGGGTTTTCAGTGACTTTTCTTTTCTTTTAGAATAGGTAATGATGATTCTATTGGATTGAAAGTGCTATAATTAGATTAGGGAAGATGATTCCACTGGAATTACAGTGACTTTTTTTTCTAGAATAGGGTATGATGATTCTATTGGATTGAAAGTGTTATGGATTGAGAGTGCTACAACTAGAGTAGGGTATTATGAGTATATGGAATATTCAGTGCTGTTTTTGTTCTTCCTTTTTCTTTATTTTTTCTTTCATTTTCTTTCCTTGTTATTTTTTCATTTTCTTTAATTCTTATTTTTAATTTTGTATCTTTACCTATTAAAGGGAATTATTTTTAATTAGTTTTTTAAATTTGGTTTACTAATTTAGTGATATTTGGGACATACTATTTGGCGGGTTTCTCTTTTTGTCCCCCCCTATATGTTTTTTAACTATCTTTTAGCAAGGGCTGGATTTAATTTAAATACCATTGGAGGTAATTAGAAATTTTTGCTCCTTTTCTTTTTTTAAATTTAAAGGGCACCTATTATGGAAGAGGGTTTAAAATATACACGAAAACTGATATGGAGGAGATTTTGAGAAAATTGAAGCATTATGGCCTAATTAATTAGATGTGATTAAGAATGGGAACAGCCTAAAATTTATATTGGCTAACAGTCTTTTTGTTATTATATAAGAAATTGGAGTAATTATTTTTGTTCAGATGTCAAATGATAAAGAGGTAGCATTGGTTAAACTATGTATATTGAAATTGTAAATATGATACCTTGTAATATAACTTAAAATTAATGGTATTTTCTTTTTTCTGTACATGTGCTTGGAGAAGAAAAGTGAAAAAAAATTCTTTACCCTCCCAATAACATATCTAGTACCCCTTCCCACCTTTCTCCACCGTTTTTATCTTTCTTTCTTTCTTTCTTTCCTTTCTTTTTATTTGCTCACTTTCCCCCTCTTCCTCTTCCATTCTTGCTCACTCCTCACCCCCAGCTCGACACCTTCCTGTGGCCACCACCGTGGGGCTGAGCCACCCAAGAAGGAGGGCTCGTTGGCTGTGACAGCAAAGGTGGGGGAAGGAAAGGGAAGCACGACCGAGGCATTCACCCCCCCCTCCTCCAATAGCCTGTCCGCTGTGCTTGGGGGTGGACAGATAGATGGAGCAGCATTTGCGCTGGGTGGGAAAACTCATCTGCTCTTTCCAAGCACCAGCTTGCCTGGCAAATAAAGGTGGGTCCAGCTCAGACCGGCGTTTTTCTTCATCTTCACCCCAGTGCCACGAGTGGAGAGACTGAGCATGCTCTCTCATTGATGGGGAGAGAGAGGGGGGCCAAGAGAGAGAGAGAGGGCAAGAGAGAGAGAGAGAGAAAGAGAGAGAGAAAGATAGAGCAAGAGAGAGAGAACAAGAGGGAGAGAGAAAGAGAGAGCGAGAGAATGAAAGCAAGAGGGGAGAGAGAGAGTAAGAGACAGAGAGAAAGAGAGAGAGTGTGTGTGAGAGAGGTGCTGGGGGTCTGGGAAGGGTGGTGCGGGTGCAGGAGGTAGTCACAGGGCTGTAAGCCAAGGCGGCTGGGCTGGGTCCATGCAAGGTGCCAGCCATCCCAGGGCTGCCTGCCTGCCTGTAGTCATTCCAGTCATCTTGCAGGGGTGCCCTGTAAGCGGCCAACCAGGCCGAGTCCGGCGACTGAGCCAAATTGTCCAGCTGGAGCCCGGTGGGCACATGGTAGGGGCCATGGTCTAGGTACTGCAGGGCGCCCACGAAGTTCTGTGTGATGCTCAAGTTCAGCCCTCCTGTGTGCTGCACAGAACCAGGGTACATGGAGGAGGGGCTCTCTTTCTCCAGCAGGTAGTTCATGTATGTGGTGATCCGAGGCAAGCGGTGCTTCTCTTCAAGTTGCTGCTGTAGGGGAGAGGCTGGGAAAGCAGCAGGTGGGCAAGCCGCACGGGCAGAGCCCAGCTGGGCTGAGCCTGTCCGGCTTTTAAGAAAGGTTGCTGCTTACTCTGGGCGCAAAAGACGCACCACGTCGGCTTTTGGAAACTCAGGCAACAGGGTGCAGTGGAGGATGAACGGTTCTTGAAGTGGCTCTCTTGGAAATGGCCAGGCCAAGCCCACGACAACCCAAGGCAGGTGCCGTGGAGAGAGGAGGAGGAAGGGAGGGGAAAGGAGAGCAGAGGAGAGCAAGAGAGAGAGAGTGAGAAAAAGAGAGAGAGAAAGAGAGTTAGAAAGAGAGATAGAGCAAGAGAGAGGGGGAGAGAGAGAGCGCAAAGGAGAGAGAAAGTTAGAGAGAGAGAGCAAGAGGCAGAGAAAGAAAGAGTGAGAGCAAGAGACAGAATAAGAGAGAGAGAGGGAGAGAGAAAGAGAAAGTGAAAAAAGAGAGAGAAAGAGTGAGAAAGAGAGAGAGAGCAAGAGAGAGGGAGAGAAAAAAGAGAGGGAGAGAGAAAAAGAGAAAGGGAGAGAGAAAGAGAGAGAAAGGGAGGAAGGAAGAGAGAGAAAAAAATGAGAGGAAAGAAGATAGAGAGAAAGAGAGTGAGAGGAAGGGAAGGAGGGAGAGAGAAAGAAAGAGACAAGGAGGAAGAGAGAAAGAAAGAGGGAGGGAGGGAGAGGAATGGAGAGAAAGGGGGGAGGAAGAGAGAGAGAGAGAGATACATTTTTTTGCTATTTTTTTTGGCTAAACTTTTTTTTAGCACCCCCTCCCCTGCTCAATGGTGTCCCTCTTTCCCAGTCTTAAAATCTGGTCACTTTATACATGGAGCACTCTGGTTGTCATTTAACTAAGGCTTTATAGAATGGTATTAGTACCTTCCTAGTCCTAGATTGTATCCCACTTTTAATGCAGTTTAGAATTGTAATGACTTTTTCTTCTGCTGCTAAACACTCTTGACATTCACCTTGGGGTTTGTTATAATATTTATTAACTAGACATTCTGGTCTGCAATGTTATCAATAGTACATCAAGGTATTTCCTGAAACCTGTAACTCTTGTTATTTCACCACACCTCCTTGAAATGTATGTAACAGACATCTGTGGAACACAAAACCTCTGAGATCACTTTCAGATATCATATCTCAATACCTAAAATGGTCACTAATATCAAAAACATCATCAAAAAAGCACAACAAAGAATGTTCATTCTGCGCCAACTCAGGAAGCCCAAACTGCCCAAGGAACTGCTGATACAGATCTACAGAGGGATCATTGAGTCTGTCATCTGCACCTCTGTAACTGTCTGCTTTGGGTCTGCAACCCAACAAGACTGACACAGACTTCAGAGGATAATCAAAACTGCAGAAAAACCAATTGCTGCCAACTTGCCTTCCATTGAGGACCTGTATACTGCACAAGTCAAAAAGAGGGCTGTGAAAATACTAATCCCCGTATCCTGGACATAAACTGTTTCAACTCCTACCCTCAAAATGTCACTACAGAGCACTGCACACCAAGACAACTAGACACAAGAACAGTGTCCCTGAACACCACCACTCCATCACTCTACTAAACAAATAATTCCCTCAGCACTTTCAAACTTTTTACTAAGTCTGCACTTCTATTTCTACTAGTTTTTTTCTCATTATTCCTATCATCCTTTAGGACTTAGGACTGTATGACTGCAACTTGTTGCTTGTATCCTAAGATTTTAATTAATATTGATTATTTCTTCACTGCTTATTTGACCCCTATGAGTCACTCTCAAACAAACTTTGGTCACATGGCAACCAGCTTCTACTTATGACTGATTGGAGTTTCCCATGGCTGTGTAATTGTGATTTGTGTTCTTTCCTACCAGTTTCCTTTGAGCAAAATCAATAGGAAACTGGTAAAAAAGGGTGCGAGTTATTGTGGTAAGTCATTTTTTTTGCTCATCTGCGCAGACGACCCTTCTTCTGCCTTTTGCCTGCTTGCACATAACACACCCTTTGCTCTCTTTCACACTTAGTGCTCTATTTCCCACCTGCACTTGCACACATCTAGACACTCACAAGAGCCTTAACAGAATAACAGAATTGGAAAGGATCTTGGAGGTCTTCTGGTCCAACCTCCTGCTCATGAAGGAAGCTCTACACCATTTCCGACAAATGATTGTCCAGTCTTCTTAAAAAACTCCAGTGATGGAGCAGCCACAATTTCTGGAAACAAGTTGTTCCATTGATTAGTTATTCTAATGGTCAGGAAATTTATCCTTCGTTCTAGGCTGGTTCTCTCCTTGATTATTTTCCATTCATTGCTTCTTGTCCTGCCTTCATTGCTTATTTGATCACTATGACAATCACTAAGTGGTGTACCACATGATTCTTGACAAATCTATATTTTCTTTTATGTACACTGAGAGCATCTGCACCAAAGACAAATTCCTTGTGTGTCTAATCACACTTGGCCAATAAAGTATTCTATTCTGTTCTGTTCTGTTTTATCCTTCAGGTGCTTTGGAGAATAGAGTTCAACAGGTGCTTTGGAGAATAGAGTTTAACAGAGTTCTATTTTCTACCACTCATCAAGTTTGAACTGAGTTCAATTCCCCTTCTCTCCCTCTCTGTCTGCATCAATTGCTTTCTATGAATGTTTTCAGAAGCAATGCTCAAACTCAACCCTGATAAGACGGAGTGGCTATGGGTTTTGCCTCCCAAGGACAATTCCATCTGTCCGTCTATTATCCTGGGAGGGGAATCATTAACCCCCCTGAGAGGGTCCGCAGCTTGGGCGTTCTCCTCGATCCACAGCTCACATTAGAGAAACATCTTTCAGCTGTGGCGAGGGGGGTGTTTGCTCAGGTCCACCTGGTGCACCAGTTGCCGCCCTATTTGGACTGGCAGTCACTGCTCACAGTCACTCATGCCCTCATCACCTCGAGGCTCGACTACTGTAATGCTTTCTACATGGGGCTACCCTTGAAAAATGTTCGGAAACTCCAGATCGTGCAGAATGCAGCTGCAAGAGCTATCATGGGCTTTCCTAAATATGCCCATGTCACACCAACACTCCGCAGTCTGCATTGGTTGCCGATTGGTTTCCAGTCACAATTCAAAGTGTTGGTTATGACCTATAAAGCCCTTCATGGCATCGGACCAGAATATCTCCAGGACTGTCTTCTGCCGCACGAATCCCAGCGACCAGTTAAGTCCCACAGAGTTGGCCTTCTCCAGGTCCCGTTGACTAAACAATGCCGTTTGGCGGGACCCAGGGGAAGAGCCTTCTCTGTGGCGGCCCCAACCCTCTGAAACCAACTCCCACCCTCCTTGCCTTTCGTAAGCTTCTTAAAATCCACTTCTGTCATCAGGTGTGGGGGAATTGAGATATTCCCTTCCCCCTAGGCTTATAAAATTAATGCATGGTATTTCTGTATGTATGATTGGTTTTTTAAATTGGGGTTTTAAAAATTACTTTTAATATTAGATTTGTTTATATTGTCTTTTTACTGTTGTTAGCTGCCCCTAGTCTGCAGAGAGGGGCGGCATACAAATCAAATCAAATCAAATCAAATCAAATCAAATCAAATCAAATCAAATCAAATCAAATCAAATCAAATCAAATCAAATCAAATCAAATCAAATCAAATCAAATCAAATCAAATCAAATCAAATCAAATCAAATCAAATCAAATCAAATCAAATCAAATCAAATCAAATCAAATCAAATCAAATCAAATCAAATCAAATCAAATCAAATCAAAGAGCAATTGCTGCAGACAGAGAGGGGGAGAAGAGGAATGGACCTCTGTTCAAACTTGATTTGGTGTTCTGATTCTTTTTGCCAAAGACAGAGTGTATTGGTTGAGATTTGGACTTGCCAGATGTTTGACCTTTCTGACATAGAGTCAAGATCTTTTTGGAGAGTAGCAGTGTTGTTGGTGGTGTTGAAGAGTTTTACATCATCAGCAAAGAGAAAACAGTTGCTTGTAATGTGATCGCAAAGGTCATTTATATAGAGTGTTGGTCCTAGTACGCTGCCTTCAAAAATTACCGTGTTTCCCCGAAAGTAAGACAGTGTCTTACTTTCTTTTTATCCCCAAAAGCCCCACTATGTCTTACTTTCGGGGTATGTCTTATATTGGAAAAAAATTGTCGAATTTTTTGTTTTAACCATGAAATTAACATTTATTAACAACCTGAACAGACGGAGGCGGCAGACGCGGTGACGTATAGAGGGGGGGCGGCGCGGAAGTGGGCAGGAGGCGGCGCTCATTAAGATCAGAGGGAGGTGGCAGACGCGGCGACGTATGGAGAGGGGGACGGCGCAGGCGTGGGCAGGAGGCGGCGCGCAGCTAGATGAGAGGGAGGCGGCAATACCCCCGTGTTTCCCCGAAAGTAAGACATATGTCTTACTTTCGGGGTACGGCTTATATTAGCCGACCCCCCTGAAACCCCCGATACGTCTTACAATCGGGGGTGTCTTACTATTGGGGAAACAGGGTAGTTGCTAAATATTTTTTTCCCTCTGATGTTTTTCCTTAAAAGTGTTGAAATGTCTTCAGAAACTAGTCTTGTAGGAAGCAATGGAACACCAGCCATCATATATGACATCTTCTAAATAGACTTGGTGGAGAATATGATTTGCTGCTTCCATGACCAACAGAGCAGAGTTTAAGGAGGACATCAAACTTCTGTAGTCAAGTTCTGGTTGGATGAGGGCCTCTCTAGGAGAGGAGCTAGGCAACACCATGTGGGAATGGGTGAACTGCAAACTCCACATTTCCTTCACCATTGCTTACATCTCAGATGTCAACTCACAAAGCATCTCTGACCTGCTTTCAAATTGCCATAGGTAATCGGGATGGGAAAAAGAAGTTGCAACTATGGTGAAGCAGCACAGCAGCCCAAAACAAAAGCACATTCAAGACATATCTCTGCCAAGGCTGTCTCCTGGGTTTACTCACAATGGCCCAAAAGGAGTGATTTCTACAACCTATGAAATTGCTCCACTGGTGAGTGTGACTGATGACATACCCTGGGGCGTAAATTACATGGGATCAGAGTTGGCTTCACTTGGAATGTGCCGACATGAAGCTTCTAATAAATAACTGGATTTCTTTTGAAGCGTGACTTAAGGCTCATGATTTAATTGGGGCATTGGTTGGAACCCTGACATTAGATACTTTGAGTATCTGATCAGACTTTCTCTTGAAGCCATACGTAGCTAGGACGTCCAATGGTCATATTTGTGATTCCACTTCTTACAACTGTAAGCTTCAATACCCAAACCCGAGTTAGGAATGAAATTATTATACACAACAGATTTGCATTAAAAATAGCTGCTGATCTTCATTCTTCTAATCAATACAGCCATAAAATTCCATCCAGAAATGATTACACACATTTAGTTATTTGGCATGTTACTTTGTAAAATTATTCTTTTTAGTATACTTCCAGCTATCTACTCTGGATTCACCACCCAGAGTTTCACCAGAGCAGTTTTAATCTCCTTGTTCCTAAGTGTGTAGATCACAGGGTTCAACAAAGGGGTGATGGTGGTGTAGAACACACTTACCACACTATCCACAGAGTCTTGAGAACCGAGCCTCATATAATGATAAAACAAAGGCAGGTAGTATATGAGCACCACTGTAAGATGGGCAGTGCAAGTGGAGAAGGCTCTCTGCCGGCCTTCACTGCTACTGATCTTCAAAATGGCTGCGATGATGTAAGTATAAGAGGCTAGGATGAGGAGAAAGCAGGCCATTGTTATACAGCTCACGTCAATGATGCTCATCAACTCATTGAATTGTACATCAGCACAAGGCAGCTTTAGCATTGCCGGAATGTCACAAAAAACATAGTCAACATAATTGTCCTCTCCGTAAGGCAAATGAAAGGTGAGATGCGTCAGTAGGGCAGAATTGAGGCAGCCACCAATTATGGTGCCCAAGGACAGAATGAGACACACTTTCCAACTCATGATGTTGGTATAATGGAGCGGTTTACAAATGGCCAAGAAGCGGTCGTACGCCATCAAGGTGTAAAGTGAACATTCTGCACATCCAATGAAATGAAAGAAGAAGAGCTGAGACACACACTCTCCAAAAGAGATGGCTTTTCCACCTGGAGTGAATCCTGCCATAACTTTGGGAACCACCACAGCTGAGAAGGCCATGTCCAGAATGGAGAGATGACACAGGAACCAGTACATGGGCTTGTGCAGTTGAAGGTTGGAGATCACCACCCCGATGATCAGGGCATTTCCAGAAAGAGTCAAGATGAACATAACTGAGAAGAAGAGAAGCAAGGGGAGTTTTAGTTCTTCTGGGTATGGAAACCCAGAGAGGACAAATCTATTTGGTGCAGTTTGATTCAGACACTCCATCAATCTATTTATTTCAAAGCACGAAGATGAATTCAAATATTAGGCATCTTTACAGTGAAATCTTCCCTGGAATGTCCACAAAGAAACATCCAACACCATTGCATATTTCACTATTGACAACATGTTCTCAGTGATTGTGATTCAGAGTGCAGTATGTTGTGTAATAAACAAAAATCAGATTGATAGCAATCAGAGACTTCCCCTAGTTAAAAGCAGGTCCAACAACTTTGGTAGAATTATTTTGAAAGATGTCCTCTATTGTGTACTTGCGTATGTTATCTGGTTCTTGTTGGAAGCTTGTACTTTGTAAGATGAATTTCATAACCACAATACTTTCCCCCCCCTGCCATCAGGTTCAGCCAACTGCAAGAATGAATTGGAATCGTTTGAGCTGTTATTCGAAATCTGGAATTCCTTTTGGGTAATAAAGAGGTACAGATCTGTTTCATTATGAAGAGGATGAGGTGGATGAATTCTGCATCTTCATTTGTATGTCCCAACAGTTATTTTTGCCTCATTAGTTTTTTATTAAACCACTACAATTCAATTTGACTGTGGAAACATTTAAAAAGTTTGCAATAAATGGAACTACAAAGGTTAATAAGGACTAAACAAGACGCCTGTTCCCCAAAACTCTTTTATTTTAACTATTAAAATACTTTGAATTGAGAATAGACCAGATTAGTATATTTCTGTGGATTTCTGAAGTTGATTTTTTTCCTTCTTCTTCACTCTCCCATCTTTTTGTCTGTAATCTGGTAGGAACAGGACTGAGAAAGAAATCCTTCTTAATTGTCCTAATATTTCCTCAATGTACTTGATTCTTAATTCTTAGTTCTTAATTCTATTTAAAGAGAACTGGGTTTATTCTACTCCTGTTCTTTTCTAGATAGATGTTGAAACAGTTATTTCTAACCAGGTAATTGCTATTTAGAGAGATCTATGGACATTTTCCTACAACATTTGAGAGGGGTCCTATCCTATCCTATCCTATCCCACCTAACTCTATTATTCTGTTCTGTTCTGGTCAGATCCGTTCCGTTCCATTCCATTCCATTCCCTTCATATACACTCCCACAACTGTTTTCCATGGTTTTCACTGTCCCCTTGATCTAGGATGTAAATTATTTCTATAGTTTTTGCTGTAACTTTACACATTTCATTGACAAACTGAACAACATTTCAGAGGCTCACAAACGATCTAATTAGATAAATCATATGTAAGTCATACCTTTTACTAACATATCTGATAGGTTTGCTTTAGTGAAATCATCTGGAAGACAAAACTGACATTTGAATCTCATAGTTGCTTAACAAGAAGCCATCAGCAATTATTTCCTTGATTATTTCAGATATTATTTTTTTCCTAAATGGAAGATGCTTGGGGGAGTCTTCTAAGAATAGACCTATCTCTTCAATCACATTAATTTCATATTTTCCTCCAGACTGTTGATGTCAATGATTTTTTTTTATTTGCCGAGAGTTGTTTTAATCTTCTGCATGAAAGCCCACCAAAGAATTGCCTTCAACTGATGTGTGGTGAAGGACCATGACATTCAAATTAGGTTTCTTCCTGCCTAATTTGAGAGCTCTTGGTTTGCACGGAGATGTCCCTTTACACTTGCAAAATTTGAACAGCTTAAAGGTCCATCAAGAGGACCAAGTGGTCTCTGGCATATCAGAACATGGTGTTGTCCTGAGAACTTGCCTCCATATCTTTATTTTCTGCAAATCCCAAGCTTCCTCTCATCTCATTCCTCAGAGCCAGTTTGTCTTTCTCCTGATCACACTCCAGTGAGCCAATTATAGAAAATAAAAATGTCCCTGAGAAACTCACTTGGTAACAAGGCAATGGGTCTAAATTCTGTGGGGCCAATTTGAGGGCGAAAAGGGGAAGGAAGGAGAGAGGAGAGGCTTCCGTGGGGTAGGCCTGAGGGAGAGAAGGGGAGAGGAGTGGCTGATTGTAACTACTCATTAATGTTCAAGCTTTAAATGTCAATTTATCAAGCCTGATCTCATAGTTTTGTAGTGAAGCATGTGTATAGTAGCTGGATACATTATTATTATTATTATTATTATTATTATTATTATTATTATTATTTATTAGATTTGTATGCCACCCCAAGTCTTCGGAGAAGAGCAGCATACAAATCTAAATAATAATAATAATAATAATAATAATAATAATAATAATAATAATAAAAATACCATTTACCAATGGCAAAGAACTGGTGGGATCATAAGCCCGAAAAAGTGGTTGAAAATGAGCAAGCAAAACTATTGTGGGACTTCCGACATCAGACTGACCGAATTCTGAAGCATAACACACCAGACATTGTGATCGTGGAGAAAAAGAAAGTATGGATCATCGACATCACAATCCCAGGGGACAGCAGAAATGAGGAGAAGCAGCTAGAGAAATTAGTGAAATACGAAGATCTAAAAATCAAGCTGCAACGTCTCTGGCATAAGCCATTGAAGGTGGTCCCAGTGGTACTTGGCACGCTGGGCGCAGTACCAAAGGATCTCAGCGGACATTTGAAAACCATTGGAATTGACAAAATCTCCATCTGTCAATTGCAAAAGGCCACTTTACTGGGATTGGCAAACATAATTCACCGCTACATCACGCAGTCCTAGGTGCCTGGGAAGCGCCCGACTGGTGATGAAATATGAAATCCAGCATAGTGATCTCGTTTGCTGTGTTGTATTGACATAACAATAACAATAACAATAACAATAATCCCCACTGATGGGTACGCCTTGTCGTGGTAGTGGGGCTTGTGTGCTTCAATGAAGCTGAGAACTGTGTCGGTGGTAGTGTAAACTACTGGTAGGTCTAACCTTGCTGGAGTGGTCAAAGCAGAGGAGCCAGACTAAATGTACCCAACCCATTTAAACTAATGGAGAGGCAAAACAAAAATAAGTCCATTATTGGCCAAATGTGATTGGACACACCAGGAATTTGTCATTGGTGCAGATGTTCTCAGGGTACATAAAAGAAAAGAAACATTTGTCAAGAATCACGAGGTACAAGGTAACAATGATTGTCATAAGATACAAATAAGCAACCAGGAAACAATCAATATTAATATAAATCATACACTCATAAGTGGGAGGAAGATAGGAAGGTAGGAATAATGATAAGACTAATAGTAATACAGCCTTAGTGAATAGTTTGACAGTGGTGAGGGAATGATTTGTTTAGCACAGGGATGACCTTTGGGGAAAAACTGTTCCTGTTTCTAGTTGTCTTGGTGTGCATCATTTTAAGGGTAGGAGTTGGAACAATTTATGTCCAGGATGTGAGGGGGTCAGTAAATATTTTAAGAGTAAGAAGAGCCATGCTGAAGTGGGCCAAAGTCCAGCATTCTGTGTCATGCAGTGGCCCACCAATTGTGCATGGGGATCTTGAGCAGAAAGTGAAGGGAAAACCCTCCCTTTCCCTTGACTCCCCAAAAAATGGTACCCAAGGAAATCTTGCCTGCCTCAACCAACAGAAAGGCGGCCCTTGGACCTCTGTTTCAATAACCACTGATACACTTGGCATCCATGAATCTGTCTAATCCTGCCTTGAAGCTATCCAGGCTGAAAGCTGTCACAACCTCTTCTGGAAGTGAATTCCATCAACCAATGATCCGAGGACACTTGGAGCGAAGCTGCCTCAGCTGAGCTGGGCGAGCATCTGTGGCAGGGGCCGGTCAGAAGCTTCCTCTCCCTGGCTGAGGCAGCTTCCCTCCGAGCGCCCTTCATTGACTGCCATGCCCTCCCAAAGATGTCTCCCAAGGCAGGAGATTGGGGTGGGGACTGATGCTTCTGCTGGATGATCAGGGCTGCCTGAGTTAGCCGGTCCCAGTGGAGGCAGTGGCAACACAGTGACAACTGCTGAGGCGGCTCCGGTGATTTCCCTTCGAGGAGCAGCAGCACCTTCAGGGTCTGTTCACTGACCTCCTCAGATTTGGTGGTGGCCTGGGATGTGGATGTGACATTCTCAGTGCTCCTCGAAGGGAAGCCGCCGGAGCCGCCTCAGTAGTTGCTGCCACCGCTGCCTCCCGTCTCGCCTTGGCAACATTCGATGTATAAGATGCAGCCAATTTTTAAAGCACTTTTTTGAAGTAAAAAGGTGCATACACCGAAAAATACGGTAAATATTTTCACAGCCCGCTTCTTGACTCGTGCAATATACAGGTCCTCAAACAGGTAAATCATACAATCTTCATATTGCATCCTACTCCAATTAGCACTTTATATTTATTTACAATATTTGTCTATTGCTGTTATCATGTGACTACAGAAAACAAAACAAAAAAAAATCAATATTCCAGTTCTAGTAAGAAAGTAATGTCTAGTTGTTCATTCATCAATTTATGGGTCAAAAGCCCATTGAAATAAACAGTCTCCATGGTTCTTCAGAAGAAAAGATGACATGGGACAAAATTTATTTTTAGAGGGAATATATTCCAAAACAAGGGGCCACTACAATTAAGGCCTAATACCTAGTCAGTACCACCTGCATGTAGCTTCAGGTCTCTCAAAAAGTCATCTCTAAATGATTGGAGCAGATGAGCGGAAGTGTAATTTGCAAGAAATTTCTGGATATCTCCTAGCGGGATGTGAATACTATACATGTGCATGTGCTGTCATTTTCTTCTACCGTGTGATTCCAACTCTATGATTGTGACTTGTTTAGCTTTTTTTTCTTATTCACAACATTTTATATCACTCTATTATAACAAGTCAATCCAGAAGACAAAAACAGTTAAACAGATTTAAACAGTAAAAGGCATGAAACAAAATTAAGGCCATGGATAATTGAGTTGAGCTGCAATGTAGTACTAGTTTCAAATGTATTGTTGCTAATCAGAAATGAGGGTGTTCCACAGTCACATAATACATATAATCCTAAACCATAAACTATAATTCGAATTATGTGAGCTCTTAATAATAAGGCCCACCCACATAGCTCAGTTAACCTATTGAGCCTCCCCCAGTTTTTGGAGAAGGGCGGCATACAAATCTAATAAATAAATAAATGAATGAATGAATGAATGAATGAATGAATAAGTAAGTAAATTAATAATAATAATAATAATAATAATAATAATAATAATAATAATAATAATAATATAGTCTATGATGCTAACCTGTTCCCTGTCTTTACACTTTACTGTAATATATTCCAAACTTGCCCACTTCAAGGATAATGGACTTAAACTGTCAGATTTGTATCAATGGCCACGCTGGCAGTGGAATTCTGGGAGGTGAATTCCCAGAAATCCCCAAGCCTGGGAACACACTGCTTTACAGCTAACATCAAACAGCATAAGAAATCTTCTCCTATATCTCTGTTTTCAAATTTTCAAATTTTCCTTTGAGGAAAAAAGCCATTTACTACTTTTAGCATCATTAATTTTGAAAGTTTTTCAACCAAGTGTAAAATTGGAGGGAAATTGATTCTTAAAGATAATAGATATATTCCTAAAAATAATAGACTGTTTGAGCCTACCTAATGACAGAATTCCTCTTGAAATGGATTTGTATTAGGATTTCCTTTGCCTAACCAAGAATGAATGATGGCTAGTTAATTGCCCCAGCTGTTGGGTGGGATTGATTAAAATGAGCCAATAAGAATGAATGGGCTGAAAGTAATAAGTGTGTGGAAAGAGAGAGTTGCTAGTAAGACTGGTTAGTCTATGATTGTTTGATAACAATTTTTTGTTTTTAGGTAGAAGAATAGGGTGGGATTCAAAGTCCTAAAAGGTAATCAATGTTTAATAGCAATACATTTTTATAGTTGTGAAGTAGCAAATACAGTATAATAATTGGTAATTTTATTAAACATTTACAAATGCTTTCTGTAATAAGTTATTTTTATAACAGGACAGTTCTAATTCTTGATTAATAGTTATATAAGCAGTACTTGCGAGATTCTGTTTGATTGTTGTTGAGTGTATTACTGAATTTAAAATGCTAGTGAGGCTTCCCAGCCTGTTATCTAAACAAGGTTAGAGCATCTTCCTCCAGCTGAATGGTCTCCAGATATAACAGACTGTAATTCTCACAATCTTTAACTAGCATAACTTCCGACAATGGGGGAGATATGAATTTTAATCCATTGCCTAATTAGCTTTGTTTTTCTAACATTTCTTCTTTTTTGTTATTTTTTGTTCTTGTTATTGCTGAAAACAGCACAAGGTTCAATTCTTGTTGAAGTGTACTAGGTATGGGTACTAATAGGGTATATCTTACATGTCTCTGTGATTACTAAGATTATAAGATTATTTATAAAATAGTAGGATGACTGGCCTATTGTGGACTTGCAGTTTGCTGGCCAAAGGCTATGATGTGTGAACTTGACCAATGGGGTTATAATTTATGGTTCAGTGTAATGTAAAAATTATTACAATTATGTTAACTCCATAAATTCTGTACAGTGTATTATAGAAACATAGAAACATAGAAGACTGACGGCAGAAAAAGACCTCATGGTCCATCTAGTCTGCCCTTATATTATTTCCTGTATTTTATCTTACAATGGATACATGTTTATCCCAGGCATGTTTAAATTCAGTTACTGTGGATTTACCAACCATGTCTGCTGGAAGTTTGTTCCAACGATCTACTACTCTTTCAGTAAAATAATATTTTCTCATGTTGCTTTTGATCTTTCCCCCAACTAACTTCAGATTGTGTCCCCTTGTTCTAATTATCTAAAGGCTATCAGAATATATTTTATAACAAGCTAGCCAACTAATATTTTAACCTAAAATATGCAAATATATCCCGAGCAACTAGTTTGTAGATCTGTAAAATATGAGAATGTATAAAATTGAATTAATTGATAAACTATGGCCCAACAGAATATGGACAAGCATGCTATGAGAACCAGTTTAAGGTACCAGGGTAAAAGCAAGGAGACAAAGTTCTAGTCTTGTCTTAGGCACAAAGCCAGTTGTGTAACCTTGGGCAGGTCATATACACTAGGCCAAAAGAAGGCAATAGCGAAGCATTTCTGAAAATCTTCCCAAAAACTCAGGGACTAGTCTAGGCAGTTGCTAGGAGTCAAGAGTGACCAAAAAAAAGCATGCATGAATTAGATGTGGATTTTGTGCAATGCAAAAAGCTAAAATACAGCATAATCTGTTTTCTTAATGTAGCCCAGGTTAACTGAATAAACCCTGATTCAGTTAATCATGGTTAAATGTAATACAAATATTTAATTTAATTTATTAGATTTTTAAGCTGCCCAAATCTTTGAGGATTCTGCATCCATTGTTCATTCCATCAAACTAGAATGAACAAGACAAAACAAACTTGGTTGATATGTCCTTAAGTTTTATGTCGGATAGCAAATCTTATAACATTGTTTTACTGCATCCTGTTTTGCTACACTTTTAAAGAAAAATAACATAAATAAGTTATAAACAAATAGTCCTGCTGAATCATTCATAAACCCATCTAGTCTACTCCACAGTTTGCATTGGTTGCCGATCAGTTTCCGGTCACAATTCAAAGTGTTGGTTATGACCTATAAAGCCCTTCATGGCACTGGACCAGAATATCTCCGGGACCGCCTTCTGCCGCACAAATCCCAGCGACCAGTTAGGTCCCACAAAGTTGGCCTTCTCCGGGTCCCGTCAACTAAACAATGTTGTTTGGCGGGACCCAGGGGAAGAGCCTTCTCTGTGGCGGCCCCGACCCTTTGGAACCAACTCCCCCCAGATATCAGAGTTGCCCCCACCCTCCTAGCCTTTCGTAAGCTCCTTAAAACCCACCTCTGTCGTCAGGCATGGGGGAATTGACATGTTCCCTCCCCCTAAGCTTATAAAATTTATGCATGGTATGCTAGTGTGTATGATTGGTTTTAATTTGTGGTGTTTTTTTAAATTAACTTAAATATTATATTTGTTTTACATTGTGTTGTTGTTGCTGTGAGCCGCCCCGAGTCTGCGGAGAGGGGCGTCATACAAATCTGATTAAACTAAACTAAACTAAACTAAACTAGTCTAGTTTTCAATATTGTATACTAGCCAATTGATATATATATATATCAGAAGTCTAGACAAAGATGTGATACCCCTTTTTCATTTTTGTTACTCAGGATTCATTAGACAGTAAATAATCATCACTGTTAGTAGCTACTGAAACTTTGATCCTGCATGAAGTTGTCCTGAGAAAATTTACATTTCCTGCTTCTCTCTCCCTGTATTTTTCTTGATTCTTACATTTTTGTTTCTATAATAATTGGGTTTTTTAATATTTAGAAATAGTAATTCAGTTTAATTTATCTAGAACTTTGTTAGCAAAAACTTCAGAAGAGAAGGATTTAGGGGTAGTGATTTCTGACAGTCTCAAAATGGGTGAGCAGTGTGGTCGGGCAGTAGGAAAAGCAAGTAGGATGCTTGGCTGCATAGCTAGAGGTATAACAAGCAGGAAGAGGGAGATTGTGATCCCCTTGTATAGAGCGCTGGTGAGACCACATTAGGAATACTGTGTTCAGTTCTGGAGACCTCACCTACAAAAAGATATTGACAAAATTGAACGGGTCCAAAGACGGGCTACAAGAATGGTGGAAGGTCTTAAGCATAAAACGTATCAGGAAAGACTTAATGAACTCAAACTGTATAGTCTGGAGGACAGAAGGAAAAGGGGGGACATGATCGAAACATTTAAATATGTTAAAGGGTTAAATAAGGTTCAGGAGGGAAGTGTTTTTAATAGGAAAGTGAACACAAGAACAAGGGGATACAATCTGAAGTTAGTTGGGGGAAAGATCAAAAGCAACGTGAGAAAATATTTCACTGACAGAGTAGTAGATCCTTGGAACAAACTTCCAGCAGACGTGGTTGGTAAATCCACAGTCACTGAATTGAAACATGCCTGGGATAAACATATATCCATCCTAAGATAAAATACAGGAAATAGTATAAGGGCAGACTAGATGGACCATGATGTCTTTTTCTGCCGTCAGTCTTCTATGTTTCTATGTTTCTATGTTACTATGTTTCTAGAACTGTACTGTATATAGATCTGGGCTGTAAAAACAGGAACAGACACACTTACTTTTTAAATGTTTATTGTCACAAACTGCTTATTTGGATTTGTGCAAATCAGAGTTGGAAGCTATAAGATTTTTTAAAAGCAGCATCTTTGGTAGTCCTACTAATGCAGAGGTCCCCAAACTTGGCAACTTTAAGACTTATGGACTTCAACTCCCAGAATTCTCCAACCAGCATAGCATAGCTGGCTGGAGAATTCTGGGAGTTGAAGTCCACCAGTCTTAAAGTTGCCAAGTTTGGGGACCCCTGTTTAATAGGCCCCAGTGTTTAGCTCCCAAACCTATAATGTCATGTATGGGAGAACATTAAACTTAAAAATTTTCAAATAATAGGCAAAAGCACAAGTTGATAAAGTAATCCTTGATCCTTGATGCTCTCTGAGCTTGATTGTTTTCATGCAGATATTTCATTGCCCAACCAATTAACTAACATCAGTGCTTGAAGCACGGGAGGTACTTTTTCATACTTCAAAATTTATAGCCCCTTTTTACAGGCTTGATTACCAAGGACCTATAACCTTTTTCCTGATAAACTCCCTTAACCTTGTTAATGGAATTTATTCAGCTTTGTAACTTTATCTTTAAAGTCAAGATGGTAGCCATGATGATGCAATTGAAGTTTCACCCGAGGAAACTTTAATCACATCATTGCAACTGTTATCTTGACTTTCTAAACTGTATTTAATGTATTGTATATTATTACTAAAACATTAAAGAATTATTTTAGTTGGGTTATGCTTGGAATCTCTTAGTTTCGCCTGAGGGACTCACTCTCTCTCTCTCTGTGCAGTTTTATTTTCAACCAGATAAAAATGTCTTGTTTATTGAATGATAAGTTTTGCAAACTAATAAAATAAAATACATGCATAGTCTAATTCCAAAATAAGAAACGTAGGAGTAAATAGTGATAAAATACTTATGTGGTAATACATAGAGTCAGAAATCGGACAAATGAAGCTGTTCTGTTACTTTAAAAAGGCAAGGAGGTACAGAACATGTACAATACTGTAATCTCAACAAGAAAGGATTTAAATAATATCTGCAAGAATGTTCTCCTGCTTTGCAGAGTTGGTTGCTATGCATTCCTTTTCCAGATAACAAAACCTGAAAGAGAGATAGTGTGGGAGGGAGGGAGAGATTGTGTAAAGATTTTCCCTGATCATTCGTGTCTTACTCTAAGGCAGTGATGGCACAGAAATTAAGCACAGTGGTACCTCTACTTTTCTAGATAAGAACTGGGTGTTCAAGATTTTTTTGCCTCTTCTTAAAAACTATTTTCTACTTAAGAACCTGAGCCCAGAAAAATTTCCCAGGAAATCTGAGAGCAGCACAAAGGTCCGGACAGTTTCCTTTAATCCAGGCCATCTCGGGCTTTTCTGGGCTGCCAGAGGAGCCTTTCGGTGGCATTTAAGGAGGCTTTGGCAGTCCAGAGCGAACAAAGCATTTTCCTTTCTCTGGGTGCTTGGAGAGGGAATAAACCTCTGCCATCTCCCAGAGAAAAGGAACGATCCCTTTGCTCTGAGCAGCAACTATCCTCCTCCTCTTCTTCCTCCTCCTCCCACCCAAATTCTGAGCTTTTATTTCTTTCCTAAAGGGTTTGCATGCATTATTTGCTTTTACCCTGATTCCTATGGAAAAAATGACTTCTACTTACAAACTTTTCTACTTAAGAACCTGGTCACGGAATGAATTAAGTTCTTAAGCAGAGATACCACTGTACTATTAAATACTCTGAGGGGTGCTTCTGAGAGGCTTCCCATTTGATGTGAACCCAGCAATTGTGTGTTCTAAATCACAACTGTTTATGAACACATATCCAAGTATGTGGATAGCTATTTGGGAAGCTAAAGTTAATCTGTGGCTTAATGTGCAATAAGAACACCACTTATATGTGCACATACAAAGTGAATTGGATCAGAACTTGGACAAAGTTGAAATTCCTTTCTACCCAACCAATAAAAAGGATCCAAGTACATTTTAAAATGTAGCCTAGGGTTTATGTTTCCCACTACAGTATATACAATAAAACTGAATACTGCTTTACTTTGTTCGCATCTCTCCCTGTATCCTGGTGAAACAGGTGAATAAAAAGCTTCCTCATTTTTGTTTGTTAGAAAACCATAGTAGGTACACAGAACCTGTCTCAACAAACTTCAAAGCTATTGAAGTACTGTAATTGTTTAGAAACATAGAAACATAGAAGACTGATGGCAGAAAAAGACCTCATGGTCCATCTAGTCTGCCCTTATAATATTATTTTCTGTGTTTTATCTTAGGATGGATATATGTTTATCTCAGGGATGTTTAAATTCAGTTACTGTGGATTTACCAACCACGTCTGCTGGAAGTTTGTTCCAAGGATCTACTACTCTTTCAGTAAAGTAATATTTTCTCATGTTGCTTTCGATCTTTCCCCCAACTAACTTTAGATTGTGTCCCCTTGTTCTTGTGTTCACTTTCCTATTAAAAACACTTCCCTCCTGAACCTTATTTAACCCTTTGACATATTTAAATGTTCGATCATGTCCCCCCTTTTCCTTCTGTCCTCCAGACTATACAGATTGAGTTCATTAAGTCTTTCCTGATAAGTTTTATGCTTAAGACCTTCCACCATTCTTGTAGCCCGTCTTTGGACCCGTTCAATTTTGTCAATATCTTTTTGTAGGTGAGGTCTCCAGAACTGAACACAGTATTCCAAATGTGGTCTCACCAGCGCTCTATACAAGGGGATCACAATCTCCCTCTTCCTGCTTGTTATACCTCTAGCTATGCAGCCAAGCATCCTACTTGCTTTTCCTACTGCCCGACCACACTGCTCACCCATTTTGAGACTGTCAGAAATCACTACCCCTAAATCCTTCTCTTCTGAAGTTTTTGCTAATACAGAACTGCCAATGCAATACTCAGATTGAGGATTCCTTTTCCCCAAGTGCATTATTTTACATTTGGAAACATTAAACTGCAGTTTCCATTGCTTTGACCATTTATCTAGTAAAGCTAAATCATTTACCATATTACAGACCCCTCCAGGAATATCAACCCTATTGCACACTTTAGAGTCATCGGCAAATAGGCAAACCTTCCCTACCAAACCTTCCCCTATGTCACTCACAAACATATTAAAAAGAATAGGACCCAGAACAGACCCTTGTGGCACACCGCTTGTAACCTGTCTCTGCTCAGAATACTCGCCAGTAATTGTTTAGAGCAGTAATTGTGAAACCATTATTTGTAGGGGAAAAAAGTCCCTTTAGGTGTATTATAAATGTTGCCCCTGAACAAATTTCATTTTAGAAAATGT
Source organism: Erythrolamprus reginae (assembly GCF_031021105.1). Classification (NCBI taxonomy): domain Eukaryota; kingdom Metazoa; phylum Chordata; class Lepidosauria; order Squamata; family Dipsadidae; genus Erythrolamprus; species Erythrolamprus reginae. Next base: position 144,009,290 of record NC_091963.1, read on the forward strand.
GTATACTTTACATGCAATTTCTCTAAATATTTAGAGTTGATAAATAGATATGAACTATTTACGTTTTCAAGAAGTTCAGCATCTCTTTCTTTGTCCTCACAGTGTGGAAGAAAAAAAAACCCCTAAGTGAAATGCTAAGTGAAAAAGTGGTACTTGCTTAAGAAGACGTTGTGTGCACCATCTACCAGTATGGCTCTGTATTACCTTGGCATGTTTCAGAATTTTCATTATGGATTCCTGCCCCAGGTTCCAATGTGTAACACTTACAAGCCTCTTGCTATCATGGACTATAATGTGGACCATGGTTACAATGACAGTTTATCCAACCAAATGATGTACCATCCCATCTATGTTTCAAGTCCTGTTTATTATCCTTATTCTTTCTGGAATTTTCCCCAGATGACTTCTGTTCCTCTCTACCAGGCGTACAGTAACTACTATACTCCTATGGCAGTCCAGAGCCCAAGATTGGATCTGTGGCCAGAAGGGTTTGTTCTGAGAGCACAGCTCCATTGGGGTAGACTTGCACATGTTGTGGGGCTTAGGAAGGACTTGCCAGACTTTGTGAAAGATGATCTCAGCAGAGTCTATGGCATGAATCCAAAGACAGATGTTTCCATAACGTATCAGAATGGTGAATTTATTACAAAAGAAAACCCCAGGGTAGGAGAACAAGAATACAAGGTGGAGAAGACAATCAAAAGGAAAGAACCAACCCCAACTACCATTGAAGTGGAGAACAGGTATGAAGAGAGGAACAGAAAGAAGAAAAAGAAAGCAAAGAACTGACGTAGCTGGATTAAACTATGCCCACTGAAAAAGCACCCATCTCTGGTGCTATAAGAACCAGCGGCGTCTGTTATGAAAACTGGGCTATAAGCACAACACTGGGGGTAGCGAAAAATGATAATTGATTAAAATTTGCAGAGTTGTCAATTTGCAGCCACACACAGAGGTTTGTGTGTGTGTGTGGGTGTTCACTAATATTTTATGTATAATTGATTTTGTTTTCTTGTTTGTTTTGGCCATATTTGAAATGATTCCTGCAAAAATCAAAATTCCTGCTACCCTTACTTTAAATTCTTGCCAGTTATTGTTTCTGTCATAGATATATGGGATAGGAAGGAAGGAAGGGAGGCACTAACTACTAAACCAAATACCCATAAGATATTCACTATAGATCTATTTAAAAATTAAACCTGAAATGACAATACAAGATAATAGTGTATTTCATTGCCTCAATTTTTTCACCTGTAATTTCAGATACACAGAAAAGTAATATTAGGGCAGGATTATCATTTCAGGTTAGCAAGGATGCACCTTGCTTAACTCTTAAAATAGCCTTTTGAATATCCTCTGTGCCATTGATTATTCCTCGAAATCTCAATGTTTTATTCACAAGATTGACTATTAGACTGAAACCTAATTCGTACAAAACTATTTGACCAAGTTTAAATAAAAACAGGTATGTTTTTGTATGATTATTTTTGCTTTGCTTGTGGAAATTTCTTTATAATGGTAAAACTATATATATATTTGAATAAATTGTTATTTCATTAACTCCTGACATTGAGACAAAAATCAATTTTTTTTTATTTTCTCTTTATTATTATTTTTGATCTTGGAATTGGAAACATATTTAGTCTATTGTGTCCAAAGTTAAATTGACTAATTTCTGGCTATCTGCCACTTGATAATATTTAGTACAGGGTTCCATTATCAAACTGTTCTCCTATTAGGCAGAGTTCCCAGAGTTTAAATGTTAAACACTCTGAAACTGAGAGGCACCACATAAACTGGCCATGGTACTGAATGAAGCGATACCTAGTTTTCAGTATAAATACCCATGTCTATGAAGTTTCACAAACCACAAATCCTGTTAAAACTGGATTGTATATTAGAGTCTGAATAGAGTTAAAACATCTGTGGATTGAATCCATTTAAATGTTAAGAATATTGTGTACTTGAGAACTTAAGGCTGAATGCATAGGAGGCATCAGAATATAGATAACAAGCAGGAACTAATGACGTACCGTTTTTGATGGAAGTCCTCCATTATGGACGGCCAAAATGGCTGTTGATATTATAAACAGTGACATAAAAGTTGTAAAAATGATGTAAAAATGTTGGTCTTGTGATAGTTATGGCAGCATTCTTCATCCTCTGGAAAACATGATGGTTCAGGTTTAAGAACTGTAAAATAAGAGAATAGTATAAGCAGTTTATTTATTTATTCATTTGTCCAATACATAAATACATAGGAAGAAAATAGACATGTGATAATATAAAAGAGGGTGAAAGTGAACTTAGAGGAGAGGATATATGAAAGGAAGAGAATATATATGATAAGTGAGAGAAAGGAAAGACAATTGGACAGGGGACGAAAGGCACCCCAGTGCACTTACGTACGCCCCTTACTGGCCTCTTAGGAACCTGGAGAGGTCAATCGTGGAGAATCTAAGGGAGAAGTGTTGGGGGTTAGGGGTTGACACAATTGAGTCTGGTAATGAGTTCCATGCTTCGATAACTCAATTGTTGAAATCATATTTTTTACAGTCAGGTTTGTCGTGGTTCGTGTTAAGTTTGAATCTGTTGTGTGCTCTTGTGTTGTTGCGGTTGAAGCTGAAGTAGTCATTGACTGGTAGGACGTTGCAGCATATGATCTTGTGGGCAATACTCAAATCGTGTTTTAGGCGATGTAGTTCTAGGCTTTCTAGGCCCAGGATTGTTTTCGTAGGATATTCTGTTTTGAGTGGAGGAGTGAAGGGCTCTTCTGGTGAAATATCTTTGGACATTTTCGAGGGTGTTGATGTCTGAGATGTGGTATGGGTTCCAGACAGATGAGCAGTAGTCTAGGATGGGTCTGGCAAAAGTTTTGTAGGCTCTTGTGAGTAGAGTGAGATTGCCGGAGCAGAAGCTCAGTATTTACCTATATAATACTAAACCCTTGTGCCTGTTTGATTGTTTGCACTGTGCATCACAGGGCAACAATTTTTCAACCAGTATACTGTACCTCAATTATGTACCTTATGTACAAGTATGTACAATACTGTACGTCCTGAAGATGAAACTCAAATACTGTACTTGAGAAGGAAGGACTCACTAGAGGAGTCTAACCGCTGGGAAAGATTGCGGGCAAAAGAAAAATGGGACGGTAGAGAATGAGGTGGCTGGGTGGAGTCACTGAAGCAGTCAGCGGGAGGTTAAAGGATGGTAGGGAACATGAATGATGGAGGAACATTATCCATGGGGTTGCAATGGGTTGAACACGACTTTGCAACTACCTCAAATGGGCTAATTTAAAGAACGCATGCACAATCCAGAAACCATTATTCCCATGGGATTGGGATTGGGAAAGTTGTGGCTGCTTTAGAGCTGCTATAGTGCCTGTCATCCATGGTCATGTGACTGCCATTTCCGGTGCTTCCTGCCAGCCTCCCAAAAGTCACATATTTTAAATATTTAAATTTATTTGGATTTGTTACGATTTGTTGTGTCTTGTTGTGAGCCGCCCCGAGTCTGCGGAGAGGGGCGGCATACAAATCTAAATAATTAATAAATAAATAAATAAATAAATAAATAAATAAATAAATAAATAAATAAATAAATAAACAAACTAACAGTAAGTTGCAAGTCCAAGATCAGGAGGCAGGTCAATGGCGGCTGCTGAGTTGGGGAATGGGCAAGGCAGGGGTGGGCAGCAGGCAGGACGGGGTGGAACACAGTTCCACAGGTGGAAATGAAGATGCATGTGCAGCTCTAGCTGATTGGCGGCTGTCACTTCCTGGATTACTGGTCCCGGCTCAACTCTCCTTTTCCCACCTGCTGCTGCTGCTGCTGCTGCTGTTGCTGCGTCTGTGCTCCTTGCTTTTTCCCTTTTTACTCCTTCCTGGCCTCGGACAAGCTTCCCTCTCTCCTGCCTGGCTGCCCTCCAGCCCCACGCAGCCACCTCCCGCCTGAGGTGTAAGCAGAAGGCGTGGGTGGAAATGGTGCTGGCAGCATTTATGCTTCTGACAGCATCCATTCACCTCGCTACCCAGACTGAGGTGGGGGGGGGTGACCCAGGAAGGAGAGCGCGGGAAACACGAAGCAAATTGTCATCCCAGCGAACAACACTGGTAAGGTTGTAAGTCAAGGTTGGTGATCATTCAAGCCACTCCCACCTGGTCACATGACTGGCAAGCCACTTCTACCCAGTCGCATGACCATTAAGCCACACCCACAAAATAAGCCACACCTACAGTGTGTTAGTAAAAATTTTGGCTGCCCATTACTGGGGCAGGGGTCTGTTTAAGAGGTCTGGTGAAGTTTGTGAGGGTTCTTAAGAAGCAAGGGGGAGAAAAGAGGGTTGGTGCACAGAAACGCATGAGATGCTACAGAGGTCAGAGAGGCTGCAGTGGGTATGGTATAGGTGAGGTGGTGCAGGAGTTGAGGAGGAGGCATGGGCATGTAGAAATGTTTAGTTACTTCTACTGTCAAAATGAAACAGAAGTTGTCTGCTATTTCTGACAGTCTCAAAATGAGTGAACAGTGTAGTCAGGCAGTGAGGGAAAGCATTTATTTATTTATGTATGTGTATGTATGTATGTATGTATGTATGTATGTATGTATGTATGTATGTATGTATGTAGTTAGTTAGTTAGTTAGTTAGTTAGTTAGTGCAGAGCTGAAGGGATTGGATACTGTAGCCTAGAGGATAATTCTCTGCCTTACAAGGCAAAGGTTGCAGGTTCAAGTCCCAGTGGATATGGCTAGCTGATGAGGCCAAAATAAGGCCGAAATAGATCTATCCTAGTCTCCCTTAATTTTCAAATTCAGCAAAAAAACATGTGACACATGTATATGTATATGTATATGTATATGTATATGTATATGTATATGTATATGTATATGTATATGTATATGTATATGTATATGTATATGTATATGTATATGTATATGTATATGTATATGTATATGTATATGTATATGTATATGTATATGTATATGTATATGTATATATGTGTGTGTGTGTGTGTGTGTGTGTGTGTGTAGATTGTTCTGAGTTTGGGTTTTGCCCTGTGTAATATTTTGAATGTCTATGCGACGTTTCGGTGACATCACATTCATCGAAATAGGCCCAGGTTTCACACTAAATGAGTATAAATACATTTAGAAACTATATTATTAACTATATGTATAACATGTACTGTGTTAGAGTGCCATTTGGTGTCATTTTGGTTGGTGGTGTGCCCCAGGATTTTGTAAATGTAAAAAACGTGCCGCTGCTCAAAAAAGGTTGAAAATAACTGGACTAAACAATGTCCTCAGGTGGGGCCCAGGGAAGAGCCTTCTCTGTAGTGGCCCCGACCCTCTGGAACCAGGTCCCCCCAGAGATTAGGATTGCCCCTACCCTCCTTGCCTTTCGTAAACTTCTTAAAACCCACCTCTGCCATCAGGCATGGGGGAACTGAGACATCTCCCCTTGCCTATGTAGTTTTATGTATGGTATGTTTGTGTGTATGATTTTTTTAATAATGGGTCTTTTAGGCTTTTAATGTTAAATTGTTAGTTTAGACTTTTAATATTAGATTTTTTATTGTATATTGTTTTATCACTGTTGTTAGCTGCCCTGAGTCTGCGGAGAGGGGTGGCATACAAATCAAATCAAATCAAATAAATATACAAACAAACAAACAAACAAACCTAAATAGTCCATTTCAAATCTGGTTAATGATCTGTTCTTTAGCTTCCCATTTTCAAACAAGTCTCCTTAGACGTGGCCAGCAGAGGTGCTGTTATTTCTTTCCCTGGAAACCAATGAAATCCTCATGGCTGTGACCTTGAGGGAGACAAGAGAATAGCATGGAAAGAGGTGGTGACAAGCACATTAGTAATAAATTAGCTTGTTGCAACCTTCTATCAGAGCTAAGGAAACATCGAGACCTGCTAGTCAAATAGTAAGTCAGAAGAACAGCCTAAAACCTAGATCCACCAAGAATCATCTAAGAGTCACTGCCAAATTGTCTTCTGATTAGATGTCCCCTGGTAAACCAGCATTCAAAACAAACTTCTCTGAACTCATAGTCATGAAAAGGAGACTTGCTGCTTTCAACTAGACACCGTACATTTCTAGAAATATGTAAGAAGAAACTGAAGAGAAGTCTGTAATGGACAAGCTTTTGAACACTCTACCTTGTACCAAATAGAGAGGTAACATGCTATGTTATTACTAGTAGAAACATAGGATTCTTGAACTGGAATGAGACTTTGAGATCCTGGAACCTGATTTTCCAATCCAGGCAGGAATCCAAATAAAGTCAACTTATTTTGCTTCTACTTAAGCACAACACTAGCAGAAGGGGAGCCCAGTCTATCTCTGTCATAGGTTAGGATATAACCATAAATCTTCATTTGCTATTACAATAATAATCTTAGGCTCCTTGGGTATTATTGCCTCCTTCGCAGTTATAAGAAGATGAGGATAGAAGGGTTACCAAAATGTTTACTACCACACTGTGTGCATGGCTTATGCAGGATGCCCTGCATTTTCTTTCAACTTCTTTCAGTGCAAATTGAGTGCTCTGGGGTGGAGCTCCATTTTCGCTACCCCATTGCATTCCCTCCTTTCCGGACAGCAACCCATCCCTCTCTCTTCCTCTCCCCTCTCATATTTATAACTTTGAAAAACTTATGTTTTTTGTCCCTTTCTTTTTGCAGATGAATCATTCACACCATCAAGCTGGCTCCCTATCTCACTTGCCCATATGGAGTGTGAAAATCAAACAGAGGCTTACCATTTTATCATTGTTGGATTCCCTTACCCCCATGACCTCCGATTCCTTTTGTTTGTCTTCTTTCTATTTATCTACCTAATGACCTTCTTAGGAAACCTCCTCATCCTCTTGGCAGTGGCCTTTGAACCCCAGCTGCACAAGCCCATGTATTGGTTCCTTTGCCACCTATCCTTCTTGGACATGACCGTATCCTCTGTGGTGGTACCCAAGGTGGTGGCTGGATTCCTGGAAGGGGGAGGCATCATCTCTTTTGGTGGCTGTGTGACCCAGCTGTTCTTTTTCCACTTCCTGGGATGTACTGAATGCTTTCTTTACACTGTGATGGCCTATGACCGCTTCCTGGCCATTTGCAAGCCACTCCGCTATGGCAGCATCATGAACCACAAAGCTTGCCTCTGTCTCTCCTTGGGAACCTTGTTTGGCGGCTCTGTGCATTCGATGATACAAACCACCCTCACCTTCCACTTGCCCTACAGCCATGGCAATCAAGTAGCTTACATCTTCTGTGACATCCCAGCTGTCTTGAAATTAGCCTGCGCTGATACCACACTCAATGAGATGGCCACCTTTGTAGACATTGGCTTCTTGGCCATGACTTGCTTCTTCCTTATCATCACCTCCTACATCTACATCATCTCAGCTATTCTCAGGATTCGTAACGCTGAAGGACGACGTCGGGCATTCTCCACTTGTGGTGCCCACCTCACAGTTGTGATGACTTACTATGTCCCCCTGGTGTTCATCTATCTCCGTCCAGGGTCCCGAGACCCATTGGACGGAGTGGTAGCAGTCTTCTACACCACAATTACTCCACTCCTAAATCCCATCATATATACACTTAGGAACAAAGAGATGAAAAATGCATTAACAAAACTCTGCCTATGGCGATTGCTGACAACAAGTTGAGTGCTTTACACTTTTTCAACTAATAAAATTGCATAATTATTTTATTAAATCAGCAAGGGACAAGACAACAGCAACCCAAGGTCAAGAGTAATTCATAGACTAGACCAGACCAGACCAGACCAGACCAGAACAGAATAGAATAGAACAGAATAGAATAAAATAGAATAACAGAGTTGGAAGGGACTTTCGAGGTCTTCTTCTCCAACCCCTTGTTTAGGCAGGAAACCCCACACTACTTCAGACAAATGGTTATCCAACATCTTCTTAAAAACCTCCAGTGTTGGAGCATTCACAACTTCAGGAGGCAAGCTGTTCCATGGATTACTTGTTCTAACTGTCAGGAATGTTTTCCTTAGTTCTAAGTTGCTTCTCTCTTTGATTAGTTTCCACCCATTGCTTCTTGTTCTACCCTCAGGTGTTTTGGAGAATGGTTGGACTCCATCATCTTTCTGGCAACCCCAGAGATATGGGAACACTGCCATCATGTCTCCCCTGGTTTCCCCCCCCCCCCAGTAAACTAGGCATGCCTAATTCCTGCAACCATTTTTCATACATTTTAGCCTCCAGTCCCTAATCATCTTGGTTGCTATTCTCTGTACTCTTTCCAGAGTCTCAACATCCTTTTAGCATTGTGTCGACCAAAACTGAATGCAGTATTCCAAGTGCGGCCTTACCAAAACACTATAAATTGGTATTAACACTTCACATAATCTTGATTGTATCCCTCTGTTAATGTAGCCCAAAACTGTGTTGGCTTTTTTGGCAGCTGCTGCACACTGCTGGCTCACATTTAAATGGTTGTCCACTAGGACTCCAAGGTCTCTCTCACAGTTACTACTGTTGAGCAATGTACCACGTATATTGTACCTGTGCATTTTGATTATCTTGCCTTAATGTAAAACCTTGCTTTTTTCAACATTGGATTTCGTTTTGTTAGATAGCATCCAATGTTCAAGTCTATCAAGATCCTTCTGTATCGTAAGCCTCTCTTCTGGCGTGTTGGAAATTATTTGAAGATTAAGACCTGTTTAGAAGAACTAAACAGTTCCTTATAATCTGTGGGGAAGTAAAAGGAATTTGAGAACTGTGGCATTAAGAAAGGAAGAAGGGACAAGAATAGAGATTGAATTGGGGCCTCAGCAGGGGGTTGCCCTAAAAAGACTTCCAAGGTTTTTTCCAACCTTTTGTTATTCTGTTAAACTACATTGAGATTTTGACATGCACTTTTTGAGGATAGGTAGCTACAGAAATGAATCAACAAATCCTAGCAGGAAGCATCAGAAATCACAATTCTGTATATACTTAAGAACTTATTTTTTTCCGTGACCAGGGAGTTGAAGTCCAAATATCTTCAAGTTGCCAAGGTTGGGAAACACTGCTCTAAATGATTAACAGATCTGCAGGTGATTTCGGAATGGAATGGAATGGAATAGAATAGAATAAAATAAAACAGAACGGAACAGAATTCTGTTAGAATATTCATGACTGACAAAGTCAATTGTAACAAGGTCAGCCAATAAATAGGCATAGCAACTAAGTCGGCCAAGGGGAGCTAAACACTTCTGAATCTGTGCAGAGAATTGAAACTGGAAATTTAAGCTTAAGAATGGGCATGACTCATTCCACTCTGTTGTTCTCCAGTCCATACTGTACTTTCAGCTGGTGCTGGAAATGAAACCTTTTGTAATTTTTGCTACATTGAAGAAATAATCTACTTGCGGTATTGTATTTATATTGCTATGTTTATAAAAAAGTCAGTTAATCCAGCTGAATCGGTGTTTGTGTGTGCTTCAGGAAATTGATTTTTCTGCAACAAACTTTGATAAATTCTTTATTGGCCAAGTGTGATTGGACACACAAGGAATTTGTCTTAGGTGCATATGCTCTCAGTGTACATAAGGAGAATAAAATTTATTTATTTATTTATTTATTCATTTGTCCAATACACAAATACATAGGAAGAAAAATAGACATGTAGTAATATATATAAGGGTAAAAGTGAACTTAGAGGAGAGGATATATGAAAGAAAGAAAATATATATGATAAGTGAGAGAAAGGAAAGACAATTGGACAGGGGACGAAAGGCACATCAGTGCACTTATGTACGCCCTTGCATTCATCAAAAGTAAAAAGATAGATCATGGTTACTAATAAGCTATCAAATCGTACTAGGAAACAAATAAAACAATATAAATTGAAAGACACAAGCAACATGGTTGTAGTAATATGTGGGAAGAGATAGATACTAGTAAGGAAGAGAATAATAATAGTAATACGTTCTGAATAATTATTTGACAATGGTGTGGGAATTAGTTGTTAAGCAGAGTACTGTAATGGCATTCAAGGAAAAAAAACTGTTCTTGTATCTAGTTGTTCTAGTGTGCAGTATCCTACAGCATCTTTTGGAGAGAATAGGTTACGTAATAAGGTTAGATAATAGGTTGGGTTTCTATAATACACTAGATACAGGGCCTTGCCCCTCTCGCGTGTGATATAAGGCCTCAAAGGAAGCCTTGATTAAATTAGAAGGACACTGTGTAACTGAAACGTGTACAAAGTAAAAGGGAAAAATCTAGGCTTTTTCACTTGGCAACTTCAAGAGGTGTGACTTTAACTCCTAGAATTCCTCAGCCAGCATCCCCACCCAGGAATTCTAAGAGTTGAAGTCCACCTCTTAAAGTTAGTGAGGTTGAGAAACGTTACTCTAACAGGACCCTGGAGAGCTCCGATTGTGGCAACATGGCTTAATTATCCAACAGAGACTTCAGAAACCTGAAAGCAATTAGTGTCCAAGTAGATGAAAAAAGGCTGGGTAGAGTTAGGAGCTGGAGAATTGGTGTGCAATTTTAATGAGCTCCACCAAGGATTCACAATTAAACACAGCAGTAGTTTGCCGAAGCAACTGGGAGATCCAAAGCACAGAAGGCTGCTTGCATTAACTTTAACGCTTTTGATATTGACAAGTGGAAATGCAATAGCCATTCTCTTTGCTCCTTAACTGGAGTGATTGATCGATTGGTTCAATTTACATCCTTCCTTTCCTAAAGATCTTTTTTGTATTTAACTATACAACAGCATCCCTGGCTTGATGTCACCTGTGATCATCCATGGTTGAGGGTGGATTTGAACTTGGGTCTCTGCAGGTCTACTAAAACATCCTCTCTGGAGAAATATATGAGCTCCCCTGCCCATTTGAAATGACAAGTTTTGCTTCTTGTGTGGAAGCTGGATGGTCATTGACTACTTCAATGATCGATGACTATTTCAGCTTCAATCGCAGCAATACATGAGCACACATTAGATACAAACTCAAGGTAAACTGCTCCAAACTCAATTGCAGAAAATACAACTTCAGCAACAGAGTGGTCAATGCCTGGAATGCACTACCGGACTCTGTGGTTTCTTCCCCAAACCTCCACAAATTTAACCTTAGACTGTCTACTGTTGACCTCACCCCATTCCTAAGAGTTCTGTAATGGTTGTGCATAAGCACACCAATGTGTCTACTGTCTCTGTCCTAATGTCCCCATGTATTCCAATCAGCTTCAATCACAACAACACAAGAGCACACAACAGATTCCAACTTAATTCTAACTGCTCCAAACTTGACTGTAAAAAATATGACTTTAGTAATCGAGTTGTTGAAGCATGGAACTCACTACCAGACTCTGTAGTGTCATCCCCTAACCCCCAAAACTTCACCCTTAGATTATCCACGGTTGACGTCTCCCAACTCCTAAGAGGTCAGTAAGGGGCATCTGTCTATAAGCGCACCAGCGTGCCTTCTGTCCCCTGACCTAATACTTCTCTTATATCTCTACTAGCTACATGTACATGTTTATGAAGTCTAGTATTTATTCCATATTATTCCTATATTTCTCATCTAATCTCCCGTTGATATATTCTACAATGATTATATCTTCTGAAACCTACATTATGTATTGGACAAAATAAATAAATAAAATAAAAATTAATTTGTACTCATATCATGTATTCACAATCATGTTTATACTTTCTCTGTAATCTTATATAAGCCTGACAAGCAAAATACATGAATAAAATAAAATTGGTCTGAGATGGTGTAGGGCAGGGGTGTCAAACTCACTTGTCATGGTGGTGTCATATACACTGGCATAAACTCGGGTGCGGGCATAGTCCAAAGGTCACAAGTTTGACATCCTTGATGCAGGGGATCCTGCCCTAAGTCCCTAACTTTTCAATGGTCTACCAGAGTAGCCCATGTAGAGTATCTTGTGGTAGATAAGCCAGGAAGTGACTAAGGCAAGAGTAGCTGTGACCTATTGGCCTCCAAGACGAATCTTACTTGGCATCAGACCAGAATACTTCCAGGACCGCCTTCTGCCGAATCCCAGTGGCCAATCAGGTCCCACAGAGTTGGCCTTCTCTGGGCCCGTTGACTAAACAATGCCATTTGGCGGGACCCAGGGGAAGAGCCTTCTCTGTGGCGGCCCCGGCCCTCTGGAATCAACTCCCCCCGGAGATTCGAATTGCCTCTTCCCGCCTTCTGTAAGATGTTGAAGACTTATCTATGTCGCCAGGCATGGGGGGGAATAACTATCTTGTCCCCCCAGCACCACCTTTTTTCTGACTGTAATATATGAGAATGGTATGATTGTGTAGTAATGATCGCTTTTTAATATTTATGGGTTTTAAATTGATTTTAACTTATATTGGATTTGTACTTTGTATATTGTATTGCTGTTGTTGTGAGCCTCCCCGAGTCTTCGGAGAGGGGCGGCATACAAATCTAATAAAACTTAAACTTATTTCAGCTACAGCTGTCACATGTCCCAGATGCCTCCTTTGCTGCCATCTACTGGTCTGTGTGATATTCAATGTGCTCAAAGGCCCCAAATTTTGTGCAGCTACTCAGTTCTCAATTTCATGGCTCTGCTGCCAAGGAGGCAGCAAGGAGATTTTGCTTAAGAGAGTCAGGCAGTCTTGGAATCCAGTCAAAGGTGGTTTTTTAAAACTTTCTTGTTTTTTTTCTTCTGAAGATGTTTCACTTCTCATCCAAGAAGCTTCTTCAGTTCTGACTGGTAGGATTTATATCAGAGGCTTTCCTTGAGCTTCTAGGAAGGTGAAAACTACCTTCCCCAGGCTCCAGATAGCCCTCTGCAGGCCAGAAAAAGGCTCGATAAATCACGAGTTTGCCCAGGTTCAGGAGAATCTATAGCTAACACTATTGTCAGTTAAGAGGGCCTCCAAATCACACCTCTGGCTGTCCCCACCCTGCCCCCTCTGCCCCAAACCTCCCACCCAGCCCTGCCCTTCCCAGAGTCTCCACACCTGTTTTGGAAGCAGGGCTTGCATGGAAGCTCAGGGGGTGTAGGGCAGAGTGGGCAGGGTGTGGACAGCCAGGGGCGCAATTTGGAGGGCCTCCTAATTGGCAATAATGTTAGCTTCAGGTTTCCCCAAACCTGGGTGAACTCATAGCCATCCACTCCTGATTTACAGGTACAGTGTTCCCTCGATTTCCGCGGGTTCAAACTTCGCGAATAGCCTAGTCCACGGTTTTTCAAAAAATATTAATTAAAAAATACTTCGTGGTTTTTCCTATACCACGGTTTTTCCCACCCAATGACGTCATATATCATCGCCAAACTAATAATTTTTGCAAATAAATAACAAAAAAATAATTATTGTTAATAGATAATTATGTTTATAAGTATCAGGATCACTAAGTGTCTTATTCAATGGTGAGTACCAGTAATAATGGTGAGTAAATGGTTGTTAAGGGAATGGGAAATGGTAATTTAGGGGTTTAAAGTGTTAAGGGATGGCTTGTGGTGCTGTCCATAGCCAAAAATGGTGTATTTACTTCCGCATCTCTACTTTGCTGAAATTCGACTTTCGCGGGCGGTCTCAGAACGCATCCCCCGCGGAAATCGAGGGAACACTGTATATTCTTTGCAGACAGCTGGTCATTTGCATCATTTTAGAGAATTGTTGAGGCTACTTGGAAGTTTATCCTTGGGGTCATCTGAGTCATTGAGATACTAGAGTTGTGATTTCTGCAGGATGTTTCTTCCTCACTGTTGAGCTCAGGGGCAGGCTGTTGAGTCTGTCTGCATCTCAAACTGAACTGAAACTAAAACTTTTATATAGAATCATTGGGATCCCTCCCCTTTATCTTTCTCTCCCCCCCCACCCCAACTTGCAAATAAAATAATATCTTCCCATAGGCGTCACATAACCACATCCTTTGTTACACCATAGCCCAGGATCCAAAGTCAGAAAGCAATGAGAAACGGTTTCCCATTTTTGATTGCAGTTGTAGTCAAAGCAAGAAAGTTCAGGCATGGATTCCTGGCTATTTTTCTTCTGCTTTAATATCAACTGTAAGTTTACAACTGTAAGGAAGAGGAGGAGAAGGACAAAGAAGAGGAGGAGGAGGAGGAAGAGAAGGAGGAAGAGGAGGAAGAGGAAGAGAGGAGGAGGAGGAAGAAAAAGAGGAAAATAGAGGAAAGAAAGAAGGAAGAGACGGGGCAGCTTTGAATATTATTTATACCATAAATTGGCTATTCATATGTTATATAAAAGTTGGGCAGACATAGGAATGCTGATTAAGGCTGGGTTTTTTTATTCAGGAATTTTAAAGTTAACTATTAATTAATAAAAACATCAGTGGTTGCGTTAATGGATGGATGGATAAAAGGAAATATAGAGGGGCAAAGGAAGGAAAGAATGGAATGGGTTGGAATGGGATGGAATGGAATTGAATCAAATTCTTTTTGGCCAAATGGGATTGGACACACAAGTAATTTGTCTTTGGTGCATATGCTCTCATATGGAGTAGAAAGGGGGAAGGTAGGAAGGAAGGAAAGGAAAGGAAAGGGAACGAAAGGGAAGGAAGGAAGGAGGTAGGTAGGAAGGAAGGAAGGAAGGGAAGGGAAGGGAAGGGAAGGGAAGGGAAGGGAAGGAAGGAAGGAAGGAGTATATCAGATCAATTGCAAATAAAAAGTCTTCCAGCATTTGGGAATATTGTGTTGATTTTCAGTGAAAGGAATGCTTGTTGTGTTCATTAGATATTAATCTCAACCTTACCTTGAAATCATGTCTCTGCAGTCTGGATTGCCATCTCTCAAGTGACACAGACTCCCGTGTATCAGGACCTCAACGAAGGAGACAGGTTCACAATCACTTGCAAGATCAATGCTGAATACAGTTATTTCCACTGGTACCGACAAGTGCCCGGAAGGCCAGTCTCCTACATCTGCTCCATCACTTCCAGTCAGAATGTCACTAAAGAAGGATTGACAGCAGAATATCTGGATAAGGGTCAGAGAAGTCGCCTTCACTTTCCCAGCTCTTTGCTTCAAGACTCAGGAACCTATTTTTGTGGTGTGAGTGCACAGTGATTCAGGAAGTCAGAAACCCACACTGAAAACCTGACTGATTCTGAAGCTTTATTTGCACCTTGACTAGGTTGTCCTATTCTTAGCTTAATCAATGAAGGTTGGGAGAACCTCTGTGAATGAAACACATAAGGTCTAGATTACCTGAATTGTCTCCCATGTCCAAAGTCATGTAGAGATTACGGGTTCTTTTCCTCCACTGCTGTTTACTTGCACTAGTGGTCAAAGAGAACGTACTCATTATTTTTTTAAAAAATACCTTAATTTTCCAAGTATAAGGCACACCTTTTTGTGCCCTTTTTGGGTGCATTTTATAATCTGAATGCAGCTTTTTGAAATTCTTTTTAGCCCTAATGAGGCATTAACAATTTTCCCAGCTTTGGTCGGCTTGCAAACTTTTTCATTGCTAATGTCTCCGAAAATGGGTTTTTTTCCCCCCAGCCAAGTATTTGCAGGATTTTTTTCATTGCTGACCAGACTAAAGATGCTAGCCAGATGAATACCTGGTAGGCAGGTTTCCCCCCTATTTTTCTTCCCCAAAACCAAGGTGCATGTTATACTCAAAAAAATATGGTGTACTCTACTCAAAAAGAGGATAAATCAGCACCTAAAAAACAATAACTTATTGGACCCAAATCAGCATGGCTTTACTGAAGGCAAATCATGTCAGACTAATCTCATTGATTTCTTTGACTATGTCACAAAGGTGTTGGATGAAGGTGGTGCCGTGGATATTGCCTATCTGGACTTCAGCAAAGCCTTTGATACAGTTCCACATAAAGAGCTGATAGATAAATTAGTGAAGATTGGACTTAATCCCTGGATAGTTCAGTGGATTTGCAGCTGGCTGAAGCGTAGACATCAGAGAGTTATTGTTAATGGCGAGTATTCTGAGCAGAGTCAGGTTACAAGCGGTGTGCCACAAGGGTCTGTTCTGGGTCCTATTCTTTTTAATATATTTGTGAGTGACATAGGGAAAGGTTTGGTAGGGAAGGTTTGCCTATTTGCCGATGACTCTAAAGTGTGCAATAGGGTTAATATTCCTGGAGGCGTCTGTAATATGGTAAATGATTTAGCTTTACTAGATAAATGGTCTAAGCAATGGAAACTGCAGTTTAATGTTTCCAAATGTAAAATAATGCACTTGGGGAAAAGGAATCCTCAATCTGAGTATTGTATTGGCAGTTCTGTGTTGGCAAATACTTCAAAAGAAAAGGATTTAGGGGTAGTGATTTCTGACAGTCTCAAAATGGGTGAACAGTGCAGTCAGGCGGTAGGGAAAGCAAGTAGGATGCTTGGCTGCATAGCTAGAGGTATAACAAGCAGGAAGAGGGAGATTGTGATCCCACTATATAGAATGCTGGTGAGACCACATTTGGAATACTGTGTTCAGTTCTGGAGACCTCACCTACAAAAAGATATTGACAAAATTGAACGGGTCCAAAGACGGGCTACAAGAATGGTGGAAGGTCTTAAGCATAAAACGTATCAGGAAAGACTTAATGAACTCAATCTGTATAGTCTGGAGGACAGAAGGAAAAGGGGGGACATGATCGAAACATTTAAATATATTAAAGGGTTAAATAATGTCCAGGAGGGAAGTGTTTTTAATAGGAAAGTGAACACAAGAACAAGGGGACACAATCTGAAGTTAGTTGGGGGAAAGATCAAAAGCAACATGAGAAAATATTATTTTACTGAAAGAGTAGTAGATCCTTGGAACAAACTTCCAGCAGATGTGGTAGATAAATCCACAGTAACTGAATTTAAACATGCCTGGGATAAACATATATCCATCCTAAGATGAAATACAGAAAATAGTATAAGGGCAGACTAGATGGACCATGAGGTCTTTTTCTGCCGTCAGACTTCTATGTTTCTATGTTTCTATGTTTTACTAGTAGCTGGATACCAATTCCTTGCTATAAAACTATGTGATTGGGCTTGATAAATGAATACTTAAAGCTTGAAAATTAACCAGTAGTTGTGGTTGGGCTTGATACATTGACACTTTTTTTGTTAAGTTAAAGCTTGAAAATGTATGTAGAATGTGTAACTCCTTAGTATCAGAGCGTGTTAATATAATGCAAGTGGCAGTTGGAACAGAGTTCTTTTCAGGTGGGGAGGGGAGTAGAATGTCTAACTCCTTAGCATCAGAGTGTGTTAATATAATAATATTGTATAAGAAATACTAATGAACTGATGGTCATTTCAAAAAATCCTTTCTTAGTGCGCACCTAAGAGAAAAATATGTGCCAAGTTTCAGGTTTGTAGGCAATTATAGTTCTGGAGATTTTTGTGATGAGTGAGTGGTATTTGGGTTGTTTGTTTGTTTGTTTGTTTGTTTGTTTGTTTGTTTGTTTGTTTCTTTGTTTACTTACCGTACTTACTTACTTACACATAAAATACCCATATCTTTCTTAAACAGTGTATTGTCTGGGTACAGTTAGTTTTGAGTAAAGATACGATAATCATCATTATAATAATAATCATAATATACATATCAATATTAGTCACACAATAATAATATGATTAGTTTATTCATCCTTTTAAAAAGTCAGTATATAATTAATTATCTTTTTAACCTTATAATAATAATAATAATAATAATAATAATAATAATAATAATAATAATAATGTATGGATCATCAATATTGCAATTCCAGGGGACAGCAGAATTGAAGAGAAGCAGCTAGAGAAATTAGTGAAATACGGAGATCTAAAAATCGAACTGCAACGACTCTGGCATAATAATAATAATAATAATAATAATAATAATAATAATAATAATAACAACAACAACAATAACAACAACAACATATTAGATTTGTATGCTGCCCCTCTCCGAGGACTTTTTAATTCTTTGGGATCATAAGCCCGAGAAAGTGGTCAAAAATGAGCAAGCAAAACTACTGTGGGACTTCCGACTTCAGACTGACCGAATTCTGAATCATAACACACCAGACATCCGGATTGTGGAGAAAAAGAAAGTATGGATCATCAACATCGCAATTCCAGGGGACAGCAGAATTGAGGAGAAGCAGCTAGAGAAATTAGTGAAATACGGAGATCTAAAAATCGGGCTGCAACGACTCTGGCATAAGCCAGTGAAAGTGGTCCCAGTGGTACTTGGCACGCTGGGCACAGTGCCAAAGGATCTCAGCGGACATTTGAAAACCATCGGAATTGATAAAATCTCCATCTGTCAATTGCAAAAGGCCGCTTTACTGGGATTAGCAAACATAATTCGCTGCTACATCACGCAGTCCTAGGTGCATGGGAAGCGCCCGACTAGTGATGAAATACAAAATCCAGCATAGTGATCTTGTTTGCTGTGTTGTATTGACATAATAATAATAATAATAATAATAATAATAATAATAATAATAATAATTTATTAGATTTGTATGCCACCCCTCTCCGAGGACTGTGCTCAACACCATCTTTTTCTCTGAATTTTCAGCCAATTTTTCTGTGTTTAGATGGCTTCCCCTCATTCTGTGCTTTGAAAAAAGCCCTCCCAGCCACCCACAGGTTAATACTGACCTTTATTTCTTCACCTGAACCACAGCTAATCAGTTCCTCATGCGCAGAAGTGAAATTGCATGAGAGGACACACATGAAATGTGGTGATGCAAACTGGTCCAGAGGTTTATAACTCTTGAAAAGAACTCAACACAATTATCTTAAAGTAGAGACCAGTGAAAATCAGATGATGTTATTTAAAGTTCTAACATAATTAAATATGAGCAAATCCTGTGAAGCAGCAGCCATAACAGCCAACTCAATCCTAAATTGCATTAATAGAGGAATACAATCAAGATCAAGTGAGATACATGAACTCTTCAAAATCCTATGTGGAATTTAAATGATCTGCTCTTTTTAAACAACCTGGACAATGGACATTGAGGATTTCCTGAAATACAGGGCGCCTTCCAAAAGTAATGCAATTTTTAAAAAAAGTAATTTATGGAACAGATTTGCACAAACACTTTAAATTCTTCAAAGTACTGTCCTTGGGCCTCTACACATTTTCCCCAGTGACTCTGTTTTTCGTCTATGGACGAAAAACATGTCTTGTCAAGAGTCCACAAGTTCCTGGCCAAACATCAGGTGCCAATGCTGCTCCACCCCAACCCCTATAGTCCTGATGTCACCCCAGCAGACTCCTTTTGGTTCCCACGGATTAAGGCAGCCCTGAAAGGAGAATTTGTGGATGCTTAGTCTCAGAAAAAAATGGAATCATGGAATATATACTCATTTTCTAAAAGTCATGTAATCTTCCTCTTGAATGTGACTCTTTTTGATTTCAAAGTGAATTACAATACTTTGAAAGAAGCCTGTTAAATCTATTTCCTGCAAATTTATATTTGGTCTCATCCAAGTTGGGCTGATCCTGCTTAGATGAAACCAAATCAGATCAGTGAAAATCTTATGGTGTGACAAGGGGATCAGAGATACTCTGAACAAGTGGGGCTATCTCATGGCTTCTGCCCTTTGCAATTGTGGTGATATGCAAACAACAACAGATATGTGTAGCTGCCCTTTGTGGCTTGATCTGTGCACACTTGAAGACCTCATGGTAGTGTGAAATAACACAATTAACATTTATTTATTTATTTATTTATTTATTTATTTATTTATTTATTTATTTATTTATTTATTTATTTATTTATTTATTTATTTTTTATGCCGCCCTTCTCCTTAGACTCAGGGCGGCTTACAACATGTTAGCAATAGCACTTTTTAACAGAGCCAGTGTATTGTCCCCACAATCCGGGTCCTCATTTTACCCACCTCTGAAGGATGGAAGGCTGAGTCAACCTTGAGCCAGTGATGAGATTTGAACCGCTGACCTTCAGATCTTCAGTCAGCTTCAGTGGCCTGCAGTACAGCACTCTACCTGCTGCACCACCCCGGCTCTTTGCTAGTTTCTGGGCAATATCTTTTAAACTTTATTTTATTTTATTTATTTATTTTATCAAGTATGTATTGGTAGTATACAAATATATAACAAAACAAAACAACACATATAGATAGAATTGTCGGCTATCAATAAAAATTAACTGCCTTGGAAATGGCCCTGGGTTGGGCCGAGAGGCAAAAAAGGAGCTGTGATATTCCTTCAATACACCAGGGTGATTCGACACAAAAATATGTAACCCTTCCTTGGTGCAGAGCTGAAGGGATTGGATACTGTAGCCTAGAGGTTAATTCTCTGCCTTACAAGGCAAAGGTTGCAGGTTCAAGTCCCAGTGAGGGTATGGCTAGCTGATGAGGCCAAAATAAGGCCGAAATAGATCTATCCTAGTCCTCTTAATTTTCAAATTCAGCAAAAAACAAAACAACATATATAACAATATTTATATACATGATACTAGTAAGAGAGAAACATTAGGACAAGGAATGGAAGGCACGCTGATGCACTTATGCACGCCCCTTACTGACCTCTTAGGAATTGGGAGAGGTCAACAATGGATAGTCTAAGGGTAAAGTTTTGGGGGTTAGGTGATGGTACTACAGAGTCAGGTAGTTGGTTCCATGCATTAACTACTCGGTTCCTAAAGTCATATTTCCTGCAGTCGAGTTTGCAGCGTATTACTTTAAGTTTGTATCTGTTGTATGCTTGTGTTTTGCTGTGGTTGAAGCTGACATAGTCATTGACAGAAAGAACATTGTAGCAGATTTGCACAATATTAAATGCAGCAGACTTGTACAATATGTTAACCTTGTATTTTAAATTTTTACTTTTATATCTTACATTATGCCTTATTTTAATTGTGAGGCTTCTTTTGACGCAAATCAATGGAGCCGGGGTGGTGCAGCAGGTAGAGTGCTGTACTGCAGGCCACTGAAGCTGACTGTAGATCTGTAGGTCAGTGGTTCAAATCTCATAACTAACTCAAGATTGACTCAACCTTCCATCCTTCCGAGGTGGGTAAAATGAGGACCCGGATTGCGGGGGCAATATGCTGGCTCTGTTAAAAAGTGCTATCGCTAACATGTTGTAAGCCACTCTGAGTCTAAAGAGAAGGGCGGCATAAAAATTGAATGAATGAATGAACAAACAAACAAACAAACAAACAAACAAACAAACAAACAAGAAAGAAAGAACAAATATTTGGTACACTCATTTTCTGCAACAGTTATGCCACCATTGGCTCTTCAAAGCTATAACATGACTATTTCTAGTTTTCTCACTAGATGGCGTTCATTTCGCTTTCATTCCTAACAGAAGGAGATTTGCTTACAGGCAAAGGTGATTCCTCCCCCCTTCCTGGTTTGGTTAACCTCAAGGCGTTTTTTTTTTAAAAAAAGAATCCTTAGATGGAGAAACCTTGAAAAGAGAAAAAGTGACTCAGTTGCATTGTTGCCTTCCCCGTTTCTCCTGGACGGGTGAGACTCCAGCCAAAGCATGAATACCTTTAGAAGATTCTCAAGATCTTGGAAAGCTCAGTGGAGGACAAGTCTCATTGGATTATTCATTCTGTGTAAGTGAAAATGTTCTAAGACTGAGGATGAGGTTTTTATTTGAGCTTTATTTTTTACACTCCAGGAAACATAGTTAATGTTCCCATCTCCTCTTTTTACTCATAAAAACAATCCTGAGAGTTGGGTTGGGCTGAAAAAAGCGACTGCAGCAAAGTGCCCCAATGGGATTTCATGCTAAAGAAGGACTAGAACAGTGATGGTGGATCTATGGCACCGATGCCACAGGTGGCACATGGTGCTATATCTGCCAGCACACAAGCTGTTGCCCTAGCTCAGCTCTAGCATGCATTTGTGTGCTGGCCAGCTGATTTTTGGCACGTATAGAGGCATTTTCAGCTTCCTGAGGGCCTCCTGGGGGATGGAGGAGGTTCGATTACTGCAACGCTCTCTACATGGGGCTACCTTTGAAAAGTGTTCGGAAACTTCAGATCGTGCAGAATGCGGCCGCGAGAGCCATCATGGGGCTTCCTAGATTCGCCCACGTTTCTACAACACTCCGTGGCCTGCATTGGCTGCCAATCAGTTTCCGGTCACAATTCAAAGTGTTGGTTATGACCTTTAAAGCCCTACATGGCATTTGACCATCGTACCTTCGGAACCGCCTGCTACTGCATGAATCCCAGTGACCGATTAGGTCTCACAGAGTTGGCCTTCTCCGGGTCCCGTCGACTAAACAATGTCGTTTGGCGGGCCCCAGGGGAAGAGCCTTCTCTGTGGTGGCCCCGACCCTCTGGAATCAACTCTCTCTGGAGATCAGAACTGCCCCCACCCTCCTTGTCTTTCGTAAATTACTCAAGACCCACCTATATCGCCAGGCATGGGGGAACTAAGACACCTTCCCCAGGCTTTTATATTTTATGGTATGTATGTGTTGTTTGGTTTTAAATGATGGGGTTATATATTTTTTCTCTTTTAATATTAGATTTGTTCCACTGTAACATTGTTTTTAGTATTGTTGTGAGCCGCCCCGAGTCTTCGGAGAGGGGCAGCATACAAATCTAATAAATTATTATTATTGTTATTGTTATTGTTATTGTTATTGTTATTATTATTATTATTATTATTATTATTATTATTATTATTATTATTATCATTATCATTATTATTATTATTGCCCTCCCCAGGCTTAAGGGAAGCTTCTTGAGCCCGGGGAGGGTGAAAAACGGGCCTATCGGGCCCACCAGCAGTTAGGAAATGGCCTGTTTCTGGCCTCCATGGGGGCAGAGGAGGCAATTTTTGTCCTCCCCAGGCATTGAATTAAGGGTGTGGGCATTTATTCAGGCGCAATAGTGTGTGTGCACACACTTTTAGCACCTGAAGGAAAAAAGGTTCGCCATTACTGGACCAGAACTTATTCCTGGCCTCTAATCTTAGTTACTTGTTCAAACTATATTTGTTGGAAAGAAAATAAGAGCTGTTCCTAATTTTAGCCCGGATCCTGGTAAAGCAAAGAATGAGGGAGAGTTTAAAGCTCTCTGAGCTTGGTGGCTTTCTTCCTAGGGAAATCATCTTTTTCTTTTCTTCTCAGTCGGCAGCTTGGATGCCCAAGTTATCCAGACACCGCAAACGCTGGAAGTTCGAGAAGGAAGATTTTTCACTCTGAAGTGCAACAACTCTATCCTGTACCAGCCCTATTATTGGTACCAACAATTGCCTGGGGAGCCTCCATCTCTCCTCCTATCTATAAATTCTCAAGAAATCCAGAATAAAAATGGTTTTGTGGGGAAGTATTTGGGGAATGGGAAAGAAAGCCAGCTGCATCGCCCTAAAGCTCAGCTTCAGGATTCAGGAAACTACTTATGTGCTGCAGAAGCACAGTGGTGTAGGAAGGGGAAACCTCCCAACCCAAACCTCAGTTCTGCTGAAGTTTCATAGCTGTCTGTATTTTTTGTGCTTCTCTGGTGCACATGTTCCACTGGTTTGGTTGGCCCAGAGAAAAGCAGAGAAGATGGGTTAGAGCAAGTATCAATCTTTGTGTGAACAAGGTTTGAGAGTCTATGAATTTAAAAATTCGTAAAATTGAGGATTTCATGTAATGTATTCCCTATAGGAAATTTGATAGTATTTATTTATTTATTTATTTATTTATTTATTTATTTATTTATTTATTTAGTTAGTTAGTTAGTTAGTTAGTTAGTTAGTCCAATACACAATGAGGGTTTTAGTGGGTATATATCTATATGCACATAGTAAAATACATGATGAAGGTTATAGAGGAGATACTCATAGTAAAATATATCTAAGAAAGAATACAAAAGAAGATATAGTAATAGAACATATCAATGAAAGAATAGAAGAAGAGATATAGGAGTAGAAGAAAGGAATAGGAGATATAGGAGAGCAATAGGACAGGGGACGGAAGGCACACTAGTGCACTTGTACTCGCCCCTTACCTACCTCTTAGGAATCTATTTATTTATTTTATTTATTTATTTTGTCCAATACACGATGAGGGTTTTAGTGGGTATACAGTATATCTATATACACATAGTAAAATACATGATGAAGGTTATAGAGGAGATACTCATAGTAAAATATATCTGTGAAAGAATAGAAAAGAAGCTATAGTAATAGAACATATCAATGAAAGAACAGAAGAAGAGATATAGGAATAGAAGAAAGGTATAGGAGATATAGGAGAGCAATAGGACAGGGGACGGAAGGCACTCTAGTGCACTTGTACTCGACCCTTACTGATCTCTTAGGAATCTATTTATTTATTTTATTTATTTATTTTGTCCAATACACAATGAGGGTTTTGTATCTCTATACACATAGTAAAATACATGATGAAGGTTATAGAGGAGATCCTCATAGTAAAATATATCTAAGAAAGAATAGAACAGAAGATATAGTAATAGAACATATCAATGAAAGAATAGAAGAAGAGATATAGGAATAGAAGAAAGGTATAGGAGATATAGGAGAGCTATAGGACAGGGGACGGAAGACACTCTAGTGCACTTGTACTCGCCCCTTTTTGAGAAGAAAATCCATGGATGCTTGGTTTGACAAAAAGGGATCTATAAGGAATCATTTCCTAAAAGTCGTTTTTTCTTCCTCTTGAATTTGACCCTTTTGATTTCAAAGTGAACTACTTGCACTTTGCTGTCGTGTTAAAACAGAAACACCAAAGATGGGTTTTAGCAGGTTCTCTGACCAGTTCTGGAGGACCAGTAGTGGAAATATTGAGTAGTTTGGAGAACCAGTAAACACCATCTCTGACTGTCCTCAGCCTCATCTTTTATCTGCCTCCCGAGTCCCAGCTGATCGGCATGAAATGATTTTGCAGGCACCTTCCCCTGGAGAGGGGAGGGAATGGATATTTTGCAGTATCCTTCCCCTGCCATACACACTAAGCCACACTCACCAAGCCATGGCCACAGAATCAGTAGTAAAAAAAAAAAATGAATCCCACCATTGAAACACACGTTTTTTTAAAATATGTGTCTGTGTGTTTGTGTTTGTGTGTATAAGTGCCAATTAGTTTTTTATGCTGCAATGTCTTGCCTGTCGGCGACTACTTCAGCTTCAACCACAACTACACAAGAGCACACAACAGATTTAAACTTAATATTAACCGCTCCAAACTTGATTGTAAAAAATATGACTTCAGTAACCGAGTTGTCGAAGCGTGGAACTCATTACCGGACTCCATAGTGTCATCCCCAAACCCCCAACACTTTACCCCTAGATTATCTACGGTTGACCTATCCAGATTCCTAAGAGGTCAGTAAGGGGCGAGTCCAAGTGCACTAGAGTGCCTTCCGTCCCCTGTCCTATTGCTCTCCTATATCTCTTCTACCTTTCTTCTATTCCTATATCTCTTCTTCTATTCTTTCATTGATATGTTCTATTCCTTTATCTTCTTTTCTATTCTTTCTTAGATATATTTTACTATGAGTATCTCCTCTATAACCTTCATCATGTATTTTATTATGTGCATATAGATATATACCCACTGAAACCCTCATTGTGTATTGGACAAAATAAATAAATAAATAAATAAATAAATAAATAAATAAATAAATAAATAAATAAATAAATAAATAAATAAATAAATAAATAAATAAATAAATAAATAAATAAATAAATAAATAAATAAATAAATAAATAAATAAACAAACTTATTTCTTGGAAATTTCCATGTGGTTTCAATCAAGCTGGGCTAATTCTGTTTAGGTAGGGACAAATCAGATCAACCAAAATCATTTGCTGCTACAAGGAGATCCAGAGACAGTCTGAACAAGTGGGTCTGTCCAGTGGCTTATGCCCTTTGCAATTTTAGAGAAGTGCAGAACAATAGATATGTATACCTGCCCTTTGCATCCTGATCTGTGCACACACACTCATGGTAGTGCAACGGAACACAATTAATGTTGTTAATTTCTGGGCAAACGTACATATTTTAACCTTGCATTTTAAATAATTTTGTCATATGTTATACTTTATTTTAATCGTGTTCTCTGCTTCTTTATTCCTTGTTTCTCCTGGATGGGTGAGACTCCAGCCGTAGCATGAATACCTTCAGAACGTTTTGATGCAAATAAATATAAAACAGCATTTGGTGCAGCCATTTTGTGGAACAGTTATGCCATAGGTGACTCTTCAAAGCTATAGAAACATAGAAATATAGAAGACTGATGGCAGAAAAAGACCTCATGGTCCATCTAGTCTGCCCTTATACTATTTCCTGTATTTTATCTTACAATGGATATATGTTTATCCCAGGCATGTTTAAATTCAGTTACTGTGGATTTACCAACCACGTCTGCTGGAAGTTTGTTCCAAGGATCTACTACTCTTTCAGTAAAATAATATTTTCTCATGTTGCCTTTAATCTTTCCCCCAACTAACTTCAGATTGTGTCCCCTTGTTTTTGTGTTCACTTTCCTATTAAAAACACTTCCCTTCTGAACCTTATTTAACCCTTTAACATATTTAAATGTTTAGATCATGTCCCCCCTTTTCCTTCTGTCCTCCAGACTATACAGATTGAGTTCATTAAGTCTTTCCTGATACGTTTTATGCTTAAGACCTTCCACCATTCTTGTAGCCCGTCTTTGGACCCGTTCAATTTTGTCAATATCTTTTTGTAGGTGAGGTCTTCAGAACTGAACACAGTATTCCAAATGTGGTCTCACCAGCGCTCTTTATAGCGGGATCACAATCTCCCTCTTCCTGCTTGTTATACCTCTAGCTATGCAGCCAAGCATTCTACTTGCTTTTCCTACTGCCCGACCACACTGCTCACCCATGTTGAGACTGTCAGAAATCACTACCCCTAAATCCTTCTCTTCTGAAGTTTTTGCTAACACAGAACTACCAATACAATACTCAGATTGAGGCTTCCTTTCCCCCAAGTGCATTATTTTACATTTGGAAACATTAAACTGCAGTTTCCATTTCTTTGACCATTTATCTAGTAAAGCTAAATCATTTACCATATTACAGACCCCTCCAGGAATATCAACCCTATTGCACACTTTAGAGTCATCGGCAAATAGTCAAACCTTCCCTACCAAACCTTCCCCTATGTCACTCACAAACATATTAAAAAGAAATTACAAATCATGACGATTTGTAATTTCCTCACTAGATGGCACGTTTTTTTGCTTTCATTCCTAACAGAAATAGGTTTGGTTACAGGCAAAGGTCTTTTTGTTCTTGTGGGTTGGTTAACCACAATCCCCACCCTTTTTAATCATTTGATAGAGAAAGCAAATAGCAACCTTGAAAAGAGAGAAAGTGACTCAGTTTAAGAAAAGAGAAGCTGCATTGTTGCCTTCCTTGTTTCTCCTGGATGCGTGAGACTCCAGCCAAAGCATGAATACCTTCAGAACATTCTCAAGAGCTTGGACAGCTCAGTGGAGGACACTTCTCATTGGATTATTCAGTAAGTGAGTCAACCTATTCTTCAAAGCATCTGAGTGTAGAACAAGAAGAAATGGGTGGAAGCTGAACAAGGAGAAAAGCAATTTAGAACTAAGGAGAAATTTTTTGACAGTTAGAAAAATTAATCAGTGGAACAGCTTGTCTCCAGAAGTTGTGAATGCTCCAACACTGGAAGTTTTTAAGAAGATGTTGGATAACCATCTGTCTGAAGTAGTGTAAGGTTTCCTGCCTAAGCAGCAGGTTGGACTAGAAGATTTTCAAGGTCCCTTCCAACTCCGTTGTTCTTTTTTAAAAAAATGGTCCAAGAATTGAGATGAAGTTTCTATTTCTATTCTATTGAAGGAAGAATAGACAATGTTGTCATCTCCTAATTTCCTTGGAACAACAATCCTGGGATTTCGGTTGGGTTGAGAACAGGGAACTGCAGCAAAGTGCCCAATCAGATTTCATGATAAAGAAGGACTAGATTAGAAATCACAGTCTTCTGGCCTCTAGTCTTATTCCTTAGCCACTTGATCAAACTGTTTCTCTTGGAAAGAACATAACAGCTGTTCCTAGTCTTAGCCCAAATCCTGGCAAAGCAAAAACTAAGGGAGGTTTTGGTGCTCTTTGAGTTTGGGGGCTTCTTTCCTAGGGAAATCATCCTTTTATTTTCTTCTCAGTCTGCAGCTTGGATGCCCAAGTTATCCAAACGCCCCAAACACTGGAAGTTCAAGAAGGACTCTCTTTCACTCTGAAGTGCAACTACTCTATCCAGTACCGTATATATATTTGGTATCATCAGCTGCCTGGGGAGCCTCCGTCTGTCATCTTATCTATAAATTCTCCAGTAAGCCAGCATGCAAAAGGTTTTGTGGCAAACTATTTGGAGAATGGGAAAAAAAGCCAGCTGCATCGCCCTAAAGCTCAGCTTCAGGATTCAGGAAGCTACTTCTGTGCTTTATATGACACAGTGGTGTAAGAAGGAGAAACCTCCCAACCCAAACCTCAGTTCTGCTGAAATTTCATAGCTGTCTGTATTTTCTGAACTTCTCTAGTGCACATTTCCTCTGGTCTGGTTGGTGCAGATAAAAGCAGAGTCTCTGGGTTAGAGCCAGTATAAATCTTTGGGTGAACAAGGTTTGAGAGTCCATATAGGAGATGGCCATTCTGCTCCCAAAGGAGGAGTCAAATATGTCATTGGTCATTTTGTGCCCAGATAAATCTTCAGAATCCAGAACCACCCCAAACCCAAACCTTAGTTCTTCTGAAGTTTCATAGCTGTTAGTATTCTCTGTCCTTCTCTGGAGCACATGTTCCTCTGGTCTGGTTGGTGGTAAATTTCTTTTCCACATTTCCCCCCATTTATGCAATTTGATATTGTATCCTAAGTTTTGTGCCCAATTGATCATAGTTTCCTTTACAGTTTCCTCCTCCAATTCATATAATAGTAAAAAGTTATAAAATTTACTAATAGATTTTTCATTTGATAATGTCATAATTTTATCCAGTTCTTGGGGTTCAATTTGAAATTGATATTCTTTTTTTTTGCCTGTAAGGTATCTATTTTGAACCTGTATATGTGTAAGCCAATCAATTGATATCTTCCAATTTTGCAATACTTGTCTGGATTTTAACGTTCCTTCTTCCGTTAATAAATCTTTAATAATAGTAGCAGTAATAATAACAACAACAACAACAACAACAACACCACTCCCACTCCCAACCTCTCCAACCTTTGCAGAAGGATACCATGGTCAATGATATCAAAGGCCGTTGAGAGGTCAAGAAGCACCAGGATGGAGTAATAACTCATATCCTGGGCCTGCCAGAGATCATCCATCAGTGTGATCAAAGCAGTGTCTGTCTTGTGACCGGTCTTGAAACTAGACTGAAAATGGTCTAGATAATCGGCCTCATCCAAGGACCACTAGTGCTGGAGTGCCACCACATTCTCAACAACCTTACCCAAGTAGGGCAAGTTGGAGACAGGCCTAAAGTTCTTCAACTCGGCTGGATCCAGGGACGGTTTCTTGAGGAGGGGTTGCATAACCGCTCCTTTCAGTGGCTATGGGAAGGACCCCTCACTCAAGGAACAAACTTCCAGCAGACGTGGTTGGCAAATCCACAGTAACCGAATTTAAACATGCCTGGGATAAACATATATCCATTGTAAGATAAAATACAGGAAATAGTATAAGGGCAGACTAGATGGACCATGAGGTCTTTTTCTGCCGTCAGTCTTCTATGTTTCTATGTTTCTAAATGTTAACCAACACCTGGATCCAGCCATGTGTAAACTTCTGTCTGGCCAAATCCAGCCAGGAGGGGCATGGTTCCAGTAAACCGATGGAGAAACTCACAGCTCTGATGTTATCAGGTCAAGCTCATTCCAAACAACAGGACTAAGACCTGACACTGTCACCTAGGTCTGAATTGCCCAATTAAAGTCCCTTAAGTCAATAAATACTCAAAATTTGGTTATACTTATGACCAAATAATATCTGCTGGTAGTATTCACCAAATGACAAACCGATGAGTTTAAACTAAGCTGTCAATGATACAGCGGGGGTGGGATGAGTTATTAGAGTCTTGTTTCTTTTGTCTTGTCTCTTTCACTTACCTTTTTTTGCCTGTTTTGATGATGAATGTAAAGATGCTCTGATCGAGAAAATGTCCTTTTAAATGTATGTATTTCAAATAAAATTCCTTTGTGTATTAAAAAAGACCCTTAAATAAATAAATGTGACACACAAAATTGAAAATACTCTATAACAGAGTTCCCAAAAGTACATGTGTCCAGACACCTCATCTTAATGAGGTAGGATGTGAGTGTTTGAGTTTAGGCAGGTGCTTGAATGGGATGGATTGCTTGAATGCCCACCAACCTGTTCACCATATTCATCCAAGAAGCAATCTTCTGACCATTGCTCTAGCTAACACCTGAGGCTACCCCAAAACAGGGTCTATAGCTATTGTGAAAATTTGTCAAACCTGGGTCTAGAAGGAATTTTTCCATGGAAGAGGGAAAATGGGGAAGGACCAATAGTTAGAAGTTCATTGTCAACTGATGCCAAAAGCATCTGACAGCGGGAGCAGTGACTCACTATGGTCTGCAGCAACAGCAACTTTGTGAAGTTAGAAAAATAGGATGTGGGAGGAGACAAATTAATTCCACCCATTTTGTCTTCAGACTGAGAGAATGACTGTCCTGGCACTGAGTTCACCTCTGTCCTCATAGTAGGCAGTCTCTGGCAATCTCACACTACTGACTAGAGTCTACAAAACCTATGCCAGACCCATTCTCGAATACAGCTCATCTGTCTGGAACCCACACCACATCTCAGACATCAACACTCTCGAAAATGTCCAAAGATATTTCACCAGAAGAGCCCTTCACTCCTCCACTCGAAACAGAATACCCTACGAAAATAGACTAACTATCCTGGGTCTAGAAAGCTTAGAACTGCGGCGCCTAAAACACGATTTACGTATTGCCCACAAGATCATATGCTGCAACGTCCTGCCTGTCAAAGACTACTTCAGCTTCAACCGCAACAACACAAGAGCACTCAACAGATTCAAACTTAATATTAACCGCTCCAAACTTGACTGTAAAAAATATGACTTTAACAATCGAGTTGTCGAAGCGTGGAACTCATTACTGGACTCAATAGTATCAACTCCCAACCCCCAACATTTCTCCCTTAGACTCTCCACGATTGACCTCTCCAGGTTCCTAAGAGGCCAGTAAGGGGCGTATATAAGTGCACTGATGTGCCTATCGTCCCCTGTCCAATTGTCTTCCCTTATCTTAAATATCATACATATTCTCTCCTTGTCTGTCTGTCTGTCTGTCTGTCTGTCTGTCTGTCTGTCTGTCTGTCTGTCTGTCTGTCTGTCTGTCTGTCTGTCTGTCTATCTATCTATCTATCTATCTATCTATCTATCTATCTATCTATCTCATATATATTCTCTCCTTATCTCTTATATCATATATATCCTCTCCCTCCCATCCACTTCTCTTCTTTTTTACTTTCTATCTTCATATATATTACTTAATGTCTATTCTCTTCCATATGTATTGTATATTGGACAAATAATTAATAATAATAATAATAATAATAATAATAATAATAATAATAATAATAATAAAAAATAGAATGCAGATAGATACTCAGATGGCATTGCATTGCAAACTCAGGGGTACAAATCACCAAAGCGTATTGATTTTCATTGGCTTAAGAAAGTTGATATGGCCACCCAACTCAATCAAGGTGTCTCCAGACAGCTTAGAGTAGTGATGGTGAACCTTTTTTTCCTCGGCTGCCAAAAGAGCATCGGTGCACACTTTCATGCATGCCTGAGTGCCTACACTCATAATTCAATGCCTGGGGAGGATGAAAACAGCTTCCACCACCTCCCAGAGAATCTTTGGAGACTGGAAAAGGCTCCAAAAGGTTCCTGGAGCCGGGAAAGGTTAAAAACGCCCTTCCCATCCCCTGGAGGCTCTCTGGAAGCCAAAAACGCCTTCCCAAAGCCTCTGTGCAAGCCAAAAATCAACTGGCCAGCACACACATGCATATTAGAGCCGAGCTAGGGCTAGCTGATATGGCTCCGCATGCCACCTGTGTCACCTGTACCATAGGTTCGCCATCACTGACTTGGAGAAATAAAAAGTCCAAACTAATAAATTCTCTAATAAATTTCCATGCCTGCAGCTACAACAACCAAACCAATCAATTGGTGTGCTCTAAATCATGCTGGCGTCTATATTCAACTCCGAGCAGGGGTGGGCTGCTGCCTGGATGGGGGGAAGGGGATGCAGTTGAGTAGTGAAAATGGAGCTCCACCCCAGAGTACCCAATTTGCACTGAAAGAAGTTGAAAGAAAATGCAGGGCGTCCTGCATAAGCCATGCCCACAGTGTGGTAGTAAAAATTTTGGTAGCCCTTCACTGAAGTCTCCGAGATATATATATATATATATATATATATATATATATATATATATATATATATATATATATATATCTCGGAGACTTCAGTGAAGGGCTACAAAGTGTTTACAATAGCACAAATATATATATATATATATATATATATATATATATATATATATATATATATATATATATTTGTGCTATTGTAAACACTATTTACATCCATCTATTTCTTAGCATGCCAAGCGCTCCTTCCAAAGGAACCTCAATAAAATATGACAATCACTTTTAAAAGTTACAGAGGTAGACAATATGTAGCCTCAGCTCTTACCTACTGCACCAGCCAAAAGGTCCTTGCAGTTAACACATAGAAGGAGAATGCATACCAAAATATAAGCTTACCCATAAGACCTAAATATCACCCACCCTGGACCATATCATCAATCCTGTTATTGACAAGTGACTGAAATGTCCAAGGAAGAAGACAGAAAACATTCCTGATTTTAAAACTGACTTTAAAATGTATCTGCTATGGGATTGGGATGAGATGACAATGGCATCAGGTCATGATATAAACTGTGTTTCTTCTCAAAACTCATCCTCCTAAGAAATGTTAAGTAGCAGCTAGGATAACTTTTGCGCAGAAATGGAAAGATACCGAGATTCCAAAAAAAACAGATATTCTCAAGAAAGTTTTAGATTGTGCCGAGCTCGACATGATGACGAGATGGTTAAACAACCAAGAAGAATCAGAATTTTATGATATTTGGCAGAAGGTATATACTTGGTGGGAAACAAGGAAAAAGGGATGTGTGTTGTTATATTATTTTGAATATTTGAATTTAGTAGTAAAATTGTACTAGATGGTAATTATTTACTAATGTAAACATAAATTCTTCTTTCTTCTCTTAAATTTTTTTAATATATATATCTTTATAAACTTTTATGTAGGTTTAGATTTACTATGTTAAAACTGATATTTTCATTTTATATATCTTCACACATTTTATAGATGATGTTTTTCTTTTATTATTATTATGATGACTTCCAATTCGAGCGGAACGACTGTAGCTCCACTAAATGTTGTATGTTATGTCTGTTATGTTTGTCTTTGAAAATTAATAAAATATATATATTTTTAAAAAAGAAATGTTGGGGATTACAGGCCAATTTTGATGAATATTGACCTTTTGAACTAATCCGTGCCTTCTCTTCCCCACAAGGGGGCAATAGACTACAAAAGACTGGGAACACTTGTAAGGGTATTATTAGGCTCTGTTTCCCTTCTCATGACTCTGTTGATTCTCTGAACTTCCAGCTGATAGGACAGACCATAACTCTCAAGAAATATTTGAGTGAAAACTCCCATTACTTGAACTAGACATAATAACCTTAACACCTGGGGTCAAAACATAGAAACATAGAAGACTGACGGCAGAAAAAGACCTCATGATCCATCTAGTCTGCCCTTATACTATTTTCTGTATTTTATCTTAGGATGGATATATGTTTATCCCAGGCATGTTTAAATTCAGTTACTGTGGATTTACCAACCAGGTCTGCTGGAAGTTTGTTCCAAGCATCTACTACTCTTTCAGTAAAATAATATTTTCTCATGTTGCTTTTGATCTTTCCCCCAACTAACTTCAGATTGTGTCCCCTTGTTCTTATGTTCACTTTCCTATTAAAAACACTTCCCTCCTGGACCTTATTTAACCCTTTAACATATTTAAATGTTTCAATCATGTCCCCCCCTTTTCCTTCTGTCCTCCAGACTATACAGATTGAGTTCATTAAGTCTTTCCTGATACGTTTTATGCTTAAGACCTTCCACCATTCTTGTAGCCCGTCTTTGGACCCGTTCAATTTTTGTCGATATCTTTTTGTAGGTGAGGTCTCCAGAACTGAACACAGTATTCCAAATGTGGTCTCACCAGCACTCTATATAGCGGGATCATAATCTCCCTCTTCCTGCTTGTTATACCTCTAGCTATGCAGCCAAGCATCCTACTTGCTTTCCCTACTGCCCGACCACACTGCTCACCAATTTTGAGACTGTCAGAAATCACTACCCCTAAATCCTTCTCTTCTGAAGTTTTTGCTAACACAGAACTGCCAATGCAATACTGTACTCAGATTGAGGATTCCTTTTCCCCAAGTGCATATTACAGACCCATATTACAGACCCCTCCAGGAATATCAACCCTATTGCACACTTTAGAGTCATTGGCAAATAGGCAAACCTTCCCTACCAAACCTTCCCCATGTCACTCACAAACATATTAAAAAGAATAGGACCCAGAACAGACCCTTGTGGCACACCGCTTGTAACCTGTCTCTGCTCAGAATACTCGCCATTAACAATAACTCTCTGATGTCTATGCTTCAGCCAGCTTGAAATCCACTGAACTATCCAGGAATTAAGTCCAATCTTCACTAATTTATCTATCAGCTCTTTATGTGGAACCGTATCAAAGGCTTTGCTGAAGTCCAGATAGGCAATATCCACGGCACCACCTTGATCCAACACCTTTGTGACATAGTCAAAGAAATCAATGAGATTAGTCTGACATGATTTGCCTTCAGTAAAGCCATGCTGATTTGGGTCCAAAAAGTTATTGTTTTTTAGGTGCTGATTTATCCTCTTTTTGAGTAGAGTCTCCATCATTTTAACTATAACTGATGTCAAGAGATTTCCACAAGGATGCAAATATGTCTCAGAGCATTGCAGGGTTAGATGAAGGATGGGAAATCTCTTGTTCACTTGCTCCCTTCTTATAAGTCCGATGGAGCTGCAGCCTTTCTTTCAGATCTCTGAATAGCAGCTTCTGACTCTTGTGACCAAGAGTCCCACTGTCATTCCCAATGTCCTCTGGGACATGACTACAATGATTTGGCAAATGGGCCTTGGAATCTCTCACACATGAGTGCTCCCTATCGGGAACAAGCTCTGTGATTAGAATTCCATAAAGAAACCCAGAATCCTTGCTTAAGTTCCAAGTACAAAGAGAAATCAGAAAACATCTTCTTCAGAAGATGTTTCCTCGGCTAAGGGCAGTGAGGTTGAAATTAAACCCACTGGAAGGATCCCAGTTTGATGAAACATGAATAATTTATCTCATTTCTTATCGAATAGTTACCACTGTTCTGCACTGGCTGCCGATCGGTTTCCGGTCACAATTCAAAGTGTTGGTAAATGACCTTTAAAGCCCTACATGGCATTGGGCCAGAATACATCCAGAACCGCCTTCTACCACACAAATCCCAGCGGCCGATAAGGTCCCACAGAGTTGGCCTTCTCCTGGTCCCGTCGACCAAACAATGTCATTTGGCGTGCCCCAGGGGAAGAGCCTTCTCTGTGGTGGCCCTGGCCCTCTGGAATTAGAACGGCCCCCACCTTCCTTGTCTTTTGCAAATTACTCAAGACCCACCTTTGTCGCCAGGCATGGGGGAGTTAGGATATTCCTTCCCCTAGGCCATTACAAGTTATGTATGGTATGTTTGTGTGTATGTTTGGTTTTTATAATAAGGGTTTTTAGTTGTTTTATTAAATTGGATTGTTACATGTTGTTTTTTATCATTGTTGTTAGCCGCCCCGAGTCTGCGGAGAGGGGCGCATACAAATCCAATAAATAAATAAATGAATAAATATGTTCCCTATTATGAATTATATGAACTAGAAAACAACAGAATCTACTTTGGCTTCTTTGTCCAAGAGTGCCAGTTAAGAAAATGCTTCTATGTTCAGGGTTTGTGGTGTGTTCGTCTTTTGATCTATGTGAGTCAAAGCAGATTTGAGCAGATCTTCAATCCCCAAAAGGTCTAAGCAGGAAGCCACTCACAAGACTGTGTCTGAGTTCTCTCTTTCTGTGTTACTGCTGACAGAGTTGTCCTGCCTGTTGTAGAGAAAGGAAGGAAGATGGGAGATTTAGGGAGCAGGATCGTTGCCTTGCTATTGGCCATCTCCACAGGTATCCTTTTTGTTGTATTACTTCATTTATTGATGAAATTAAGGCTCTTTGTTTGTTTTTTCAAGCAAGGCCTCATCAAAGTGACTTTGCAACTGAATAATTCAAAACCCATAAAAAGAAATAGCATCCAGCAGAAAAATTATTTATTTAAACATTTAAATGTGAGAAGGTATGTCTTCTCCCTTTCTAACTTCTTTCTCAAACCCCCTTTTCTTTTTTCTTTCCCGTAATGTCCTCTTTCTATTACCTTTCCTATCTTCTCCCTTTCTTCCTTTTCTCTTTTCTTCTATTTCTGTCATAATATATCATATATGAGTGATATGCCATGTATTACATTTATCTCTGTTTCATTTTTAATGTATATATTTAATATATATATATATATACATATATATATACAAATATATATAAAAAAATATACATTTATATATATATATATATAAATATATATATAAATATACATTTATATATATACATATATATATAAAAAAAAACATTTAACATATATATATATATATATACACTGTATATATATATATATATATATATATATATATATATATATATATATATATATATATATATATATATATATATATAATACCTCTCAGGCCAATAGTCAGTTCTATAGGCTCCCCTCTACAAAACCTTGCCAAATTTTTAGCCAAATACCTTCAACCATATACAGAAACTATTACCTCATATGTTCAAAATTCATCCCACTTTATACAAATAATTAAAAAACAAAACCTACAACCCGATGACCTACTTGTAAGTTTCGATGTCGTGTCCCTGTTCACACAAATACCTATTACAGAAGCCTTGACAGCTATCCAAGACAAACACAAACCCCCCAAATATATCCTAGACCTTACCAACCACTGCCTGACCAATACATACTTCATCTATAATGAACAAAGATATAAACAAATAGAGGGAGCCCCCATGGGATCACCTCTATCACCTGTCATAGCCAACCTCTATATGGAATATTTCGAAAATAATGCTTTAGAGCAAGCCAAATACAAACCCAAACTTTGGCTGAGATATGTTGATGATACCTTTGTAATTTGGCCACATGGTAAAGAAAAACTAGACAATTTCCTCACTCATCTCAACAGCCTACACCCCAAAATACAGTTTACTATGGAAACAGAAATCAATGATCAACTTCCCTTTCTAGATGTACTGGTCTATAAAAAACCCAATGGCAGCCTAGGACATACTATCTACCAAAAGAAAACCCATACCAACCGTTATCTAAATGCACACTCACACCACCACCCCGCACAAATCACCTCAGTGGCCAAAACTCTCATCACCAGAACCAAACGCTTAGCTGACCATGAGCACTTAA
This sequence comes from Erythrolamprus reginae, assembly GCF_031021105.1. Classification (NCBI taxonomy): domain Eukaryota; kingdom Metazoa; phylum Chordata; class Lepidosauria; order Squamata; family Dipsadidae; genus Erythrolamprus; species Erythrolamprus reginae. The sequence goes on from NC_091963.1 coordinate 144,046,987, forward strand.
AAACTGAATTGAACAAACTCAAAGATGTACTAATTTCTAATGGATTCAAAGAGAAAACAATAACAAACCTAATCAATAAAGAGACACCCCCCAAAAAACAAGATCAAGAACAGGACAATGGCACCACCATCCTTCCTTACATCAAAGGCACCACGGATAAAATTAGTAAAATTCTACAAAAACATAACATCAAAACCTCATTTTGCACTAACCAAAAAATATCTAATATCCTAAGGAGCCCCAAAGATAAAATCCAATTAGAATACCAAGGTATCTATGAAATCCCTTGCAAAACATGTGCAGCCACATACATTGGACAAACTAACCGAAGAGTGAGCCAGCGCATGGCAGAACATATGAATGCAGTCAAGAAACAGGAGAAGACCTCCTCCCTTGTCCAGCACATTAAAAGAACAGGGCACGAAATTGACTTTGAAAAAACTAAATTACTCCACAAAACAGAGAATTTATATAAAAGAATCTCTCTAGAAGCTATAGAAATTGAAAAGAGGTCCTTTTGTTTAAATAAAAGGGATGATACCTCGCGCCTGCCAGAGATTTGGAAACCAGCCTTAAACAAAATAAACACTTCATTATAATCAATATGTCAATCCTTTAATTATCATGATTTTAGAATTTTATATTTGGAAATCAGACTTAAACAAAACACTTCATAATCTTCATGCCATTCCTTCTATAACCATGATTACACCAACCAATCAGATCACGGAAGCATAGTCACCCAATCTATTTGCTACATTCAAAGCAAATCTCCACCCCCACACTACATGCTAAGAAGAAATGTCAGTTGCTAATATTCATTTGCAAAAACACAAAGATTGGAACTCCAGCCTGATGATGGTGAATGTGATTTCACCGAAACGTCGCATAGACATGCAAAACATTACACATGGGACTTGAACCTGCAACCTTTGCCTTGTATATATACTTAAAAAGTGAGAAGGTAGGATTACAAACCTTGAATGATATTTGTGCCTTTGGATATTTAAAAACTTATCAACCAAACATTCAACAATCATACTTAAAGCATTCAGTGGTCAGGGGGAAGATCTAAAAGTCCCAAACCTGGCGGCAAAGATGAGTTTTTAAGGTCTTTCGGGAGGCAAGGAAGGTGGGGGCAGTGCAAATCTCTGGGGGGGAGTTGATTCCAGAGGGTCGGGGCTCCCACAGAGAAGGCTCTTCCCCTAGGTCCCACCAGCTGACATTGTTTGGTCGACGGGATCCTAAGGAGGCCAACTCTGTGGGACCTCACTGGTCACTGAGATTTGTGCGGCAGAAGCGGTCTCAGATATAATCTAGTCCTGTGCCGTGTAAGGCTTTGAACCATGTCTTTGTCTTGGGCATTTTGCTGCAATTTTATGATGAAAATCTGTAGAGATCGTAAGTTATCCATGTCATAGTTGTCCCAAAGGTGTTCGTTTTCAGGAGGCAACTAGACTTCCTTGCGGGTTTTTCCCCCTTTGAATAAGAATTTGGAATGAACACCCTTTGAATGGTGTGGGAGTAAGAATGGATTTCCAGAGGAAAAAATGGCAGGCTACAGAAATGAGGAGAATGACCCTCTAAAGCAGGGGTGGGAAATTAATTTTGCCATGGGGCCGCGTGAGAAATTGGGATGGTTTTAGAGAGCCAGACTAATATAATTAACTATACTATAAAAACCCAGACCCTGGCCTGACCTAAACACCCATACCCACTCTACAGACCCCTAATTGTTTGCTTTATGGCAACACGATGCACCACAGTCACTGTGCTGGAGTGTTTGCGTGGTTTCTGTGCTTGGCCGCTCTTGGTAGGAGGTCGGAGTCCACTCCAGTGCGAGGATGAAAGAGCTCACCACATCTGCCAGGACTCCTCTGGTTCCTACTTTACTCATGATTTATCAGGAAAGCAGGAACTGAAGTCCCGGCAGACGTGGTGAGCTCTTGTTTTTCTTTCAATTGTTTTTAAATTGTAGTATTAATTGGATTTACATTATTGTTCTGTTTTTATATATGCTGTGAGCCGCCCCGAGTCCTCGGAGAGGGGCGACATGCAAATCCAATTAAATAAATAATCAACCTTAATGATCCCCGTGTCTTTCTCTTCCAGGTGTCCAATGCCAGGACCGAGTGGATCAGAAGCCTGTAGAAGTCATCCTCAAAGAAGGAGAGGATTCTACTATCACCTGTCAGTTCACCTCCACCACTGTCTATGGCATGCAGTGGTACAGGCAATATCCAGGAGAAGGCCCTGTGTTTTTCCTAATAGTTACATCGGCGGAATCGGAGAAAGGCAAACATTTCAGTGCATCTTTTGACAAGGAGAAGAAGGAGAGTCATTTAAACATCACAGATGTTCAGATGAAAGATGCTGCTGTCTATTTCTGCGGGGCTAGAGATGCACAGCAATACAAAGACACCTGCTGCCTGTACAAAAAAACTCTAAGGCTGAAATGAATAGCAGCGGGAGAATTGGGATGTAGAGTTTGACCAACTGACCCAAAATAAGCCATGCGTGGGTACAGCCTGCATTGGAATCCCCTGGAAAGTGAATCGAAGTATTCCAGATTTTTGCTAGAAAGAAGACATATGCCAGATATGCCATTGAAAAAGCCCTCTAAGGCTTAGAAATTATTTGCTCTTTCTTTCTTTCTTTCTTTCTTTCTTTCTTTCTCTTCCTTCTTTCTCTTCCTTTTTCCTTCCTTCCTTCCTTCCTTCCTTCTTTCTTTCTTTCTCTTCCTTCCTCCCTTCCTCCTTCCTCCACCCTCCCTCCCTCCTTCCATCCTTCTTTCCTTCCTCCTTCCTCCCTCCCTCCTTCTGTCTCTCTTTCCCTCTTTCTCACACTTTTTTGGCAGTCCCTCAAAGTAGACTGCAGATAGCTATTCAGATGGCATTGTGTAAATTCGATGGTGCAAATCTCCAAAAGGTATTGATTTCCATTTATTTATGGAAATTCATATCGCCGCTCAATCAACGTGTCTCCTGGAAACTACAGGTGGTATCTATCTCAATGTAACCGTGAGAGGGATCTTGATGTCCTGGTGGACAACCATTTAAATGTGAGGCAACCATGTTGCCAAAAAAGCCAACCCAGTTCTAGCCTAAACAGAAGGATAGAATCAAGATCTCATGGAGTGTTAATACCACTTTATAAGGCCTTTTCAAAGCCAAACTTGGAATCCGGTTTTCTTTTCTTTTTAAATATTTTTATTAATTTTCCACTTTTAAAAAAGAAAATACAATAACAAAAGAAAATCAAAGAAAATTAAATTAATAGTAGTATATACAGATATCAGCATTATATTAGCATTAAGGTCACAATATTTATATTATGTTAATTATATACCAGACTATAATTTGTCTCAAGTATATAAATTAGTACATACTTTTTTCCATTAACAAATTAATTTCATATATACTTCAATGATTTATCATGCAGGCTATATTGCCCCAGAATCCAGTTTTGATTGCCACAATGTAAAAAAGATGTTGAGACTCTAAAAAAGGATGCAGAGAAGAGCAACAAAGATGATTAGAGGACTAGAGGCTAAAACATATGAGGACTGGTTGCAGAAACTGGGTATGTGTAGTTCAGGGATTATTATTATTATTATTATTAATTATTTATTAGATTTGTATGCCGCCCTTCTCCCTAGACTTGGGGCGGCTCACAACAATAACAAAGACAATGTAAGAACAAATCTGATAATTTAAAAAACACTAAAACCCCCATTATTAAAAGCAAGCATACACACAAACATACCATGTATAAACTGTATAGGCCCGGGGGAGATGTCTCAGTTCCCCCATGCCTGACGGCAGAGATGGGTCTTAAGAACTTTACAAAAGGCAAGGAGGGTGGGGGCAGTTCTGATCTCTGGAGGGAGCTGGTTCCAGAGGGTCGGGGCCGCCACAGAGAAGGCTCTTCTCCTGGGTCCCGCCAAACGACATTGTTTTAGTCGACGGGACCCGAAGAAGGCCAACTTGTGGGACCTAACCGGTCGCTGGGATTCGTGCAGCAGAAGGCGGTCCCGGAGATATTCTGGTCCGATGCCATGAAGGGCTTTATAGGTCATAACCAACACTTTGAATTGTGACCAGAAATTGATCTGCAACCAATGCAGACTGCGGAGTGTTGGTGTAACATGGGCATACCTGGGGAAGCCCATGATTGCTCTCGCAGCTGCATTCTGCACGATCTGAAGTTTACGAACACTTTTCAAAGGTAGCCCCATGTAGAGAGCAATCTATGGCGGATCTATGGCACACCTGCCACAGGTGGCACACGGAGTGATATCTACCCACATGGGCACCATTGTTGGCCACATCCGCTCCCCTCCAAGGAGTTCCCCATGGCCTACTTTTAGATAAGAAAAGGGCTCACACAGAATCTCTAGGAGAGTGTTCCTGGTTTCCAGAGGGTGCTTGAGGATGTGGGAAAGGCCGTTCTTGCCTTTCCCAGCCTCCAGCAAAGCCTCTGGAGTGTGGGATGATTGAAAAAACAGACACACCGGAAGTCACGAAGTGAGCTGTTTCAGAGGACCTCCAGGATATGTTTGTGTGTGTATGTGTTGAAACAATCCTTAATAAACTTCCACACCTGGGGTTACAACAATTAAACCAATCGATTGGTGTGCTCCAAATCATACTGAAGTCAATGTTTAGCTCCTATACTATACATATTCTTGCTATTTCAAACACTATTTAGCTTTATCTATTTCTTAGCATATCAAGTGCTCCTTGACACACTAAGAACCTTGACATGCAAAGGAACCTCAATAAAATGTGACAATCAAATTGGAAGTTTATTTGTTTGTTTGTTTATTGATTTGATTTGATTTATTTTATCTATTTATTTTATTTTATTTTATTTTATTTTATTTTATTTTATTTTATTTTATTTTATTTTATTTTATTTTATTTTATTTTATTTTATTTTATTTTATTTTATTTTATTTTATTTTATTTTATTTTATTTTATTTTATTTTATTTTATTTTATTTTATTTTATTTTATTTTATTTTATTTTATTTTATTTTATTTTATTTTATTTTATTTTATTTTATTTTATTTTATTTTATTTTATTTTATTATTTTATTTTATTATTTTATTATTTTATTTTATTTTATTTTATTTTATTTTATTCTATTTTATTTTATTTTATTTTTATGCCGCCCCTCTCTGTAGACTCGGGGCGGCTAACAACAATAATAAAACAGCATATGACAAATCTAATATTTTAAATAACTAAAAACCCTTATTAAAAGCCAAACATACACACAACCATACCATGCATAAATTGTATAGGCCTGGGGGGAAAGGAATATCTCAGTTATAGAGGTGGACATTATACAGACTCTGTTTTAAGCTGTCTCACCTCCCAAACCGTCCTTGCAGTCCATAAATAGAAGGGGAAGGCATGCCAAAGCATAAAGTCACCCTAAAGACCTGGATATCACCCACCCAGACCATATGATCAGCTCTATCAACAAAGTGTGACTAAAATGTTCCAGACAGAAAACACTCCTAGTTTTAAAACTGACTTTATAATGGCTATTGGTTTGGGATGAGATGACAATGGCATCAGGATATGACATAAACTGTGTTTCAGGGCACGTGGAGTGAAGGTTACATTTACATTATTCTTCCCAAAGTTCATCCTTATAGGCCAATTTTGATGAATGCGGGTTTTTTCACTTAGTCCTCCTTCTCCCCACAAGAGGGCAATCAACTACAATCAGATTCTAGTAAAGATTTGTGACCTGGGAACATTTGTAAGAGTTTTATGGGGCTTTGTTTTTCCCTTCTCTTGACTCTGTTGGTTCTCTGCACTTCCAGCTGCTAGGACAGACCATAAATCTGAAGAAATATCTATCTATCTATCTATCTATCTATCTATCTATCTATCTATCTATCTATCTATCTATCTATCTATCTATCTATCATCTATCTATTTACTAGATTTCTATGCCGCCCTTCTCGAAGTGACTCAGGACTGCAGAAAGAAATCTAATATCTCTAAAATATAAAATTTCTAAACACATTTTAAAAACCCCATGAACATTCACATACACTCATCCAATCCAATCATCTCATCACTCATGGCCCCCATGCCTGCCAGCAAAGGTAGGTTTTTAAGGCTTTGTGGAAAACCAGGAAGGAGGGGGCGGTACGTATCTCCGGAAGGAGTTCGTTACAGAGGGCCGGGGTCACCACAGAGAAGGCTCTTCCCCTGGGTCCTGCCAGTCTAAGGTGACCAGACGTCATACTTTTGGCAGGACAGTCCTGCTTTTTGATAATTTGTCCCACATCCCGGGGCATTTGAAAAATGTCCCGCTTTTTAAAAAGATCAGGTAGGTGGCGCGACAGTCACTGCCGCAGTCGTCATTGGCTCCAGGTAGGATAGCCTCCCGTTAAACCATCCCCACTGACCTAGACCACCTGCTAGATAACACCTGGATGGGAGCCTCCAAATCCAGCTGAGCCGGGCCACCCTGAAGAGGCAGACAGAGCTACCATCCGCTAGTAGAAAGCCTAAGCAGCCGGTCATTTGACAAGTCTCGGCAGCTCGGGAAGTTCTCCTCTTCCTTCGCCTCCCATGAGAGTCCTTCTGGCCAGCTCCTTTGGTGTGAAAGGCCAGGCGTCTCAGCTCCTGAGCCCCTTCTCCTTCCCTCCCCACTCCTCTTCTTCCTCTTCCCCCCACTTGGCCAGGGCACGATCTTCAAAGGGACTCTCCATTTAGCCCCATTGCTGAGCCCTGGCTTGCTGAAAAAATGGGGGAGGGAGGGAGGAAGAGAAACAGAGAGGAAAAGAGGGAGAGAGAGAGAGAGGGAAGGAGGGGGGAGAAAGGGGACTTCTGAGCCCCTTCTCCCCTCTCCTCTTCTTCCTCCACCCTCCCCCCCTCGGCCAGGGCACAATCTTCAAAGGGACTCTCCATTTAGCCTCGTTGCTAACCCCTGGCTTGCTGAAAAAACAGGGGAGAGAGGGAGGAAGAGAAAAAGAGAGAGAAAAAGGGAGAGGGAGGGAAGGAGGAACAGAGAAAAAAGAAAGAGAAAGAGAGAGGAAGGAAGGAAGGAAGGAAGAAAAAAGAAAGAAAGAAAGATGGAGAGAAAGAGAGAAATAGAAAGAAGGGGGGAGGAAGGAAAAGGGAAAGAGAAAGAAAGAGAGATTGGGGGGGAGAGAGAAATAGAGAAATAGAAAGAGACAGAGGAAGAGAGAGAGAGAGAGGGAAGGAAGAAACGTTTGAGTGAAAACCCCCATTACTTGAAGTAGAAATAATAACCTTAACACCTGGGGTCAAAAGGATGGAGAGCAATATCTTTGGGTAGAGATACAGTTTCCTAGGATGGTGGAAAACAAAGGAAGAAGACTTGCAGTTTTCCTTTCCTACAGTCCTAGCAAATGAGTCACATGGGTTAATAATGTCCTGAAGCTGAGCTTGACCTCTGGTGCTGAAGGGCAAGCAGGATCTGCTATCTAATACCTGCTTGACGAAATAAAACAAACAAATAAATAAAATAAGTCAGGAAAGTGATTTGTTTTGTTCTCAGACAATGGTTCTACTTCCTAGTGCAATTTATGTCCTTTGTCCTCTCGTTCCATGTTTATCGTTTTGGAATAGACCTGTGTCTGATGAGAACCGCAATGATGCAAACTTGTGTCATGGCATTGTAGGGTTAGAGGAAGGATGTAAACTCTCTTGGGATGTTGTGGGGTCTCTGATTCATTTGCTGCCTTCTTGTAAGATTCGATGGAGGTGCAGCCTTTCTTTCGATCCTTGAATACCAGCCTTTTTGGCCAATATCATTCCCAATATCCCCCAGAACATGACTACAGTAACTTGGCAGATTAATAATAATAATAATAATAATAATAATAATAATAACAACAACAACAACAACAACAACAACAACAATAAGTCTTCGGAGAGGGGCGGCATACAAATCTAAGTAATAAAATAAATAAATAATAAATAAAAATAAATAATAATAATAACAACAACAGCAACAACATCAACAACAACAATAAGAACAACAACAACAACAACAACAAAAACAAAAACAAAAACAACAACAACAACAATTTATTAGATTTGTATGGCGCCTCTCTCCGAGGACTCGGAGCGGCTCAAAACAACAATACACAGTATACAAATCCAATGTTTTAAAAAACCATTTAAAAACCCTTATTATAAAAACAATCACACAACCCTAACAAACCATACATGAAACCATAGTAGCTAAGGGGTATATCAATTTCCCCATGCCTGGTGACATAGGTGGGTTTTTAGGAGTTTGCAAAAGGCAAGAAGAATGGGGGCAGTCCTGATCTCCAGAGGGGGGGGAGTTGATTTCAGAGCGCCGGGGCCACCACAGAGAAGGCTCTTCCCCTGGGTCCCGCCAGACGGCATTGTTTAGTCGACGGGACCCGGAGAAAGCCAAGCTTAATAATCTCCAAGTATGGATGTTTAATAATCTTAATAATCTCCAAGTATGGATGCTCCCATGTGGAACAACCTATATGGCTTGAAATCAATGAAGAAATCCTGAATCCTTGACCAAATTCCAAGTTTCTGTGGAAAGAGAAATCCAAAGATCCAATAATCCCTTTCCCCAGAAGAAGTTTTTGTTGGTTAATGTCAGTAAGGCTGAGAGGAAACACTCTGGGGAGATTCCCATTGGCTGCATGATTCAGAAGTTTCTGCATTTCTTATTGAATAATTATCTCCATTCCCTTGCATGACAGGAATACATATTCTGCATTATGAATTTTTCAAACCAGGAGCTAGCAGAACCTGGTTTATTTATTTACTTTTTGGTTAAGTGTGCATATGTTAAGACAAAGTTTATAGGTTCTGGGTTTGTGGTACGTTCCTCTTATGATCTATGTGAATCAAAGCAGAGTCGAGCAGATCTTCGATCCCCAGACAGCTTGAGCAGGAAGTCACCCACAAGACTGTGGTTGGGTTCTCAGTTTCTAATGTTTCTGGAGACAGAATTGTCCTGCCTGTTGCAAGTGCAAGGAAGAAGCATGGGAGATCCAGGGAGAAGCATTGTTGCCTTGCTCTTGGCCATCTCCACAGGTATCCTTTTCATTTTATCGCTTCATCAATTGATCAAGATCAGGCCTAGGTTACGTTTTGTTTGTTTCTGAAGCACAGTCTCTTCAAGCTGGTTTGGGAGCTTAATCTTTCAAAAGCCATAAAGTGAAAGTCAGCAAAATGTCAATTTTCTTTTCTTTCTTCCTTCCTTTCTTTCTTTCTTTCTTTCCTTCCTTCCTTTTTTCCTCCTTCCTTCCTTTCTTCCTTTCTTCTTTCTTTCTGTCCTTTCTTCTTTCTTTCCTTCCTTCTTTCCTTCCTTCCTTTTTTCCTTTTTCCTTCCTTTCTTCTTTCCTTTCTTCTTTTGTTCTTTCCTTTCTTCTTTCTTTCTTTCCTTCCTTCCTTCTTTCTTTTTCTTTCTTTCTTTCTTTCCTTCTGTTTTACCATCTTCCTTCCTTTCTTCTTTCCTTTCTTCTTTCTTTCCTTCCTTCCTTCTTTCTTTTTCTTTCTTTCCTTCCTTTTTCCCTTCTTCCTTCCTTTCTTCTTTCCTTCCTTCTTTCTTTCCTTCCTTCCTTCCATCCTTCCTTCTTTTTCTTTCTTTCTTTCTTTCTTTCTTTCTTTCTTTCTTCCTTCCTTCTGTCCTTCATTCCTTTGTTCCTTTCTTCCATCCTTCCAAAGTTTTCTTTCCCTTTTTTCTTCCTTTTCTCCTTCCTTCCTCCCTCCATCCTTCCCTCCCTCTCTAACTCCCTTCTCCTTTCTTAACAACCTTCTTCTATTACAGTCGTATCAGGTCAAGCTAGAGTCACGCAGGAGGACCCATTTATTTCAATTAAGGAAGGAGTCTCCATCCGGCTGAAGTGCTCCTATCAGGAACGGGAAGACAGTCTTCACTGGTACAAGCAATATCCAGGAAGCGAACCAGAATTCATGATCTCATTGATTATGTCAGGGACTGAACGAAAGCATAATTTCGAGATGACTCTTGACACAAATAAGAAGACCACCTCTTTGTATCTGAAGAACATCCAACTTAAGGATTCAGCTGTCTATTTCTGTGCGTGGAGCACAGTGAGAGAAAGACACCAGCTGGTTGTCACCAAAGTTGGAGGACAATCAAGAAGAGGAAATTGAGCTCCTTACTGGGTTCCCTTTAAAGAAAGAACAGGAGAACCACCTTGAGCTACAGCTTCAGAACCCGCTTCTTTCCAAAGGCAACAGATATTTCTTCTTTTTCCTTGAAAAATCTTAAGTTCTGATGCAAAGCAAAATGTTTCAATGGAAAAAAAGAAACCCTAGAAAACCCAGTTGCTTTTGGGGAAAGTATCTTTGGGACAACCATGACCTGAATCTCTATAGAAAAAGATTATTTTTAAGCTTGTATGTGTTCTCCCCATATGGATTCCTTATTAAGTCATCTGCAAATTGCCCCAAAGGTGTTCTTTTTCAGGAGGCAATTGAATTTTCTTGTTTTTTTTCTTTTGAAGATGTTCTGCTTCTCATCCAAGAAGCTACCTCTAGCTCTGACAGGGTAGTGGAAATAGAAGGATTTTATTCCTTGCAGACAGCTACTTATTTGTATCCTTTCAGAAGCTCATTGAAGTACAGTGGTACCTCAAGATACGAACCCCTCGTCTTACGAACAACTCGTGATACGAACCCGGGGTTCAGCAAAATTTTGCCTCTTCTTACGAACTTTTTTCGAGTTACGAACCTGCGTTCGGAGACAGCTGGGAAGCCGTGCGGCTGTTTTAAAAGGTAACAGCCGGGTGGGAAGCAGCGCGGGTGTTTTAAAAGGTCGCAGCCGGCCTGGGGGGCTTGCCAGAACCCCCCCGAACCCCCCGAACCCCGAACCCGGGTTCGGGGGGGGTGCTGGCAAGCCCCCCAGGCCGGCTGCGACCTTTTAAAAGAGCCGCGCCGCTTCGCAGCTGTCTCCTGAAGCCGAACGGCAAAGCCAAACTTCCGCGTTCGGCTTCAGGAGACAGCTGCGAAGCGGCGCAGGTGTTTTAAAAGGTCGCAGCTGGCCTGGGGGGCTTGCCAGCACCCCCCGAACCCCGAACCTGGGTTCGGGGGGGGGGTGCTGGGAAGCTCCCCAGGCTGGCTGTCACCTTTTAAAACAGCCGGAAAGCCGTTTTTTTGCGGGGGTTTTTTTGGTTGCACGGATTAATTGACTTTACATTGTTTCCTATGGGAAACAATGTTTCGTCTTACGAACTTTTCATCTTACGAACCTCCTCCTTGCACCAATTAAGTTCGTATCATGAGGTATTACTGTACTTGGAGGTTTATCTGTGTCCCCAGGGAGTTATGCTCCTTTGGAAATCCATTACGACTCCCACACCATTCCGACTCCCACACCATTCACCTTCTTTCTCCCCCCCTCCCTCTTTCCTTCTCTCTCTTCCTTCCTTCCTCTCTCTCTTTCTCCCTTCTTCCCTTTCTCTTTCTCTCTCCTTCCCTTCTTCCCCCTCTTGCTCTTTTTCTCTCTCTTCCTCCCTCCTTTTCGCTTTCTTTCTCTCCCTCCCTCTCTCTCTTTCTCTCTCTTCCTTCCTATCTCTTTTTCTCTCTTTCTCTCTTCCTTCTTCCCTTTCTCTTTCTCTCTCCTTCCCTTCTTCCTCCTCTTGCTCTCTTTCTCTCTCTTCTTCCCTCTCTTTCTCTCTCTTCCTTCCTCTCTCTTTCTCTCTCTTTCTCTCTTCCTTCTTCCCTTTCTCTTTCTCTCTCCTTCCCTCTTCTCCCCTTTCTCTCTTTCTCTCTCTTCCTCCCTCCCTTTCTCTCTCTCTTTCTCACTCTCTTTATTCCTCCCTTTCTCTTTCTTTCTCTGCCTTCTTTCCTCTCTCTTTTTCCTCTCTCTTTCTCCTTCCCTCTCTATTTCTCTTTCTTTATCTCTTTCTCTCTCTTTCCCCCTTAGCTCTCTTTCTTTCTCTCTCTTCCTCCCTCCCTTTTTCTTTCTCTCTCTCTCCCTCCCTCCTTCTCTACCTTTTGCTCTCTTTCTCTCTCTCGCTTCTTCCCTCACTTTCTCTCTCTCTCTCATTATCTCTCTCTCTCTCATGATGCTCAGACCTGGTAGGTGCCCTTCTCCATGCAACCGCCAGACAGGAACATCGACAGAGCACCCGGCATGCCGCTGATGAACCCCCAAGCAGCAGGAGTGCCTGACAAAGAAGAGGGCCAGGATGGTGAATCCGCTGCTTCAGCTTCTATGGAAAGCCACCCAGGACTTACTGGCTGCCTCGTCGATCCTGTCTCTATCTCTCTCTTCCCGAGAGGAGGCATGGCGTTGGCTGCTCAGCAATGAGCCAGGCAGACTGAGGAGCAGTGGCACTAACGCCTCTTCAGCAGTGTCGCCACCGGGCCTCCGTGACGTCCCTTGAGCCCATCACAGCCTTCCAGTGTGGAAGCTGAGCTGCTTGTGGCTGATCCCTTCAAGCCATATGATTGCACGGCAAGCAGCTCCAACGTAATCTCCAGCTGACATTCAAGCCGCCGGGACTTTTTAAAAACTCCATGGGACATGGGACAAATTGGCAAAAAGCGGGACTGTCCCACCAAAAGCGGTACGTCTGGTCACCTTAGATTAAAGGCCAAATTTGATGAATGTGGTTTTTCTTTAACTTAATCTGTGCCTTCTCCTCCACACAAGAGGGCAATAGACTACAAACATTTGTAAGGGTTTTATGGGGCTCTGTTTCCCTCCTTTTGATAACACTGGTTCTCTGAATTTCTAGCTGATAGGACAGATGATAAATCTGATATGTTTATGGGGAAGGTTGTTGAGAAGGTGGTGGCACTCCAGCTTCAGTGGTCCTTGCAAGAAGCCGATTATCTAGGCCCTCAATAGTCGGGTTTCGGGCCCGGTTACAGCATGGTTTGGTCGCATTGATGGATGATCTCTAGCGGGCCTGGGACGGGTTTATCCTCTGTCCTGGTGCTTCTTGACCTCTCAGCGGCTTTCAATACCATCGACCATGGTATCCTTCTGCGCCGGCGGGAGGGGTTTGAAGTGAGAGGCACTGTTCTTCAGTGGTTCTCCTTCTACCTCTCTGGTTGATTGCAGTCAGTGTTAGTGGGGGATCAGAGTTCGACCTCTAGGTTTCTCCCTTGTGAGGTGCCTCAGGGGTTGGTCATCTCCCCCCTGCTATTTAATATCTACATGAAACCACTGGGTGAGATAATCCAAGGGCATGGGGAAAGGTATCATCAGTACGCTGATGATACCCAGTTGTACATCTCTACCCCATGTCCAGTCAACGAAGCAGTGGAAGTGATGTGCTGGTGCTTGGAGGCTGTTAGGGTCTGGATGGGTGTCAACAAACTCAAACTCAACCCGGATAAGACAGAGTGGCTGTGGGTTTTGCCTATCAAGGATAATTCCATCTGTCTGTCCATTACCCTGGGGGGGGGAATTATTGCCCTCCTTGGAGAGAGTCCGCAACTTGGACGTCTTCCTCGATCCACAGCTGACATTGGAATATCATCTTTTGGCTGTGGCGGGGAGGGCATTCGCACAGGTTCGCCTGGTGCACTGGTTGCGGCCCTACTTGGACAGGGAGTCATTGCTCACAGTTGCTCATGCCCTCATCACCTCGAGGTTCTACTACTGTAACGCTCTCTACATGAGGATACCTCTGAAAAGTGTTCTGAAACTTCAGATCTTGCAGAATGCGGCTGCGAGAGCTATTGTGGGCTTACCTAGGTTTTCCCACATTTCTCCAACACTCCGTGGCTTGCATTGGCTGCCGATCAGTTTCTGGTCACAATTCAAAGTGTTGGTAATGACCTATAAAGCCCTATATGGCATTGGACCAGAATACCTCTGAGACTGCCTTCTCCCGCACGAATCCCAGTGGCTGATAAAGTCCCATAGAGTTGGTCTTCTCTGGGTCCCGTCAACTAAACAATGTCATTTGGTGGGCCCCAGAGGAAGAGCCTTCTCTGTGGTGGCCCCAGAAATTAGAACTGCCCCCACCCTCCTTGTCTTTCTTAAATTGCTTAAGACCCAGCTATACCGCCAGGCATGGGGGAATTGAAACATTTTCCCCAGGCTTATATAGTTTTATGTATGGTACGCTTGTGTTGTATGGTTTTATATAATGGGGTTTTTAGATATCTCTTTTAAAATATTAGATTTGTTTACTGTATAATGTTTATTATTGTTGTGAGCCACCCTGAGTCTTCGGAGAGGGGCGGCATACAAATCTAATAAATTATTATTATTTTTATTATTTCAATAAAGAAAATGAGCAAAAGCATCCAGCAGAAAATCCATTTGTTTAAATACTTAAGAGTGTGAAGGTAGGATTGCAAACTTTGAATGATAATGGCTCCTTGTAAAGGTTTAGTTAATTAAACCTATTATTTTTTATTTATTTATTTATTTTTATTTATTCTTTGTCCAATATACAATACATATGAGAGAGAATATACATTAGGAATATATATATAAAGATAGGAAGTAAAAAGAAGGGAAGTGGATAGGAAGAGAATATATATAGAGGAGAGAATATATAAGATAAAAGAGGTAAGAAAGGAGAATTGGACAGGGGACGATAGGCACAACAGTGCACTTATATACACCCCTTACTGGCCTCTGAGGAATCGGGAGAGGTCAATCGTGGAGAGTTTAATGGAGAAGTGTAGGGGATTGGGGGTTGACACTATTGAGTCTGGTAATGAGTTCCACGCTTCGACAACTCGATTGTTAAAGTCGTATTTTTTGCAGTCAAGTTTGGAGCGATTGATATTAAGTTTGAATCTATTGTGTGCTCTTGTGTTGTTGCTGTTGAAGCTGAAGTAGTCGTTGGCCGGAAGGACGTTGCAGCGTATGATCTTGTGGGCAATACTTAGATCGTGTTTTAGACGCCTTAGTTCTAGGCTTTCAAGGCCCAGGATGGTTAGTCTATTTTCGTAGGGTATTCTGTTTCGAGTGGAGGAGTGGAGGGCTCTTCTGGTGAAGTATCTTTGGACGTTTTCGAGAGTGTTGATGTCTGAGATGCGGTGTGGGTTCCAGGCAGATGAGCTGTATTCGAGAATGGGTCTGGCATAGGTTTTGTAGGCTCTTGTGAGTAGTGTGAGATTGCCGGAGCAAAAGCTGCGTAGGATCAGGTTAACAACTCTGGAGGCTTTTTTGGCGATATTGTTGCAGTGGGCTTTAGCACTTAGGTCATTTGAAATGAGTATTCCGAGGTCTTTTACTGAGTGTTGGTTGGTAGTGAGGATTTGTTTATTCAGTTCATATATGTGGTTTGGATTATTTTTGCCGATGTGGAGGGTAGAGCATTTGTTGGTTGATATTTGAAGTTGCCAGGTGTTGGACCAATCTGAAATGAAGTCAAGGTCTTTTTGAAGAGTGAGTGTGTTGTCGGTGGTGTTGAAGAGTTTCACATCGTCGGCAAAAAGTACACAGTTGCTTATGATATTATCGCAGAGGTCGTTGATGTATAGGATGAAAAGAGTAGGACCTAGTACGCTGCCTTGGGGAACGCCGCTTTTGACAGGGACAGGGGAGGAAATGGCGCTTCCGATTTTGACAACTTGTTGTCTGTTTGACAAGAATGCGGTAATCCAGTTGTGGAGGAGTCCTGAGATGCCATAGGATTTGAGTTTTAGGAGAAGTTTGTCGTGAACCACTGAGTCAAAGGCTTTGCAGAAGTCGATATAAATTGCATCGATGAATTTTCCTTGATCAAGGTGGGTAGTCCAGATGTTTTTGCAGTGGAGTAGTTGTAGGTTGCAGGATAGTTTCTTACGGAATCCAAATTGTTTTTTTGATAGTAGGTTGTTAGATTCTAAGTAGAGAGTGATTGAACGATTTATAATTGATTCCATGATTTTACAAGGTACACAGCATAGTGATATGGGTCTGTAGTTGTCAACTAGTGATGGGTCTCCTTTTTTGAAGATGGGGATGACTACTGCTTTTGACCACAGTTTGGGGAGAGTGCTGGTCATGAAGGAATTTTGGAAGATGATGCTTAGAGGTTCAGCTATGGCAGATGAGAGTTTTCTTAGGAAGTATGCACAAAGACCATCTGGACCGACAGATAGGGAAGGTTTGAGATCACGGATTGCTTTTTCAACGTAGTCTGTGGTGAAGATGATTTGGCTTAGGTTATTTAATGAGTTAGGAGTGCGATTTGCGAAGAGGGGGGATGAGTTATTACTGTTAACAAAAACGGAGCCAAAGAAGGAGTTGAAAAGATTTGCTTTGGATGGGTCGTCGTGGTACTCTATGTTGTGTGGTCCAATGAGAGGTGGAATAGGTCTGGAGTCGTTAAGTTTGTTGTTGACGAAGTTGTAGAAGGCACGGTTAGATTTGGAGCGTAGGAGGTTTTCCTCTTGTTTACTGCGGTAGTTCAGACATTCTACTTTTATTTGTTGGCATATTCTTCTGTAGCGGTTTTTGAAGTTGTTTACAGGACCTTTTTTGTTTCTACGCCAGAGGGATCTTTTTTTGGTTTGTAGTTTCTTTAATGAGATGGGAATGTTGTTTTTCTGTTTTCTTCTAGGAGGAGTAATTGGAACATACAGATCTATAAGTCTATTGATTTGGAGTAAGAACGTGTTGTAGAGGTCATCGATGGAGATGCAGTTGGAGAAGAGGGATTGCCAATTAATAAATGAGAGACTGACGTCTATGAGTTCGTAGTTAGCTTTCCTGAAATTGTACTTAGGTGACACGTTGTTCTGTTGAATGTTATGATGGCGTAGGTTGAGGTTGAAGTTGATCATACTATGGTCGCTGTTGGAGAAGGGTTCTATGATATGCAGTCCATAAATAGCACTTTTACTATTGCAGAAGATGAGGTCGAGGCAGCTGTTGAGTCTGGTGTTGTTTAATACTAATTGTTCCAGTCCCAGGCTGGTGACGGTGTTGTAGATGGCGGTATGTATAGGTTCGGTGGAGCATTCGTTTAGTGTCCAGTTGATGTGTGGTAGGTTGAGGTCACCTAGGAAGATAATGGGGTAGGGGCAGGAGGATGCCCATGTTAGTAGGGAAGTTAATTTTGATGCGTGGGAAGTGTCATAGTTTGGAGCTCTGTAGCACAGTAAAAAGCGGAGAGTGGTGTTAAGGGAAAGATCACAGATTAGGGTTTCAGGAAGGAATAAATCTTGTGTGACTTGAATGTTTTTTAGATTGAGTGAGCTTTTGTAGAATATGGCTACACCACCTCCTCTGCGGGATTCGCGGTCGGACCGGAAAACCAGGTAGTTATTTTGTGTAATGATGGAGTCAGGAAAGGAGCAGTTGAGCCATGTTTCGCAAACAAAGATTATGTCAAATAAGTTAGTGGAATTCCTTCCTTCCTTCCTTCCTTCCTTCCTTCCTTCCTTCCTTCCTTCCTTCCTTCCTTCCTTCCTCCCTCCCTCCCTCCCTCCCTCCCTCCCTCCCATCCATCCATTCATTCACCCATCCATCCATTTGTCCACCCATCTCCTTTCCTAATACTCTCTTTCTCTTACAGTTGTATCAGGTCAAGATAAAGTCAAAAAGGCTTCTAAAATTGTCAATCTGATCCTACATAGCTTCTGCTCCGGCAATCTCACACTACTCACCAGAGCTTACAAAACTTTTGCCAGACGCATCCTCGAATACAGCTCACCTGTCTGGAACCGACACAGAATTTCGGACATCAACACCCTAGAAAAGGTCCAACAATACTTCACCAGAAGAGCCCTTCACTCCACCATTCGAAACAGAATAACCTACGAAAATAGACTTACAATCCTGGGTCTAGAAAGCTTAGAACTACGACGCCTTAAACATGATCTAAGTATTGCCCACAAGATCATATGCTGCAAGTTCCTGCCTGTCAACAACTACTTCAGCTTCAACCGCAATAACACAAGAGCACACAACAGGTTCAAACTTAATATCAACCGCTCCAAACTTGACTGTAAAAAATATGACTTTAGCAATCAAGTTGTTGAAGCATGGAACTCATTACCAGACTCCGTGGTGTCAACCCCTAACCCCCAACATTTTTCCCTTAGACTTTCCATGGTTGACTTCTCCAGATTCCATAGAGGTCAGTAAGGGGCAAGCATAAGTGCACTAGTGTGCCTTCCGTCCCTGTCCAATTGTCTCTCCTATATTTTATATATCTTTTTTCCCATCCATATATCCTTTCTCTACTCTTCATTGATGTATTCTATTCTCACATCTCTTCTTCTTTCCCTTTCCTTATATTTACTACTATACGTTTTTATTCTCCTTAACTTTCAATTTGTATTGGACAAAACAAACAAACAAACAAACAAACAAACAAACAAACAAACAAACAAACCTACAGGAATGCACAATTAGCTTTGATGTTCAGCAGCAGCCTAGCCGCTGGACTGTTATGTATGAATTTGGCTTATATAAATGAAACTTTCTATATAAAAAGATTGATTTGAAATATCAGCGTGTGGATTCCTCTTTTGTTTTCAATCTGCGTAGGCTCAGGATAGAACAGGATGTGCGGAGGCCAAAAATAGCTGACAGATGGGGGCCGGCAAGTGGGCGAGGGTTCAGTAATATTCACTCCATAAGATGTATAGACATTTCCACTCACTTTCAGGTGTCAGAAAAAGTGCCTCTTATAGAGTGAAAAATACCGCAAATTGTCATCCCCCAAATTCCATGTGGTCCCACTAAACCAGTGTTTTTCAACCAGTGTGCCGCGGCACACTAGTGTGCCGTGAGACATGGTCAGGTGTGCCGTGAAGCTCAGAGAGAGAAAGAAAGCAAGAGAGAGAGAAAGAAAGAGAAAGAAAGCAAGAGAGAGAGAGAAAGAAAGAAAGAGAGAGAAAGAGCGAGCAAGCGAGGGAGAAAGAGAACAAGAGAGAGAGAAAGAAAGAAAGCAAGAGAGAGCAAGAGAACAAGAGAAAGAAAGCAAGAGAGAGAGAGAGCAAGAGAGAAAGAAAGCAAGAGAGAGAGAGGGAGGGAAGGAGAGAGAGAGAGAAAGACATAGAGGGAGGGAGGGAGGGAGGGAGAGAGAAAGAGCAAAAAAGAGAGGAAGGAAGGAAGAGAAAGAAAGAGGGATGGAGAGAGAGAAAGAGGAAGGGAGAGAAAGAGGGACAGAGAAATATAGCGAAAGGGAGGAAGAGAGAGAGAGAGAATGTTTTGTCCAAACTTTTTTTAGCCCCTGCCCCGCTCAATGTGCCCCAGGGTTTCGTAAATATAAAAAATGTGCCGCGGCTCAAAAAAGGTTGAAAATCACTGCACTAAACTGTCTTAGGTGGTTCCAAATCAGATCAGCCAAAATAATTTGGTGCTGCCACTTTCGGAAAATGGCTATGTTCTCAGGCGCCCTTTCAATGTAAATTATGACAATTTGTAGTTTTCTCACTAGATGGCACTCATTTTGCTTTTATTCCTAACAGGGCGGAGGCTTCAGTTACAACTGAGTGTGTCTTTATTCTTCCTTCTTTTAACCACAAGTTCTTTACTTTTACCCTTAGCAGGAGGAAGCACACAGCAGTCTTGAAAACAGAGTAAGTGACTCTGTTTGAGAAAGGAGAAGCTGCATGGTTGCCTTCCTTGTTTCTCCTGGAAGGGCAAGACATCAGACGAAGCATGGATACCTTCAGAAAGTTCTCAAGAACTTGGAAAGCTCAGCGGAGGACACCTCTCATTGGATTATTCAGTCTGTGTAAGTGAAAGTTTTCCAAGAATTATGAGAGTTATATTTCAGCTTTAATTTGTACAGGTCAGGAGAGGCATAGATAATAGTCTACTTCCCATTCTCCATAGTGGGTGGAATTATCATCCAGGATGGGTTGACCTTGTCTAATCATCTGAAGACTGAGTCTGTTAATTTGAATTCAGAGATTCCCTCTGTCTGGCACCCCCAGTTATGACTCAATCCCCAGAGAGGATAGGCGTGGCTTCATCCCTTACTGGATTGCTTCACTCCTTTTTTTAATTTTCTTTCTAACAATAATTCTGGGAGATGTGATCCAAAAATGTCCCAATTAGATTCAATGCTAAAGGAAAACTAGAAGCCTTCTCAGTTTCTAATTTTGTTCCTTAATAACTAGGTCAAACTGGCTCTCTTGGAAAGAACATGAGAGCTGTTCCTAGCCCTAATCCAAACCATGGCAAAGGCAAAACTTGCAAGTCCTCTTCCCCCTAATGGGAATGGAAGAGGATGGAGAATGGGAGACCATGTGAGAATGGAGCATAGAATTCACCCCGGAAGCTATGCTATTAGGAATTTGGAGAAAACACTACTCAAAACAAACAATGCTTGTTACAACACATATAAACACTGAAACAAGAATTGCGATAGCACAACTCTGGAAAAATGACCAGACCCCAACGGAAGACTTAATTATAGATAAGATATATACATGCGTGGAGATGGACAAACTCACTAACTCAATCAAGGGAAACAAAATCATGGAATCAAAATGAACATGGCAAAAATGGCATGAATGGGTTCAAAAGAGAATATAGAAATAATATAATATGAAGCAATAGTACAATTGAAACAATCTACAGCTACCTTGTAAAAAGTTTTATTTACCAGTTAGTGAACATAATAAATATTAGAATATAAAAGTATGAAATATAATGTATATAATGGAATGTAACAGGTAAAAATCTACTATAAGAATGTTAATAGAGATGGTTTATAATCTGTAAAACAGAATAATGTGTGATTTGAATTATATGTGAAAACTTAATAAAGAAAATATTTTAAAAAAGAGAATGGAGCATCTACCTGTAAAGTCATCCCTCCTTTCCTTTCCTTCTTCAGTCTGCAGCTTGGATGCACAAGTTATCCAAACCTCTGAAAATCTGAACGTTCAAGAAGGAGGTTCTTTCACTCTGAAGTGCAACTATTCCAGCGAATATCGTCCCTACTTTTGGTACCATCAGTGGCCTCCAGCGCCTCCATCTCTCATCCTATCTGTGGATTCCTTAGGAAGAACCTCCGATGGACACTTTGCAGCAGAATATTTACGGAATGGGAAGGAAAGTCATTTGATTTGCTCTAGAGCTCAGCTTCAGGATTCAGGAAACTACTTCTGTGCTGTGCAAGCACAGTGGTTTAGGAAGGAGAAACCTCCCAACACAAACCTCAGTTCTTCTGAAGTTTCATAGATGTCTGCATTCTCTACGCTATTCTGGTGCACATGTTCCTCTGGTCTGGTTGATGGAGATCAAAAGCAAATAGTTGGGTTAGAAGAAGCAACTAGATTTACAATCCTAGTTTTAGAACTGTGTCACCTTAAACACGACCTAAGCATAGCCCATAAAATCATCTGCTACAACACCTTTCTGTCAACGACTACTTCAGCTTCAACCACAACAACACTCAAGCACACAACAGATACAAATTTAAAGTAAACCACTTTAAACTCGACTGCAGGAAATATGACTGTAGTAACTGAGTATTTGATGCATGGAACTCATTACCAGATTCTGTAGTATCATCACCTAACCCCCAAAATTTTACCCTTAGGCTATCCACTGTTGACCTCTCCCAATTTTTAAAGGTCAGTAAGGTCATAACTGCATCAGAGTGCCTTCTGTCCCCTATCCTAATATTTCTCTTTTACTAGTATCATGTATATAAATATTATTATATCTTTGTATACAACTAATATGTACTTGACAAAAGAAACAAACCAATAAATAAATAAATAAAATTTTGTGTGAACAAGATTCGAGAGACAATGGAGATGATCAGCTAAGCCCAAAAAAGGGATCAAACATGTCATCAATCTTCATGCCCACATAATGATAATGATAATGATAATGATAATGATAATGATAATAAAACAAGAACAAGAACAAGAACAACAACAGCAGCAGCAGCCGCAACAACAACAACAGAGTTGGAAGGGAACTTAGAGGTCTTCTAGTCCAACCTCCTGCTTAGGCAGGAAACCCTACACCACTTCAGACAGGTGGTTACCCAATATCTTCTTAAACACTTCCATTGTTGGAGCATTCACAACTTCTGGAGGCAAGCTGTTTCACTGATTAATGGTTTTAACTGTCAGGAATTTTCTCCTTAGTTCTAAGTTGCTTCTCGCCTTGATTAGTTTCCACCCATTGCTTCTTGTTCTACCCTCAGGTGCTTTGGAGAACAGCTCGACTCCTTCTTCTTACCCCTGAGATATTGGAACACTGCTCTCATGTCTCCCCTAGATATCTAAATCCAATCCACCTTGAATTCCACTGATCTTGCCTACCTGTGTTTCACCAACATTAAGACTTAGTCTTATTTTCTTTTGGCCTCCAAAGTGAGCATTATTTTCAGGGGAAATCATATTTCCCCCCCTTGTATATGAGCCCCTCTTCCCCAGTTTGCTCTTGTCAGGGCAGGATGCCACGCGGTTCTGCTGCCATGAGATGGGGAGTGCAGCTCCCCCAAGCTCCCCAGATTGTCTTATCTCACAGCTGCCACAGCCAGGCCTGGCCATATCCCAACACCTGTCTCACCTCATGGTGGTGTCTCCAACTTTCCCATCCAGCAGGACCCCACGTAACTGCCGGCTCTTCTGCTTGCTTGTGGCCACAATGGAGCATGAGGCCAAGCACTGCAGTGGTGCTATGGCTGCGAGGTGAGGGGGGAGCTACCCCACGCACCCTGCATCAGTTTACCTGTCTGGGTAAAGCCACCCATACTCTGAGACCTTCCTCTGGTAGAGTGGCAGTATTAGAACATAGAAACATAAAAGACTGACAGCAGAAAAAAGACCTCATGGTCCATCTAGTCTGCCCTTATATTATTTCCTGTATTTTATCTTACAATGGATATATGTTTATCCCAGGCATGTTTAAATTCAGTTACTGTGGATTTACCAACCACGTCTGCTGGAAGTTTGTTCCAAGGATCTACTACTCTTTCAGTGAAATAATATTTTCTCACGTTGCCTCTGATCTTTCCCCCAACTAACTTCAGATTGTGTCCCCTTGTTCTTGTGTTCACTTTCCTATTAAAAACACTTCCCTCCTGAACCTTATTTAACTCTTTAACATATTTAAATGTTTCGATCATGTCCCCCCTTTTCCTTCTGTCCTCCAGACTATACAGATGGAGTTCATGAAGTCTTTCCTGATGCGTTTTATGCTTAAGACCTTCCACCATTCTTGTAGCCCGTCTTTGGACCCGTTCAATTTTGTCAACATCTTTTTGTAGGTGAGGTCTCCAGAACTTAACACAGTATTCCAAATGTGGTCTCACCAGCACTCTATATAGCAGGATCACAATCTCCCTCTTCCTGCTTGTTATACCTCTAGCTATGCAGCCAAGCATCCTACTTGCTTTCCCTACCGCCTTACTGCACTGTTCACCCATTTTGAGACTGTCAGAAATCACTACCCCTAAATCCTTCTCTTCTTTACCGTTGACTCCGCTTGCCAGAAGCCATTTGTGAAGTCTACAAATGGCAATCAGTTGACCACAGATTGCTGATGTGAGGATTGGTTACAAAGCAAGGAGGATTTTTTTTCACATGTCGTAACTTCAAATGGTTGTAAACAAGGCAAGCTGTACTGTAGCTTTGACACCACTGGTCCAGAAGTAAAAGAATGATGGCTAGCATCTACTCCCTACCTCTACTTAATTTTTGGGAGGATTCTACCAGAGAGCCCGACAGAACAGAAGTTATATAGGCAGATGACTTTAGGGTATGCTCTCTTGTTTACCCAGTAAGAGGATGATATAAGTCCTACCCTGTTTTCCCCCAAATAAGACATCCCCTGAATCCAATTGGGCTTTTGAGTGCATGGCAATAAGGCTAAACACTTATTTCAGGATTTAAAAAAAATAGGGTTTTATTTTTGGGGAAACACGGTATATAATCTTAATTGGTGAGATTGACCAAAATGTATACAATATGAAATCAGACTGCTGGAAATGTAAAAGTAAGGATGGAACTTTTCATCATATGTGGTGGCAATGCCCCAAAGCGAATAAACATTGGGAACAGATAAGAAGATGGTTACAGGAGATAATAGGAAAACAAATATACTGCTCAAAAAAATAAAGGGGACATTTAAACAACGCAATATAACTCCAAGTAAATCAAACTTCTGTGACATCAAACTGCCCACTTAGGAAGCAACACTGATTGACAATCAATTTCACATGTTGTCAGCACATTCAACTTTGTACAGAACAAAGTATTCAATGAGAATATTTCATTCATTCAGATCTAGGATGCATTCTTCGTTTGTTCCCTTTATTTTTTTGAGCAGTGTAAATTAAATCTGAAGTATTCTTATTAGGAATAATCAATCAAAAGATAAAGAAACAACTCCAATATATAATTTTACACATAGTAACAGCAGAAGAATTATTTACACCCAATGTTGGAAACTTGAAACTACACCAACAAATGAAACGATTATAAATAAGATATTGGGATGTGCTAAGATATATAAGGTCACATTAGAAATGAAAGGCATGGAAAAAACAGAATTTTATTAGGTGTGGAATAAGTGGTATAATTGGTTAGAACAGAGAAATAAAAAAATATGGAAATAAACATAAAGAGACATAAGACACAGAACTGTTAAAAATGTTTACTGATATATAAATTGGAAAAAATTAAAAATTAAAAATAAAAATTAAAAGATAATACAAGTCCAATTGCTAGTTAATAAATAGAAAGAGAATACATACACAAGCCTAAACTAACCCCAAATATATGGATATCAGCCACCCAGCATCATATCATATCAGAGAAGGGGAAGAGCCTTCTCTGTGGTGGCCCCGGCCCTCTGGAACCAACTCCCCCCAGAGATTAGAATTGCCCCCACCCTCCTTGCCTTTCGTAAGCTACTTAAAACCCACCTCTGCCACCAGGCATGGGTGAATTGAGATACTCTTTCCCCCTAGGCCTTTACAATTTTATGCATGGTATGTCTGTATGTATGCTTGGTTTTTATAATAATGGGTTTTTAATCGTTTTTAGTATTGGATTATTATTGTATGCTGTCTTATTATTGCTGTTAGCCGCCCCGAGTCTCTGGAGAGTGGCGGCATACAAATCCAATAAAAAAATAAAAAAAATAAAATAATAATAATAATAATAATAATAATAATAATAATAATAATAATAATAATAATAATCATCATCATCATCATCATCATCCTCATTGGAAGGAATGACCATAATATTCCAGGAAGAAAGTCCTTTAAAACTGCAACAGCTACAGATTTTAAAATATTTTAAAATACCATCATGGATTGGGGATGAGATGGCAAGGTTGTGAAGACACCATATAAATGTGTTTTTCAGGACATGTATTTGTGTGGCGCTCATCTGGCTGTGAGGCTAAACCTTACGTGATTCTTTGCAAAGTTCATACGGCTAGGAAATGTTGAGGATTACAGGCCAATTTTGATGGATGTGGGTTTATTCACTTAAACCTTGCTTCCTTCTCTCCACAAGAGGGCGGTAGAACCACAACCAGATACTGTACCAGCAACTTGTAAGACAGGAATAAAGAATGGAATGAAATAGAACAGAATAAGAAAGGGAGTGGAGTGGAGTGGAATGGAATAGAATAGAATAATAGAGAAGGATGGGATGAAATGGGATGGGACTGTAACAGGTGAGTTAGCATTCTTTTTTTCATGAGGATCTCAGATAATATTCTATTTGTTGCACAACATAAGCTTCCGTCTTTACTGTCCTTCTATATTTGTTTGTTTGTTTTAGTTTGTCAAACATGTACAAGATAGCAGGTATAAGTATAAACATGGACATGAACAAAGGAAGTGAGTACAAATAAATGGGAACAGTAGGAAAGGGACAGTAAGCACATTGGTGCCCTTATGCATGCCCTCTTTACAGACCTCTTAGGAATGGGGTGAGATCCACAATAGACAGTTTGAGGTTGAAGCTATGAGGGTTTTGAGGCTGTAACAACACAGTTGGGTAGAGCAATCCAAGCATTGACCACTCTGTTGCTGAAGTCATGTTTTCTGCCATCGAGCTTGGAGCAGTTTATCTTCAGCTTGTATCAACTGCTTATCCATGTATTTTTTTTTCAATATACTTTATTAATTTTCTTAAAATAGACAAGACTGATAAACATACATTTAACATAGAGAAGGGGTTGTATCTTCCCCGCTTATTCTATAAGTAAAATTTCGATACAGAAAAAAGAATACATTCAAAAAATACTTAAAATCAACTTATTACTTTAAATGAAAAGAAGAAATTTGTTTTACCTTATATAATAAATCTTCATACGTAAACTAATTCTAACATAACTCTTAAATCATATCCCTACTAATGCAATTCTCTTATTCTTTTTACTTTTAGTATTTCTTCTCATTTATCCATATATACACTTTGTTCCATATCTCATAAAATTCTGTTTCCTCTTGATCTTTTAAACGTCTTGTCATCATATCCATTTCAGCGCAGTCTAGTATTTTCTTAATAACTTCCTCTTCTTTGGGAATATTTTCCCCTTTCCAATTTTTCATGTACACTATCCTGGCCGTGGTCAAAATATGAATAACTAGATGTAAAATTTCTTTCTTATATTTCTAATTAGTTATGCCCAGTAAATAAAATTCCGGGGTTATTTCTATCTCCTGTTTTGCTATTTCTTTTATTATTCTTTCTATCATTTTCCAATAAAGCTTAACTTTACTACACGTCCACCATTGATGATAATAGGACCCTATTTCTTTCTTACATTTCCAACAATGGGGAGGTCTTAGGGAACATTTTTGCTATCCTATTTGGTGGGAGGTGCCACCTGTAGAACATCTTAATTTGATTTTCTTTTTCAATTGCTTATCCATGTATTATAGAGATTGAAGCTAAAGTAGTCATTGACAGATAGGACATTATTTTGCTCCCTGATTTGGTTTAGTTTGTTTGGGTTACTTGCTCAAAAAGTGTGTGTATGTGTGCGTGTGTGTGCGTGTGTGTGTGTGAGCATTAAGACAGAGTTTCTGTCTTCTGGGTTTGTGGTATTCTCCTCTGATGTATGTAAATCAAGGCAGAGCTGAGCAGATCTTCAGTCCCCAGATTGAAGCCACCTAAAAAAAAACCTTGTAGCTGTGTTGTCATTTTCCTCTGTTTCAGTTGACAGAGTTCTCCTGCCTGTCACAAAGGAAGGGAGAAGGATGGGAGAACTGGGGAGCAGGATTGTTGCCTTGCTGTTGGCCATCTCCACAGGTACACTTTTTTCATCCTTTTTTTCATTTATTGTTGAAAATCCTGTTTAGGCTAACCTTTTTAATCAAGCAAGTCCCCTTCAAGGTGGCTTTGAAGCTTATTTTTCGACCCCAAAAGCCATCCAAAAGAAAACCAGCAAAAGCATGAAGCAGAAAACTTATTTTTTTTACATACCTCAAAGTGGGAAGATAAGAAGATTGCAAACTTTGAATGATAATGGCTCCTTTGGAAATTTTAAAGGTTCTGCTAATTAAATATATTGATGAAATTCTTCCTTCCTTCCTTCCTTCCTTCCTTCCTTCCTTCCTTCCTTCCTTCCTTCCTTCCTTCCTTTCTCTCTCCCTCTCCCTCTCCCTCTTTCCTTCCTTCCTTTCCCTCTCTCTCTTCCTTCCTTCCTTCCTTTCTTCCTTCTTTCCTTCCTTTCTCTCTCCCCCCTCTCTCCCTCTTTCCTTCCTTCATTTTTTTTCTCTCTCTCTTCCTTTCTTCCTTCCTTTCTCCCTTCTTTCCTTCCTTCTTCTCTCTCTCCCTCTCCCTCTTTCCTTCCTTCCTTCCTTCCTTTCTCTCTCTCTCTTCCTTCCTTCCTTTCTCCCTTCTTTCCTTCCTTCCTCTTTCCCTCTCTCTCTCCCTCTTTCCTTCCTTCCTTTCTCTCTCTCTCTTCCTTTCTTCCTTCCTTTCTCCCTTCTTTCCTTCCTTTCCACCTCCCTCTCTCCCTTCTCCCCCCCACCCTCCCTCCCTTCTCCTTTCTTATCAACATTCTTCTATTCCAGTTCTATCAGATCAAGCTACAGTCACCCAAGAAGACCCATTCATTTCAATTAAGGAAGGAGAGCCCATGCATTTGAAATGCTCCTATTCGGAAACAGCTTCTAGTCTTCAGTGGTACAAGCAATATCCAGGAGGCCAGCCAGAGTTCGTGAATATCTTGTTTTCGTCATATACTGTAACAAAGGATAATTTCAAGATGACTCTGGACACAAAAAGCAAGACCACATCTTTGCATCTGGAGAACACCCAACTTAATGATTCAGCTGTCTATTTTTGTGCGTGGAGCACAGTGGTAGAAAGACACCTGCTGGTTGTCACCAAAGTGGAAGGCAATCAAGAATAAGAAATTGTGATGCTGTCTTCATGTCACCAGCTGTTCCCTAATAGTTCAGATGATCTGGTCTGAATTGGGAGGAACCCACCCCTGTTCTCAGTTCGGAGGCTGTGAGTTCAATCCTAGGTAGAGGCAGATATATCTCACTCTGGGCACAATGAAAATATATATGCTGAAAGAAGACTCTGCATTGGTGACAGGAAGGACAACCAGCCATTGAAACACTCTGCTAGCTCCGTTCAGTTGCCCAGACTCTACCCTGCAATGAATCATGGGGTCATAAGAACATAAGAACCTAAGAAGATCCATGCTGAATCACCAAAGCCCATCAATATTCCCTCTATTTTTTTTTTGTGTGGGCGGAAAATTATAGTGTCTGAGCAGCAGTCCCTTCAAGACAGAAGTCAAAATAAATGAATGAATGAATGAATGAATGAATAAATAAATTTTCATGCCTGAGCGCCTGATCTTTTTTCACAGATGTCATCCAAGA
Source organism: Erythrolamprus reginae (assembly GCF_031021105.1). NCBI lineage: Eukaryota > Metazoa > Chordata > Lepidosauria > Squamata > Dipsadidae > Erythrolamprus > Erythrolamprus reginae. The sequence goes on from NC_091963.1 coordinate 144,075,763, forward strand.
CAACATATTGTGTAATTATTTGGGGCTCGGTGCTGGGGCAGAATAAGGTCCCTTCCCACTATGTTATTCTGTTATTTTATACTTCAATTAATATCATTATCCTCTTACAAATCCAGATAGGCCGTCATGCCTACTCCTCCTTATACATTCTTCTTAAAAGAAACAAAAAACTTTTATACAACTTTTCCCTAATTAATAGGGGGAAAAAAATCTCTTCTTTTGTATTAAATGAAATTAATAATAAAACAAAACCAAAATCTATTACTATTAAAACTAAAACAACCAGCAAAACCAAAAACACAACTATTAATAAATCCATGCTTTAAAATCTTCACTTCTTAAATATTTATCATAGTATTATAGTAATCTAATAATACTATGAAAACCTATCGGAACACCAATGCATCAATTAATATATTTCCATATTTACTTTTCTATAATTTCATTCAATATCTCCCAGCTCAACTAATTTTCAGGTACTTAGCATTTAATATTATTAACTTTCATCAATCTTCTACATTTCCAAGTATATTTTAAATTCATAATGCAAAGTCATAAAATCATACAGTACATATAAACTCCTTATTTATCATAAGTATCTTCCATTAATTTTACCTATGTAATTCTATATAGTTCTAAAATTCGAATCCAATTTTACGAATGAATACATCATACAACAACACCTAAATATATATTTTACCATCATTCCATAGTCAATCCATATTAATCAATCATCCCTCCTCAAATTTCTACCACTTTTGCCAAAGGGAAGAAACCATGTTGTTTTTTCAGTAGCCTGTGTTTTTCTTTTGATATTTGTTATTTTTCTTTCTAATTAAAGTTACCAAAGGTTTTACGCAGCTGAGAGACATGAAAATTAAAGCATATTAAGAAATTGGATGATTGATATTGTTTTGCAGATCTTAATCTGCAGTAAAGAAATTTTGGTTTTTAAAAAACCCACCATATTTTGCCTCAGAGAATTTCAAAATAAAATACTAAGTGTCTATAACAGTGACCTTGGAATGGGGCAACTCTATCAATATCAAAATGCCACTTAAATAGTTGAGCTTGTTTCAAACCAGATTTTGATTTTCTTTCTCTTTTTTCCTTACTCCCATTATTTTTCTTTCTTTCATTTCTTTCTCTTTCTTCCTTTCTCTCTCTTTTTTCTATCTGTTTCTCTCTCTTCCTCTCTTCCTCCTTCCCTCTCTTTCCCCCTCTTCTTTCTCTCTCCCTCCCTCATGCCCTCTCACTCTTTCCCTCTCTTTCTCTTCCTCCTTTCCTTTCTATTTCTCTCTCCCTCCCTTTCTTTCTCTCTTCCTTCCTCTCTTTTCTCTCTCTCTCTTTCTCTCTTCTTCTTTTTTTTCTGCCCTCCATCACCACTCACACACACAAACACATTTACAGGGGCAGAAGTATGGGGGTTTCCCGGGAAACTTTCCTTTTCCCACCCAGGACCAGGAGAAGGTAGCCATTGGATTTGGGATGAAAAAGCTCGGAGGCAGCAGCAGGAGCCCCGCCATTAGCCCGAGCAATTTGCATGACAAAGTAGGAGTGGGAGGGCACCGCGCACCCAACAGTAGCCGTGGGGTGGTCGGCTGCAAGCGGGAGCTCCAGGACAGAGGCACTGACAGCGGTTGTGGTCTGCTGTACATTGCTGGCACTGCGCTGGGCATGGGCACGGGGCTGGCAATGGCTCGCGGGCCGGGCCGGGATGGAGGCACCAGCCCCACACCCATGCCCAGCACTGTGCCAGCATGTATGGCATCCAGCAACACATTCAGCTGCTGCCGTTGGTACCTCGCAGCAGATCGCCCTGCCACCGCCCCATGGCTACTGCCCAGTGCCGCTGCTGCCGGTGCCCTCCTGCTCGACCCCCGCTTGGTGGTGCCACCTTCACTGCCCGCCCTACTGCCCACCCTACTAATCTAGGAAGGACACCAAAAAACAAACATTTAAAATGGCAACAGCTAAATAATTTAAAATATCTCTGCTATGGACTGAGAATGAGATGGCAAGGATACGAGAACATGCCAAAAATGTGGTTTCCCAAGAGTGTTTGTGTGGTGCTCATCTGGATATGAGGATAAATCTTACAGTCACACAGTTCTTTACAAAGTCCATCCTGATAGGAAATGTTGGGGGATTACTAATCACCCATATCTCTAAACCTTCCCCCTTCCCCCCCACAAGAGGGCAGTGTAACCCATAAGCAGATACCTGTAAAGTTATCTTAAGAGGGATACTGTAAGAGTTTTATAATATTATTTTGCTCTCCTCTCGATTCCCCTGGCTTTCTGACACTCCCCCCACCCCCAGATAGGAAAGATCAGAAATCTCGAGAAAATGTTGGAAGAATTGTTCTCCCACTTCCACGTCAGGAGAAAGGCACTGGAAATCAAATGGAGGCTGGAGGCTGGTTCCCTTTATTGATAGAGCAGAACTACCAACCATATGCGGTTCTGGGACAGATGACAAAAGGGTGTAGAAAGTGGGTGGGTTTTTATACTTACTGTATTCCTATGAGGCAAGGGTGGGTTCTAGTTACTTTCCCTACTGGTTTGTATTGTTACAGAAGTGCTTGCTTCACTTTCGTGCATGAGCCTGTCACATCATGCAAAATAGAATAGAATAGAATTTTTATTGGCCAAGTGTGACTGGACACACAAGGAATTTGTCTTGGTGCATATGCTCTCAGTGTACATAAAATAAAATATACATTTGTCAAGAATCATGTGCTCAGGCAGTAATAGTTCTGGGTTGGAAGGATGCGACAAAATGGACAATGCAAAATTGGCATAGGTACATGGTGGACCATATTCAATTTGAAATTATGGAAAAAAGGATAAATTTGGATAATGAAACTGAGTTGGGACAGCTGATGGGACAGTGGGACAAGGTAAGACGATATATGACGAGCAGAATCCGAGACCAAGCTACAAGAAATAAATTGGAATCACTCTATAATATGTAAACAGATATATTGCTCTTGGGTCAAGTGGACTATACAAGAAACACCCCCGATTTGGTGGTGGGGAATGTGTGTATGTCGGGGTGGTGGGCACAATTCACTACGCACTGTTATATGTCGTGTGAGGTTAAATTGTTAGAAACCAATAAAAAATATTTTTTTTTAAAAAAAGAACCATGTGGTACAACACTTAATGATTGTCATAGGGGTCAAATAAGCAATGAAGCAATATTAATAAAAATCTTAGGATATAAGCAACAAGTTACAGTCATACAGTCAACATGGGAGGGAATGGGTGAAAGGAATGATGAGAAAAACTAGTAGAATAGAAGTGCAGATTTAGTAGAAAGTCTGACAGTGTTGAGGGAATTATTTGTTTAGTAGAGTGATGTTGGTGTTTGGAAAAAAAACTGTTCGGAAAAAAAACACCCAGAAATGACCCTTTGTGCATGCACAGAAGCCTTTGCACATGCACAGAGGAGTTTTTTTTGAAAGCCGCAGTAACTGGAGGACAGTTTGGGAGTGCTCAAGCAGAAGACCCTATGCCAGTGATGGCTAACCTATAACATGGGTACCACAGGTGGCATGTGGAGCCATATCTATTGGTACACGAGCCATTGCCTTAGCTGAGCTCCAACGTGCATGTGTGTGCCGTCCAGCTGTTTTTTGACTCGCACAGAGGATCCTCCAGGGCGATAGGGGAGGGCATTGTTACCCTCCCCTGGGTCCAGGGAAGCTTTTGGAGCATGGGGAGGGTGAAACGAGACTACTGTGTTCACCCAGGTTCGCCTGGTGCACCAGTTGCGATCCTATTTGGACCGGGAGTCACTGCTCACAGTCACTCATGCCCTCATCACCTCCAGGCTCGACTACTGTAACGCTCTCTACATGGGGCTACCTTTGAAAAGTGTTCGGAAACTTCAGATCATGCAGAATGCAGCTGCAAGAGCAATCATGGACTTCCCCAGGTATGCCTATGTCACACCAACACTCCGCAGTCTGCATTGGTTGCCGATCAGTTTCCGGTCACAATTCAAAGTGTTGGTTATGACCTATAAAGCCCTTCATGGCACCGGACCAGATTATCTCAGGGACCGCCTTCTGCTGCACGAATCCCAGCGACCAGTTAGGTCCCACAGAGTGGGTCTTCTCCGGGTCCTGTCAACCAAACAATGTCGTTTGGCGAGACCCAGGGGAAGAGCCTTCTCTGTGGCGGCCCCAGCCCTCTGGAACTAACTCCCCCCAGAGATTAGAATTGCCCCCTCCCTCCTTGCCTTTCGTAAGCTGCTTAAAACCCACCTCTGCCACCAGGCATGGGGGAACTGAGATACACTTCCCCCTAGGCCTTTAAAATTTTATGTATGGTATGTCTGTATGCATGATTGGTTTTTATATAATGGGTTTTAACTGTTTTTAGTATTGGATTATACTGTTTTGTTACTGTTGTTAGCCGCCGCGAGTCTGCGGAGAGGGGCGGCATACAAATCCAATCAATCAACCAACCAACCAACCAACCAACCAACCAACCAACCAACCAACAAACAAACAAACAAACAAACAAACAAACAAATACTGCGTCCCCCAGAAGTTGGGAAACAGGCTGTTTCCAGCCTTCAGAAGCCCTATGGTGGGTGAGGGAAGTTGTTTTCACCCTTCCTGGGCACTGAATTATGGGTGTGGGCACTCACGCATGTGTGATAGCATGCACCCACGGTCTTTTGGCACCCAAGGAAGAAAAGGTTCACCATCACTGCCCTATACTATTCCAGACAAGGGGCTGCTCAGTCTCTTAAAAGTCTCCATTGATGGAGCAACGCTGCAACTTCTGGAAGCAAGCTGTTCTCTCTGATTGATTGTTCTTCATCGCTCAGAAGTTTCTTCTTAGTTCCAAATTGTTTCTCTCCTTGGTCAGTTTGGATCTATTGTTTCTTGCCTTGCCTTTAGGTGCTTTGGAGAATAAGTCGGCCCCTGTCTTCTTTGTGACAGCACCATAAATCTTTGTGACAGCATACAAATCCAATAAGTAAGTAAGTAAGTAAGTAAGTAAGTAAGTAAGTAAGTAAGTAAGTAAGTAAGTAAGTAAGTAAGTAAGTAAGTAAGTAAGTAAGTAAACAAACAAACAAACAAATATTGGAAGCCTGCTATCCTGTCACACACAACCAGTCCTTATTTTCCTTAGACTTCTTTTCACAAAAACTACCTGTTTTGGCTTGTTTTGCTCAGTGTGAGTTAAGACAAAAGGTCTATATTCTGGTTTTGTGGTGTGTTCTTCCTTTGATCTATGTGAGTCAAAGCAATCTTCAGTCCCCAGAAGGTCTGAGCAGGAAGCCACCCATAAGACTTTCTGAGTTCTCGTTTTCTTGTGTTTCTTGTGACAGAGTAGTCCTGCCTGTTGCAGAGGAAAGAAAGAAGGATGGGAGCTTTGGGGAGCAGAATCATTTCCTTGCTGTTGGCCATCTCCACAGGTATCCTTTTTGTTGTATTGCTTCATTTAAAGACATAAAGTGAAAGTCAGCAAAACCTCATCCTTCTTTCTTTCTTTCTTTCTTTCTTCTTTTCTTTCTTACTTTCCTTCCTTCTTCCCTCTTTCTCTCCCTACCACCCCCTCCCCCTTCCTCTCTTCCCCTGCCATCATTTTTCCTAATATTGGATTCCTCCTTCCCTCCTGCCCCCCTCCCTTCCTCCTTCCTTCCTTCCTTCCTTCTTTCTTTCTTTCTTTCCTTCCTTCTTTCTTCTTTTCTTTCTTGCTTTCCTTCCTTCTTCGCTCTTTCCCTCCCTACCACCCCCTCCCTCTTCCTCTCTTCCCCTGCCATCATTTTTCCTAATATTGGATTCCTCCTTCCCCCTCCCTTCCTCCTTCCTTCCTTCTTTCTTTCCTTCTTTCTTCTTTTCTTTCTTGCTTTCCTTCCTTCTTCCCTCTTTCCCTCCCTACCACCCCCTCCCTCTTCCTCTCTTCCCCCTCCATCATTTTTCCTAATATTGGATTCCTCCTTCCCTCCTGCCCCCTCCCTCCCTTCCTCCTTCCTTCCTTCTTTCTTTTCTTTCTTTCTTTCTTTCTTTCTTTCTTTCCTTCTTTCTTCTTTTCTTTCTTGCTTTCCTTCCTTCTTCCCTCTTTCCCTCCCTACCACACCCTCCCCCTTCCTCTCTTCCCCCTCCATCATTTTTCCTAATATTGGATTCCTCCTTCTCTCCTGCCCCCTCCCTCCCTTCCTCCTTCCTTCCTTCCTTCCTTCCTTCTTTCTTTCTTTCTTTCCTTCCTTCCTTCCTTCTTTCTTCTTTTCTTTCTTGCTTTCCTTCCTTCCTCCCTCTCTCCCTCCCTCTCTCCCACCCCCCTCCCCATTCCTCTCTTCCCCCTCCATCATTTTTCCTAATATTGGATTCCTCCTTCCCTCCTTCCCCCCTCCCTTCCTCTTTCTTTCTTTCTTTCTTTCTTTCTTTCTTTCTTTCTTTCTTTCTTTCTTTCTTTCTGTCTGTCTGTCTGTCTTTCTTTCTTTCTTTCTTTCTTTCTTTTTCTTCTTTTTTTCTTACTTTCCTTCCTCCCTCCCTCTTTTCTCCCTCCCTCCCTCCATAATTTTTCCTCATATTGGATTCCTCCCTCCCTCTTTCTTTCTTTCTTTCTTTCTTTCTTTCTCTCTTTCTTTATTTCTTTGTTTCTTTCTTTCTCTATTCCATCATTTTTCTTAATGTTTTCATCCCATTGCAGTTGTATCAGGTCAAGATACTGTCACCCAGGAGCACCAATCTCTTTCAGTTAAGGAAGGACACTCCATCCGTCTGAACTGCTCCTATCAGGGAACGGAATATAGTGTTCAGTGGTACAAGCAGTATCCAGGAGGCCAGCCAGAATTCATGATATTACAGTTTAAATCCGGAACCAAACCAAAGGATAATTTTGTGATGACTCTGGACACAATAAGCAAGACCACATCTTTGCATCTGGAGAACACCCAACTTAGTGATTCAGCTGTCTATTTCTGCGCAATGGAGCACAGTGATGGAAAGACACCTGCTGGTTATCACCAAAGGTGGAGCGCAGTCAAGAAGAAGAAATTGAGCTCCTAATTCGGGGCCCTCCATTTAAATCACAGACCAGAATAGCTTGCCTTTCAAGGCTAATTTGAAAAAAAACCCAAGAAAAGTGGCATCCCACCACAAATATCTTGTTCTTTGGGACCACCAAGCCCGTAAATGTTGGAAGTAGTTTTTCCATAATTATGAAAGTTGAGTCTTAACTTTGTCAAACCCAAAATACTTTCAGCTGCACTTGATTGTATTTGGATATGAAGTAGTACAGTCTGATCCATCTATTAAAAATCAACTGGAGATACCTAAGCATGTAAAAGTAGGATTGTGAACATTGCATGGCAATTGTTCCTGTGTAAAGTAAGAATTCCTTTTTTTGAGGAAGAAGAAGAAGAAGAAGAAGAAGAAGAAGAAGAGGAGGAGGAGGAGGAGGAAGAGGAAGAGGAAGAAGAAGAAGAAGAAGAAGAAGAAGAAGAAGAAGAAGAAGAAGAAGAAGAAGAAGAAGAAAGAAGAAGAAGCAATTCTCCACCTTTATTTGAATGATATAGAACTATGGCTTTTAAGAATATAATGCCTAATAAGCTGCAGAAAAGAATTAATCAATTCATAGGTAAAGAAGATATACAGAAGATAAAAGTAACTCAAACTTATTTCTTCCTTAATGATGTGATTGGAAAGACCCATAACAGTGCCTAGACGACATTAGAAACCACAGAAAGATAAATAATTAGAAATGACAGTGTTTCTAGTAGTGTATTTTAAAATGTTGAAAAACAGTATATGAAATTACAACAGAATGAGTTTAAAAAATAGATTTCCTCATTAGACGACTAACAAACTTGTCTACTTGGACTGCAATTTTAAAACACTTAGAAATATTTATATATCTTCTTAAATCACAGATCTCCTCAGGCACATATACTCAGTTCTCCCAACAGGTTCAGCTAACTAAACTTGTTGGGAGAATATCCCTTCCTTCTTTCCCTCCTTCCCTCCTTCCCTCCTTGTCTTTCTCTCTCTCTCTCTTTCTTTCTCTTTCTCTCTCTCTCTCTCTTTCTTTCTCTTTCTTCTCTCTTTCTTTCTCTTTCTTTCTCTTTCTTTCTCTTTCTTTCTCTTTCTTTCTCTTTCTTTCTCTTTCTTTCTCTTTCTTTCTCTTTCTTTCTCTTTCTTTCTCTTTCTTTCTTTCTTTCTCCCCCCCCAGGAGCACCAATTTCTATCTGTTAAATACCTTATAATGTAAAGTAGGATGGCAAATATTTATTGAATTTATTGAACAATTACTGAATAGTAATAGCTCCTTTGGAAATTCTAAAGAATCAGCTAAATATACTTGTTTAGATCCCTCCCTCCCTCCTTCCTTTCTTTCTCCATCATTTTCCTTAATGTTTTCATTCCCTTGCAGTTGTATCAGGTCAAGTTACAGTCACCCAGGAGCACCAACCTCTTTCAGTTAAGGAAGGAGACTCCATCCAGCTGAACTGCTCCTATCAGGGAACGGAATATAGTGTTCAGTGGTACAAGCAGTATCCAGGAGGCCAGCCAAAAGTCATAATATTCCTGACTATATCAGGCACTCAAGCAGAGGATAATTTTGTGATGATTCTGGACACAAAAAGCAAGACCACATCTTTGTATCTGAAGCCAACCCAACTTAATAATTCAGCTGTCTATTTCTGTGCAGTAAGGCACAGTGATAGAAAGACACTTCCTGTCTATCACAAAAGGTAGAGGAGAACTGAGGAGAACTAGAGTGACCACTGGTGTCCCTCTGAAAAAACACCAGAGCCACACCTTTACAAACAAACATCTATTTTTCACCTTATACATCCCCACCCTGGTTGGTCCACATATTAGTTATCATCAAATTGCAAGAAACTGCAAAAGATCCTGGCAAAAGATCCTGGCAAAAGATCCTGGCAATATATTGAATTATGCTTTTTTTCTACGCTGTTTTACAGCCCCACATGGAGATCTTCTATAGTAATCCCTTGTGAACAACCTTTCTTTATTTATGATTAAAGTTGGAAGGGACCTTGCAGGTCATCAAGCCCAACCCTCTGCTCAAGCAGGAAACCCTACACCACTTCAACCAGATGGCAGTCCAATTTTCTTTTGAATGTGTCAAGTGATGGGGCGTTCACAACCTCTACTGGCAAGCTGGTCCACTGGTTGATTGCTCTCACCGTCAGAAAGTTCTTCCTTATTTTCAGGTTGAACCTCTCCTTGGTCAGTTTCCATCGGTTGCTCTTGGTCTGGCCCTCTGGTGCCCTGGAAAATAGTGTGACCCTCCCCTTCTGTGGCAATCCCTCAAGTACTTGTATATTTCTATCATGTCACCCCTACCCCTTCTTTTCTCTAGGCTATCCATGTCCAGTTCCAGCAACCTCTCTTTGTATGTCTTGGTTTCTAGTCCCTTTATAATTTTAGTTGTTCTTTTCTGTACTTTCTCTAGAGTTTTAATGTCCTTTTTGTAGTGGTGACCAAAATCAAATGCAGTATTCTAGGTGTGGTCTGACTGGGGCAGTATAGACTGGTATTAATACCTCCTTAGTCCCGGTCCTCTTTTTGATTCAGAGATAAATTTGGAGAGCTGAGAGCACTGTATTCCTTTCTTACCATCATTGTTGGCTCCACTCCCTGTGGACTCTTTTTCAGTTTGTCATTGTTCCCCAGTAAGTATGATTTAAGCAGTATGGAACAGATAACAGAATAGAATAGAATAGAATTCTTTATCGGCCAGGTATGATTGGACACACAAGGAATTTTCCTTTGGTGCATATGTTCTCAGTGTACATAAAAGAAAAGATGCATTTGTTAAGAATCATGAGGTATAACACTTATTGACTGTCATAAGGGTCAAATAAGAAATGAAGGAACAATGAAGATTAATACAAATCTTAAGGATACAAGCAACAAGTTACAGTCATACAGTCATAAGTGGGAGGATATGGGTAATAGGAATGATGAAAAAAAATAGTAGTAATAGTAGTGCAGACTTAGTAAATAGTTTGACAGCTTTGAGGGATTTATTTGTTTAGCAGAATGATGGCATTTGGGAAAACACTGTTCTTATGTCTATTGTTTTGCTGTGCAGTGCTCTGTAGCGACGTTTTGAGGGTAGGAGTTGAAACAGTTTATGTCCAGGATGTGAGGGGTGGTCAGTAAATATTTTCACAGCCCTCTTTTTGACTCGTGCAAGGAAGGAAGGAGAAATGGAGGGAACAAGGAAGGAAGGAAGGAAGGAAGGAAGGAAGGAAGGAAGGAAGGAAGGAAGGGGTGGGCAATTAATTTATAATATATAATGTAATGTAATGTATAATATAATATAATATAATATAATATAATATAATATATGATTATAATTTATAATTATAATATAATTAACTCAGTTCTACCCAATAATATACAGTACTGTATTGGGTAGAACTGACTTAATTATATTAATCCGACCCTCTAAAACCATCCCAATTTCTCATGCAGCCCTATGGCAAAATTAATTGCCCACCCCTGACCTATAAGATCCCTTTCAACTCTGATGATCTGAAATCTAAATTATTATTATTATTATTATTATTATTATTATTATTATTATTACTAATTAGATTTGTATGTCGCCCCTCTCCAAAGCCTTGGAGCGGCTCACAACAAGAATACAAAATACAAATCCAATGATTAAAACAACAAAACAGTTAAAAACCTTTGATTTAAAAACACTCATACAACTGAAACAAACCATACATAAAACGGAGTGGCTGAAGGGAATCAATTTCCACATGCCTGGCGGCAAAGGTGGTTTTTTAGGAGTTTGCAAAAGGCAAGGAGGGTGGGGGATGTCCTAATCTCTGGGGGGAGTTGATTCCAGAGGGTTGGAACTGCCACAGAGAAGGCTCTTCCCCTGGGTCCCGCCAGACGGAATTGTTTTGCCAATGGGACCCAGAGAAGGCCAAATCTGTGGGACCTAATCGGTCGCTGGGATTCGTGCAGCAGAAGGCGGTCCTGAAAGTATTCTGGTCCTATGCCATGAAGGGCTTTATAAGTCATAACCAACACTTTGAATTGTGACTGGAAACTGATTGGCAACCAATGCAGACTGCAGAGTGTTGATGTGACATGGGCATATTTAGGGAAGTCCATGATTGCTCTCACAGCTGCATTCTGCAGGATCTGAAGTTTCCAAACACTCTTCAAAGGTAGCTCCATGTAGAGAGCGTTACAGTAGTTGAACCTCGAGGGGATGAGGGCATGAGAGACTGTGAGCACTGACTCCCGGTCCAGGTAGGGCCGCAACTGGTGCACCAGGCGAACCTAGGCAAACGCCTCCCTCACCACAGCCGAAAGATGATTCTCTAATGTTAGCTGTGGATCGAGGAGGATGCCTAAGTTGCGGACCCTCTCCGAGAGGGTTAGTGATCCCCCCCAGGGTAATGGACGGACAGATGGAATTGTCCCTGGGAGGCAAAACCCACAGCCTGTCTTGTCAATGTAAATAAAATGTGAAACTTTTTTTAAAAAACCCTTTCAGTAGAAAATGGGTTTCCCAATTTTGGACAAATGGATAGATGGGATATGTGATTGGTAACTTCACTAGTATTGAAATAATGTCAAATTTCACTATCAAGGAAGCCTTGGTCACATTTTAGAACTATTCCAAAGCTTTCAAAAGTCTCTCATTAGCTTAATTAATTAATCTTCATTAAACGATCAGTGGAATGGCTTGCTTGAGATTTTTAAGAACAGATTATTATTATTATTATTATTATTATTATTATTATTATTATTATTATTATTTATTAGATTTATATGCTGCCCCTCTCCGAGGATTCGGAGTGGCTCAGAACAAGAAAACAGTACAAATCCAATATTTAAAACAGTTTAAAACCCTTAACATAAAAACAATCATATATCTCATACAGACCATACATAAAGTGGAAACGGCCCAGGGGAATCAATTTCCCCATGCCTGATGGCGGAGGTGTGTTTTGAGGAGTTTGCGAAATGCAAGGAGGATCCTAATCTCTGGGGGGAATTGATTCCAGAGGGTTGGGGATCGCCACAGAGAAGGCTCTTCCCCTGGGTCCCGCCAGGCGACATTGTTTCATCGACGGGACCCCGAGAAGGCCAACTTTGTGGGTCCTAACCTAAGGTTGGACAATCATTCGTTTGAAATAGAGTCTCCTGCTTTAGCATGGGGTTGGACTAGAAGATCTCTAAGGTCCCTTCCATTTCTGTTATTATGTTATGTCTTCAGAGAGGGGGCGGCATACAAATCTAATAAATTGAAATTGAATTGAATATTTTGTTAAGTTCTCAAGTGAAACTGCTAAACTCATTGTTCCTTTTTCTTCCACCAGATGGCAACAAAAGTCATCTCTTTCTTTTGCAGAATAGTGTTTAATCAACCTCAAGAAACTTTTTTTGTCTTTTTCTTCTTTTGTAGATATAAGGGGTGGAAGCAACTAAATTTCATAAGTTTCTTCTGCGTCTCCTCAGGAGTCACATTTGAGTTAACTTTCTCCTTGAGGATGGCCTCACGATTTTGGCTAGCTTATTATAACCCTCTCATCCCGATTCTTTTCTTATGTAATTGATCTCATTAAAATTAAGAATTAAATTATATAAAAAAGAGGAAATACATATTGTATTTAGCCATCATGGTAACATTTTCTAACTTATTTTCTTTCTGGGAGAATGTCTAACAATATCATAGCATCAATAAGCATAGCATCAATCAACAATTGACCTCTCCTCATTTCTAAGAGGTCTGTAAGCCTCCAGAGGGCAAAGCTACCTTCCCCAGGGCCAAAACTCAGTTGGCCGAGGTGTGCATGCACTCTGGGCCTGACTTAGGATGATGCCCTGCGTGCCCTCTGATTTGGCTCTGTGTACCACCTGTGGCATGTGTGCCATAGGGTCGGTATTATTGGTGTAGGGTCTCCTGCTTGCATGGTGATGGGAGAGGTTTGGACTAGATGACTTAGAAGGTCCCTCCAGCTTAATCTGATTGATTGATCAAAGAAATGCATATATATATATATATATATATATATATATATATATATATATATATATATGTTAAATGTTTATAGCTGGAATTTAAAATTAAGGGAGACCAGGATAGATCTATTTCGGCCTTATTAGGCCTCATCAGCTGGCCACACCCATTCTTTTACTGGGATTCGATCTGGGAAGCTTCTGCATTGTAAAGCAGAGAGCTAGCAATTAGACCCATCCGATCTGAATCCATCCAGCTTTGTACCAGGGAGGGGTATATGTTTTTTCTTATGTCGGATGACCCTGGTATATTTCCAAGGAACGTCACAGCTCCTCTTTTTTTGCCTATAGGCCCAGCCCAGGGCCACTGCAAGGCAGTAATATATCTATAGCCGACAAACTATATTTTGTATGTGTTAAATGTTTATAGCTGGAATTTAAAATTAAGGGAGACCAGGATAGATCTATTTCGGCCTTATTAGGCCTCATCAGCTGGCCACACCCATTCTTTTACTGGGATTCGATCTGGGAAGCTTCTGCATTGTAAAGCAGAGAGCTAGCAATTAGACCCATCCGATCTGAATCCATCCAGCTTTGTACCAGGGAGGGGTATATGTTTTTTCTTATGTCGGATGACCCTGGTATATTTCCAAGGAACGTCACAGCTCCTCTTTTTTTGCCTATAGGCCCAGCCCAGGGCCACTGCAAGGCAGTAATATATCTATAGCCGACAAACTATATTTTGTATGTGTTAAATGTTTATAGCTGGAATTTAAAATTAAGGGAGACCAGGATAGATCTATTTCGGCCTTATTAGGCCTCATCAGCTGGCCACACCCATTCTTTTACTGGGATTCGATCTGGGAAGCTTCTGCATTGTAAAGCAGAGAGCTAGCAATTAGACCCATCCGATCTGAATCCATCCAGCTTTGTACCAGGGAGGGGTATATGTTTTTTCTTATGTCGGATGACCCTGGTATATTTCCAAGGAACGTCACAGCTCCTCTTTTTTTGCCTATAGGCCCAGCCCAGGGCCACTGCAAGGCAGTAATATATCTATAGCCGACAAACTATATTTTGTATGTGTTAAATGTTTATAGCTGGAATTTAAAATTAAGGGAGACCAGGATAGATCTATTTCGGCCTTATTAGGCCTCATCAGCTGGCCACACCCATTCTTTTACTGGGATTCGATCTGGGAAGCTTCTGCATTGTAAAGCAGAGAGCTAGCAATTAGCTCTCTGCTTTACAATGCAGAAGCTTCCCAGATCGAATCCCAGTAAAAGAATGGGTGTGGCCAGCTGATGAGGCCTAATAAGGCCGAAATAGATCTATCCTGGTCTCCCTTAATTTTAAATTCCAGCTATAAACATTTAACACATACAAAATATAGTTTGTCGGCTATAGATATATTACTGCCTTGCAGTGGCCCTGGGCTGGGCCTATAGGCAAAAAAAGAGGAGCTGTGACGTTCCTTGGAAATATACCAGGGTCATCCGACATAAGAAAAAACATATACCCCTCCCTGGTACAAAGCTGGATGGATTCAGATCGGATGGGTCTAATTGCTAGCTCTCTGCTTTACAATGCAGAAGCTTCCCAGATCGAATCCCAGTAAAAGAATGGGTGTGGCCAGCTGATGAGGCCTAATAAGGCCGAAATAGATCTATCCTGGTCTCCCTTAATTTTAAATTCCAGCTATAAACATTTAACACATACAAAATATAGTTTGTCGGCTATAGATATATTACTGCCTTGCAGTGGCCCTGGGCTGGGCCTATAGGCAAAAAAAGAGGAGCTGTGACGTTCCTTGGAAATATACCAGGGTCATCCGACATAAGAAAAAACATATACCCCTCCCTGGTACAAAGCTGGATGGATTCAGATCGGATGGGTCTAATTGCTAGCTCTCTGCTTTACAATGCAGAAGCTTCCCAGATCGAATCCCAGTAAAAGAATGGGTGTGGCCAGCTGATGAGGCCTAATAAGGCCGAAATAGATCTATCCTGGTCTCCCTTAATTTTAAATTCCAGCTATAAACATTTAACACATACAAAATATAGTTTGTCGGCTATAGATATATTACTGCCTTGCAGTGGCCCTGGGCTGGGCCTATAGGCAAAAAAAGAGGAGCTGTGACGTTCCTTGGAAATATACCAGGGTCATCCGACATAAGAAAAAACATATACCCCTCCCTGGTACAAAGCTGGATGGATTCAGATCGGATGGGTCTAATTGCTAGCTCTCTGCTTTACAATGCAGAAGCTTCCCAGATCGAATCCCAGTAAAAGAATGGGTGTGGCCAGCTGATGAGGCCTAATAAGGCCGAAATAGATCTATCCTGGTCTCCCTTAATTTTAAATTCCAGCTATAAACATTTAACACATACAAAATATAGTTTGTCGGCTATAGATATATTACTGCCTTGCAGTGGCCCTGGGCTGGGCCTATAGGCAAAAAAAGAGGAGCTGTGACGTTCCTTGGAAATATACCAGGGTCATCCGACATAAGAAAAAACATATATATATATATATATATGTAGGTATATATATATATATATATGTAGGTATATATATATATATATATATATATATATATATATATATATATATGTAGGTATATATATATATATATATATATATATATATATATATATATATATATATATCTCTGTAGGTATATATGTGTGTGTGTGTATCATATTTTTGCTGATAAAGAAAAGTAAGGGAGACTACTATAGATCTATTTTGAGCTTATTTGCTCTTGTCAGGCAGCCATACCCTTACTGGGATTTGAACCTGGGCCTCTGCCATATAAGGCGGTAGCCTTAACCTCTGGACTACAAGCTTGCCTCCTTATCAGCTTGTACCAGGGAAGGATTATATGCAATTTTTTTTTGGTCAAGTCATCCTCATATATGGTATATACAGACACACAGAGTTTGTCAGATGTTGATAGATATCCATTTTCATCCTTGTTGTAGGTTCTCTTGGAAGAGCAGAAATGATTGAGCAACCTATGTCAGCAACAACCACGGAGGGAAAGCCATGCCAGCTTCACTGCAACCTCTCTTCTGTTACAACAGAAATGATCCAATGGTATCAGCAGTTTTCTGGGCAGAAGCCACAGTACCTTGGTGGGGCCTATCCAAGCAATGAAGATGATGTTGAAAATCCAAAGGGAAAGTTGAATTTTTCTCCAGACAAGACATCCAGCACACTTGTGATCGATGAAGTCACTCTAGCAGATGCTGCTGTTTACTTCTGTGCACTGAGTAACACAGTGTCACAAAGAGAGATCTCTTGCCTTCATGAACTTCCTTCAAAGACTAAACAGAGGAGGAGCTGTTGCAACGTGAGACCGAGAAGACCAAGTGGGGGATAAAATCAGAAGATACTAAGCCAGGGAGGGCTAACCTTTTTCTCATTGTGTTCAGAAAGTGCACATGTGTAGTGGCACTCATAATGCAACGTGCCACCCTGCACATGCATGTAAGACTAAAGTGACCAGATTTTCACATTGTTAAAGAGGGACACCATTGACGGGGTGAGGGTGGTGGTGGTGGGGTGTCTTGATTAAAAATTTGGTTTATGTGGAGCAAAAAAATTTCTCTTTTTCTCTCTCTTTCTCTTCCACCTTCCATTTCTCTCTATTTCTCCATCATTCTCTCCCTCCCTCCCTCTTTCTTTCTCTCTCTTCCTTCCTCTCTTTCTTTCTCTCTTTCTCCGTCCCCCTTTCTCTTTTTTCTTTCCTCTCTCTTTTTTCTATGAAGTGGCATATAAGTCTAAATGCTATTACTATAAAAGAAAGAAAGAAAGAAAGAGGAAGGAAGGAAGGAAGGAATTGGAATTGAAATATTTCACAAGGAGAGTCCTTCACTCCTCTTCCTGCAACAAAATACGTTACTCCACCAAACTTGAAATTCTTCGGTTAGACAACTTACAACTCCGTCATCTCTGTTCTGACTTAATTACAGTTCTTAAAATCATATACCAAAATGTCCTTCCTGTTAGCGACTACTTCACCCTCAACCGCAACAACACACAAGCACGTAACAGATTTAAATTAAATGTCAATCACTCTAAACTAGACTGCAAAAAATACGACTTCAGCAATAGAGTAATCAACACCTGGAATGCACTACCTGACTCTGTGGTTTCTACTCCTAACCCCAAAACCTTTAACCTTAGACTATCTACAATTGACCTCTCCCCATTTCTAAGAGGTCCTGTTGTAAGCTGCTCCGAGTCCTTGGAGAGGGGCGGCATACAAATCTAATAAATTATTATTATGATTATTTATTATTATTAGTGTTATTACTATATATTTGTAAATTGACTCAGACAATACATTGTGGAAACTAGAGACTTTAAATATCTCTTCAGGATACTCAATTTTGCATTCTTGCACCAAAATGAGCACAGGAGATAGAATGTAGTGACTTTTTAAATGTCCCCTTTCAACTTTGGTGCTTTATGAAGATATAATCCTTTGCTGGAGTAGAATGTTGCTTAAGAGTAGAAGTCTAAAAATGTGGAATCTGTTATTACTACATATTTGTAAATTGACTCAGACAATACACTGCTTGTAAAGCACTCGTTTATATTAAAGAAAAATGTATACATTATTTATATATGTGTGTAACATATTTTTGCTGTTAATGAAAAGGAAGGGAAAATACAATAGATCTATTTCAAGCTATTTTGTTCTCAACAGCTAGCCATACCCTTACCTGGATTTGAACATGGGGAATCAGCCTGTAAGGCAGTAGCTTTAAACTTTAACATAAGTATATGAATAGGCTATCTTTTATTCTTCAAATCAATCATGGTGCCACTCTTCCCCAAAATAATATAGATGCTCAATGAATATTATAATCCATGAAGTGGAATCAGAAGAAGGTGTTCCTGTCATCAAGAACAAACTATATTTAAAAGCTATGATTCCAGGTTGGTGATTAATGACTATGCAATAATTTACAAGCATTGTGCTTACATCAAGGGCGCTCCAACCTTAGCAACTTTAAGAATGGTGGACTTCAACTCTCATCAATTTCATGCTGACTGAGAAATGATGAAAATTAAGCTCCACAAATCTTAAAGTTGCCAAGGCAGTACTAGACCACAGAAGATTCCCAACAACCCTTTTGCCATGGGATCATCATAAAATTACACATTAAGATAATAGCGCCGGTGGACCTCACTCACCGGCGCCTTTTGCTGGAGGGCTCGGGCAGACACCAGGACACATGGCGTGGGCGCCATGTTTTTTCGGCCGAAATCTCACGAGATCGTGAGATTTCGGCCGATGATCAGGCCAGGGTGGCCTGATCAATGATGTGTCCGGGCGGGGCCTGCCAGCCCTATAAAAGGGCGGGCAGGCCCGGGCTCAGCCTTTTCGCCCGGACCGTCATTGCGAGCAGACACCCGCCCGCCCTCCCTATTTTGCAGTGTGCTAGGAATTTTTGGCGGTCTGGCCTCTTAGCTATGGCCGTTTTTTCGCCTATTCCACACTGTAGAGAAGGATAAGCGGTTAGGGGGTGCTTGCACCTATTAGGTTAATTGGCTTACCTTTGGTCATTTGGGTAGGCAGGTTAGGGGCAGAAAACTGGGTGGTGGTTCTAGCAACTGCGTGTTCTCCGTTGGGCATCTTTGGGGATGATTGACAGGTTCTCTCCAAGCTTGTGGTATTGGCGACCTGAGCAGTTGGGGGGAACCTATCTTTGGGTCCCGCCCATTTAAGTCCCCTTCTAGGGGTTAGCCGGCAGGACCTCCCACATGCAAGTGCATGGCAAAGTCTCAGGTGAGGGAGTGGTCCCTCACCTGGATTAGCATGGAGCTACTCCCAGAAGTTGCCCAGGAAGTTTATTCTACGTCATTTTCCGCCCCGGAAGCAATTGTTTGACCCTGCGGGTCCTTGTTAGGGTCATAGTTAATTATGCTAGTTATGCTAATTTATGTTAAATAAAATGACCCAGTTTTAAATCCAGCTCTTGTGTCCGTGTCGTTACTCCGCGTCTCCTGCAAAAAAGTCCATTGGCAAATCTGCCAGGTTACACACTGCTTTTTCCATCTTTATTAAGGTAGGGTTGTTACAGAATATCTGCATAATAGCTTTGAAGATGATTCTAGGGTCCCAAACCTTTGTTATTTTCCATAGGACAACAAAAGACGTTTGGCATCACTTCTCAAAAAAACCTTAAGTCATGAGATGTGGGGCGCCTGGAGTCTTTCTTTCCAAACATTTCCTTACCGCATCCTTGACTTCATTGTTCCTAATGGTGTAAATGAAAGGATTTAGTGCTGGGGCAACCATAGTATACAGTATGGAGACAGACTTCGTCATACTAAAAGAAGACTGCTTGACCGTAGGTCTTAAGTAGACAAAAAAGACTGACCCGTACAAAATGCAGACGACAACCAGATGGGAAGCACAGGTAGAGAAAGCCCTCTGTTGCCTGGTGGTTGAAGGCATACGGAGGATGGTGCAAATAATGAAGAGGTAAGAAAAGAGGGTGAAAAGCAGGGAGGACATAATCACAAGCACTGTAATTAGGAAACCCAGAGCTTCGATCACATGTGTGTCTGCTCCAGAAATCTTCAATAAAGGTCCCTCGTCACAATAGAAATGGTCGATAATGTTGGAATTGCAGTAGGGTAGGTTTGCTGTCAACAGCCCCTGATAAACAATGGAGAAAAAGCCTCCCAACCAGGCGGCCATGGCAAGTTTAAAGCAAACTCCAGAAGTCATGATTGTGGAGTATCTCAAAGGATGGCAGATGGCTACGTATCTGTCCAGCGATATCAACGTAATGATGAAAAACTCTGTGACACCAAAGAAAAAGTAAAAGAACAGCTGCGTTATACAGCAGGAGAAACAGATGGAATTGTTTGCAGAGAGATAGTTGACCAGCAGTTTAGGGATAAAGGATGTGGTGTGTCCAATGTCAATGCAAGAAAGGTTGCTAAGGAAGAAATACATAGGTTTCTGGAGATGGTGGTCCAAAATTACCATCACAATGATGAGGCCGTTGCCCATCAAACACAGGAGGTAGAGCAGAAAGACACAAGCAAATATCATATTTTCCATTCCCCAAACACTGGGCAAACCAACAAGAATAAATTTGGTTGCTCTTGTACAGAGAAAAATTGATAAACTTTCTTGAACCAATATTTATGTCTTTGCTGTTGTATCAAAATGCATACTCACTTCCTAAGATTATTATTTTTATACACTACAACTGTGAATGCAGCACAGGGAACATGAGACTGGATTTCCACGTCACGCTAATTAAAGTCGTTTATGGTAAACGTCTTATTTAACTATGCTAATTCAATGACGCTTTTTAAAATCAACATTTCAAAACCAGCCATGATTTCTTTCTTTCTTTATTAGAGTTGAAAAGGACCATGTGGGTCATCATATGCAACCCCCTGGTCAAGCAGGAAATCCTACACCTCCCCAGCCAGTTGGCAGTCCAATCTCTTCTTGAATATGTAGAGATTTGTGGTGTTCACAACCTCTGCTGGCAGGCTATTCTATTGGTTGATTTGTAAAATCCCATCACTAGAATCCCACAATACTTGAGACCCCAACTGAGGAACCATGACTAGATTTATTGTGAAGTCTGAAATTTGCCACTTTTGGAAAACCAGTGGTTGCTTGTAGGTTCATAAAACAGTTTTGGAAATGGTAGTCTAGTTATGAAGTATCCTGATGCAAATTTGACTATGTGGGACAACCCAGGAGCAAATTGAATACACAAAGGTTTGCAGTTTAAATAATGGTTTTATCTACAAAGATATCTACAACAAACTCAAGGACTGTAGACCTATCCCACCTCTCAAAGGACCCAACAACAAAGAATGCCAAGACGATTCATCCAAAGATAACCTCCTGAACTCATTCTTTGGCTCTGTCTTTGTCAACAGCAATGGCTCATCCCCCAAATTCACCTCTCGCACCTCAAACTCTTGAAAAAGCATTATGTGACCTTAAACCCTCTCTATCAGCCGGACCAGATGGCCTATGTGCATACTTCCTAAAAAAGCTCTCTTCTGCTATAGCTGAACCACTAAGCACTAATAGTCTTCAAAAAATTCTTCAGAACCAGCACACTTCCCAAACTATGGTCAAAAGCTATGGTCATCCCCATGTTCAAAAAATGAGACCCCTCTCTTGTCAATAACTACAGACCAATATCACTATGCTGCATCCATGTAAAGTCATGGAATCAATTATAAATCAATCAATTACTCTCCACCTAGAAACTAATAATCTGCTCTCTAACAAACAATTTGGATTCAGAAAAAAACTATCCTGCAACCTGCAGCTCCTCCACTGCAAAAACATATGGACAACTCATCTTGAGCAAGGAAAATCTATAGATGCAATTTATATTGACTTCTGCAAAGCCTTCGATTCAGTGGTCCATGACAAACTACTTCTAAAACTCAAATCCTATGGCATCTCAGGATCCCTCCACAGATGGATTACAGCATTCCTGTCAAACAGACAACAAGTGGTCAAAATAGGAAGCACCATATCTACCCCTGTTCCTGTTAAAAGCGGTATCCCCTTAGGTAGTGTTCTGGGACCAATGCTCTTCATTCTCTACATCAATGACCTTTGCGATCTCATCACAAGCAACTGTGTTCTCTTTGCAGACAATGTAAAACTCTTCAACACCACCAATAACACAACTGCTCTCCAAGACCACCTAGATTCTGTTTCTGATTGGTCTAACACATGGCAACTCCAAATCTCAACCAGCAAATGCTCTGTCCTTCACATCGGCAAAAAGAATCAAAACTCCAAATACAAACTGAATCAACAAATTATCACAGATAATCGCCACTGGGTCAAGGACTTCGGAGTACTAATAACTAAAGACTTAAGTGCCAAAGCCCATTGCAACAATATTGCCAAGAAGGCTTTAAGAGTTGTTAATCTAATCCTACATAGCTTTTGCTCTGGCAATCTCACACTGCTTACCAGAGCTTATAAAACTTTTGCCAAACCCATCCTAGAATATAGCTCATCTGTTTGGAACCCATACCACATTTCTGACATTAATACCCTCGAAAATGTCCAGAGATACTTCACCAGAAGAGGTCTTCACTCCTCTACCCATAACAGAACACCCTATGAAACAAGACTTACAATCCTGGGTCTAGAAAGCTTAGAACTAAGATGCCTCAAACATGATCTAAGTATTGCCCATAAGATCATATGCTGCAATGTCCTGCCTGTCAAAGACTACTTCAGCTTCAACCACAACAACACAAGAGCCCACAACAGATACAAGCTTAATATTAACCGTTCCAAACTTGACTATAAAAAATATGACTTTAGTAATCGAGTTGTTGAAGCGTGGAATTCACTACTGGACTCTGTGGTATCATCCCCTAACCCCCAACACTTTACCCTTAGACTATCCACGGTTGACCTCACCAAGTTCCTAAGAGGTCAGTAAGGGGTGTACATAAGTGCACCAGAGTGCCTACCGTCCCCTGTCCTATTGTCTCTCCTATATCTCCTATATCTTCTCTTCTATATCTATATCTTTTTCTGCTAGTCTCTCATAGTTATATTTCACTCCTTTATTTTCTCCTCTATTCCCCCTTTAATACATTCTACCTGATTATATCCTCTATAACCCTCATTGTGTATTATTGTGTATTGGACAAACAAATAAATAAAATAAAATAAAATATACATACTCTTATTTTAGTCAGACCTCAAACAAACAGCAACCAACAATTACAGCATGGAAGTGCACATGCGTATACACACACACACACACACACACACACACAAACAAGCACACAAAAGGCCTCTTCTTATTACAGGTTCCTAAAGTAATATTAACCCCAAACTTGGCTGACTCATTCCTAGTATTACAACACTACAGAGGTAAATTCTTAACACTTCCCAAATCTGTTATTCTATGTTCTATGCTCTAGACTTTTGTTTCTGTATGGGAAGTGGATGTATGTATATGTTAGGAAATCATAGTAATTTTTGCAGTGAAGTTCTTAGGTTCTCATTCTAAAAAAGGTGGACCCAAAGATCTCTAAAACTTTACCTTGGCTTGTTCTTCTTTCATTACTTTCCTTGTCTTCTCCAAGTGCCTTTCACTCCATTTCTCTATTCATTCAACAAGTCTGTGTTTTGAAGAACCATATAAAATATGCATTTTCCTTGAACACTTGAAGAAAATCCAGCAGTTTGCATCATAGAAAATTTATTTATTTGTTCTTTACAGAAACTCAGGATTCAGTCCCTAAGGATACAGTATGTGCCTTTAATTTCTCATTAGTAGCCATGCAGAATATATTCAAGACTAACATCATTTGATCAAACCTCAAGTGCCATTCTAAGTTAGGATGTTCTCTGGAGGTCCCTTGTGTAAATTTTTTAATAGTTTGTCTAATTCCCATTCCTGTTCCACCACAAAAAGAGAACATGTGAAACTTTCAGGTTCTGTACTTAATTTTGAAATACTATCTCCCGAGATATTTCTCAATTCTCACAAGATACTGCTCACAACATGGACAACCGCTAGGTTGTCGCACCAAAAGTGCACAGTCTTGTTCCTAAACTGCTCCCCCCAAAGCTCTAAGGCCACTACCAAGGGGAAGAGCTCCAAAAAAGTCAGGTCCTTAACCAGAGAAGAGGCACTCCATTCCGGAGGCCACACCGACCAGCACCACTGGTCACCTAGCACTACCCCAAAACCACAAGTCCCCGCAGCATCCGAGCACAGCTGCAATTCAGCTTCCAAAAGAAGCTCCTGCCTCCAAAAAGACAATCCATTAAAGTGCTCCAAAAACTCCCGCCACACGCAGAGGTCAGCCCTGACTCCTGCGCATAAGCGGGTACGATGATGGGGCAAACGCAGCCCCTTCATCGCATCATACAACCGTCTGGAAAAGGCCCTGCCCGGCACTACTACCCGACAGGCAAAATTAAGGATCCCGGCCAGTTCCTGGAGCTGCCGAAGAGTCACCTTCCTGCAGCCCAGGACCGCCTCCAGCTTGCACCTGATTTTTTCCAACTTGTCCAGGGGCAATCTAGAAGATTGCTCCTCTGAGTCCAATTCAATACCGAGGAAGGTAATCCTGGTGGCAGGGCCTTCGGTCTTCTCAGAGGCTAAAGGCACCCCTATCTGAGCACAAAGGGCTTCGAAGTCCCGCATCAGCGCAAAACATTGCACCGAGTGCGCAGGCCCTGCCATGAGGAAATCATCAAGGTAGTGAACGACAGAGCCCAGGCCACTACGCCTCCTGAGCGCCCATTCCAAGAAGGTGCTAAAACTCTCGAAAAGAGAGCACGAGACAGAGCAGCCCATCGGCAATGCCCTGTCTACATAAAAGCCACCCTCGAAATGGAAGCCCAGGAGCTCGAAGTCGTCCGGGTGTATGGGGAGGAGCCGGAATGCCGACTTAATGTCGCACTTACCCATAAGGGCTCCAACCCCACACTTCCTAACCATGGACACGGCCGCATCAAAGGATGCGTACCGCACCGAACACAGTTCGTCAGGAATGAAATCATTCACTGACTCCCCTTTAGGAAAAGACAAATGGGGTTTACGCATGCGTCCATAGCTTGAAGACGCTCTGCTGAACGCTCTTCAAATGAGAAAATAAACATTGGAATTTAAACCCTGCCAAACCACCCTAAGTCTCAAATAAATTGAACTAAGCAATAAAGCAATAAATTTGGAACCCGGAGATACCTTGAGCTTATTGAAGGAGAGAGAAACAACTTGGAAACAATCTGCTTTCCTCTCGGAACTGTGAGTAAGCAATAAAGCAATAAAGTTAAGAAGAGAGATGGCGGAGAAAGTGGGGGAGGAGCTCACAGAGAGAATGGATGCTTTGCTAAAAACTTTTGTTGTGGTCGGGCAGCAATTAAAAGAAATGCAAGATGTGGTTGCTAAGACCGCAACTGATTTACAAACAGTGAAAACAGAGCAAAAAGCCCAAGGTAACAGGGTATCCAAATTGGAAGAAGAAAGAGAACAGGATCGTCAACGCATAAGTATGTTAGAAGACAGATTGAGGAGAGCAAACCTACGCCTGAGGGGATTTAAAGCTGATTTTGCTGATAGCAGAAACATGATCCAAAATATTCAGCAATGGTTTAAGGAGAATAAAATTGAAGTCTTGGATCATGAAATAGAGAGAGCACATTGGGTTTTGGGAGCAAGAAGAGATCCAAATCAACGAGACATTATAATTAAATTCCTCGCAGAAAGAACGGCTGAAAAGGTTTATAAAGAATTAAGAAAAATCACCAACCTTACTTCTAAAGGAGCTCCGATTCGGGTGTTAAAAGATCTGTCAGTGTCAACTCTACATGCAAGAAGTCAAATGCGCCCGATAACGGAGGCCCTGTTCAAGGCAAATATGCGTTTCAGTTGGCAGTATCCCGCCATTATTGTCGTGTTTCAGGAAGGCAGGATGTATCGAGCAAAAACATTCCAAGAGGGAAAAGAAATGCTGGCGAAACTCGGCTTGAATCCAGATTTACAGCAACAGCCAGGAAGAGAAACAGAGGTGCTGGAAGAAGGGGGAGCAGTAGGAGGAGGAGGAAGTACAGATTTTATGGAACTTTTACAATCAACACTCCTTGGCAAGCAAGCTCTTTTGGGGAAGGAAAAAGATGCACCGGATCCCAAGATGGAAGCAAGAGTCACCAGGCAAAAAAAGAAATGAAATGTTTGTAAAAATCTCAGTTTTAACTGTTTAAAAGGTTTTATATATTAAGGGGAAAAAGTTGAGGTCTGTTCCAATTTAATATTCGCTTTAACTTTAATCAAATTAAGGGAGACTTGGGGAGGGGAGGGTGGGGTTTTATTTCCAACTTTAAAAGGGTGTTTGGGGGGGCACTAGCTTCGGTAGAACGATGCCCCTTAAGGTGCCTAGCCAAAACAGCGGATGTTTTTTCCGCTCTTCTCTCCTTGTGAGAGATTCTTGGGGGGAGGCACCTGGGTGGGGGGAATCTTTAATAAAAATGAAAAAATTAATAGAACTCTGGGTTGCAAGAGGGAAAAAGGTTAAATGGAAATATTATGGGTGATCGAACAATTATGTTATTGAATATAAATGGTTTAGCATCGCCAGTGAAAAGATATAGACTACTGAAATTAGCGAAAGAAAACTATGTGGATTTCTTATTTCTTACTGAAACTCATAAGGGAAGGAAAAAAACGGATAAATTGATTGAGAGTAAAGAATGGAAATATATTTTTGAGAGTAGAGGAAAAACAAACTGTAAAGGAGTGGCCATATTAATAAATCAAAGAAATGTTTTTCAGGTGATACAAACAAAAGGGGATAAAGAAGGAAGATTATTATTTGTAAAAGGAAAAATGAATCAAAAGATGATAACGTTAGCGGTAATATATGCTCCAAATGTAAATGCTAAACAATTTATTATGAATGTAAAACGTAAACTGGATTTATTTTCAGAGGGGATGGTGATATTCGCTGGGGATTTTAATGTAGAAATAACAGCTAATAACAAAGAAAAGAAGCAATTAAATTTGAATAAGTTGAATATGATAGATTTACACGCTGATAACTCAAATAGGGGGACATATTATTCAGCAAGACACAATAAGTTTAGCTGTATTGATTATATATTCATGAACAAAACAGGAAATATCCAAGTTAAAAAGGCAGAAATCAAAAGTAATTGGATATCTGATCATGCAGCTATAACGGCAGTTATAAAGATTGACCCTACTGGTAGAGAAAGAATTTGGAGATATGACACAATTGTCTCAGTAAGTGAAGAAAATAAGGAAAAAATTCAGAAAGATATTCAGGAATTTTATGAAATAAATCAAAATGATGGAATGAGACAATCAGTTATCTGGGACACGAAGAAGGCAGTTATTAGGGGCAATCTAATTAGTATGGAGTCTTATATTAGAAAAAGTTGGGGGATGGAAAGGGAAAAAAGAATAAGGGAAATAGAATCAATAAGAGAAAATTTGAGAATAACCAGAAATAAAGAATGGAATGACTTGTTAAGACTTAAACAAAGACAATTAAAGGACATAGAGGAAGAAAATTGGAATAATATGAGAATAGCAATGAAACAGAGAATTGAAATATGGGGGAAGAAATCAGCATTACAAATGGCGAAATACCTTAAAAAAAGAAAAGAAAAATTAATAATAAATGGTTTGAAGGATAAGGATGGGGTAATGAAATATGGTAACAGAGAAGTAGAAAATGTAATAAGAGAATTTTATGCAAAATTATATGAAAAAGAACATGTTATGTTACAAGAAATAGAGGTTAAAGAAAGGCTGAATGAGGAAGAAAGACAAAGGTTAAATGCAAATATAACAAGGGATGAAATAATTACAGTGGTAAAAGGGCTAAAACCCGGTAAAGCACCAGGCCCCGATGGATTTACAGGTGAATATTATAAAACGTATATAGAAATTCTACTACCGCATTTGGAGAAACTGTATAATAATATCCTCATAACACTAGATGTTCCACAAACGTGGAAGGTGTCTGAAATTGTAACAATTCCTAAACCAGGTCGAGACTTAAAAGAACCAGGTTCCTACCGCCCAATTAGTCTGCTAAATCAAGATTATAAAATTTTCATGAAAATTTTAGCAAATAGGCTGGAAAATATATTGCCAAGGATAATTGGGAAAGACCAGTATGGTTTTATAAAAGGAAGAAGAATATATGAACCAATTAGAAATATAGTGAATGTGCTCCACCATGCCACCAAAATTAAAAGGAAAATGGGATTATTAAAGTTAGATGTTTACAAAGCCTTTGATAAAATAAACCATGAGTATTTGTTCCAATTATGCAATAGTTTGAATATGGGGAAAGGATTTTGTCAAATAATAAAAGAAATATACAAGGACAACATAGCCTATGTTAGAGTGAATGGAAATAGAACGGAGAAAATAGAAATAAATAATGGGACTAAGCAGGGATGCCCCCTATCCCCGATGCTTTTTGCAATGGCAATTGAAACATTGGCAAACAAAATTAGAAAAGATACACAATGGAAGGGATATCAAATAGGAAGTACGGAATTAAAATTAAATTTATTTGCAGATGATGCTATAATAGTCACAGAAACACCAATAGATATGATTAAAAGAATAATTATAATACTTCAGGAGTTTAAAAACCAATCAGGGTTAAGAGTGAATATGGAAAAATCAGAAATCATTTGTTTAAATACAGGGCCTAAAGAACAAATTGAAATACGGAAGGTATCGGGTTTAAAACTGGGTAGCAAGAAAATGAAATATTTAGGAGTATGGTTATTAAAGAACCCGGGACAAATGGTGGAATTTAATTATAATTTAATATGGAAAAAAATTCAGAAACAAATTAAGAACTGGGAAAATAAAAATTTGAGAAGATTGGCTAAAGTAAGAGCTTTAAAGATGATGACTATCCCAAAAATGCTATATATTTTACAAGTAATGCATGGAACCTTCCCAATAAGAAAGATAAGAGAATGGGACACTAAATTGAACGTGTGGATAGAAGGTAACAAAAGACCAAGAATTAAAAAAAAATGGCTGATAGCAACGGAGGATGAGGGTGGTTGGGGAAATCCAAACTTGGAGTATTATAGGGACGCATATCATATTGATAGGCTAATGGAATTACAATTATTAGAGGAAAAACCATGGGTAGAATTAGAGAAAGAAATTAATGATATTAAGAATCAGGAATTAATATTTAGGAAATGGAATAAGGTAGAAATAAACAGACTATTAGATCCTACTAAAGCGATAATAGAGAGTTGGATGAAATGGCAAGATAAATTGAAAATGACAAACTCTAAATTAGCAACGCTGCATGTGATAAATATAAAGAAAGAAAGTAACCTCACAAAGATAATATGGGAATTAAGGAGGAAAGGGTTACAGAGAATAGAACAGTTATATGAAAGGGACGGAAGAATCAATAAAAATGAAATAGAGAGGTGCCTGGGACAACAAAACTGGTTACAAATTAATGCGATAAGTACATATTTAAGTAGAAGGGAAAACAAAGAAATATTTATGAGACAAGAAACAAACTTAGAAAAGATACTAAGGGATAAGTGCAAGAATATAAAAGCACAAACAGGTAATATATATAGAGAATTATTACAAGTGGAAGAACAAGTAGTAAAAGGATTGACGAGATATTGGCAGGATGAATTAGAAATTGATGAATGGGATATGGAGGGTATAATTGAAAATATTAAAAAAATTAAAAATACAAGAATAAGAGAGATGAGAAGAAAAATATTACATAAATGGTATTATACACCAGTACAATTAGCACGTTTTCAAATAACGAAGAAAGGAAATTGTTGGCATGGGTGCAAGGAAAAAGGAGTATTTATGCATATGTTTTGGGAATGTAATAAAGTTCAAAAATTTTGGAAACAAATACAAGTGGAAGTGAACAAAATTACGAATGGTAATTGGAAAATAACTAAGGAAGCAGCATTATTGATAAAAAATAGTGAGGTAAAAGAATATGAAGAAATCAAAATTGCAGCGATAGAAAGTGCCCAAGCAACTATAGTGCTTGGGTGGAAAAATGACAATAAATGGACGATAAAAAATTGGTGCAAATATATGGTGGATCATATTCACTATGAAATTATGAAAATTAGACTACATAATTATAATGAAGGGAAATTAGCAGCAACAATGAGGCGGTGGGAGAAGGTTAAAAATTATATATTAACAACATCAGTAAGCGATGCAAATGTAAGAAATAAAATTCAATCACTCTATAAAGAATGAACAATGTAACCCAGAGACAAAGCATATGAAGGATATAAAATTGATTCCTCCCTGGTGAAGGGTTTTTTTTCTGTATGGTGATGGTACACTTATGTTTTCTGTTTTGTTTTTTGTTAAATTTTTAAAAAATCAATAAAAAATTATATTTAAAAAAAAAAAAAAAAAAAAAAAGGAAAAGACAAATGGTGAATCAACCTAAATTCACCACTCGCCTTTTTGGGGACCACCCCCAGAGGGGACACCCTAAGATTCGGAAAGGGCGGCTCCGGGAAAGGCCCAAGGACCCTGCCCTCGGCCACCTCCTTCCCAATCTTGGCCCTAACAATGTCCTCATGTCCGACAACCGATCTAAGGTTGTCGGACATGAAAGCCTTCCTGACCCCCACATAAGGGATCCTAAATCCCTTAGAGAAACCTAGCAAGAGAGCAGCCGCTCTCGAGCGAGGGTGGTAGTCAACCAACCAACCCTCAAGCACAGAGACATTAATTGGGCTGGGCCCCTTTTCCCCCAGCTGATGCGGGAGGCTTTCCTGGACCCCCACCCTTCTTTTCCGCTCCCTTCTTGGGGCGGGGGCAGACAGCAGATGCATGGGGCCCCCCACAATTCCCGCAGGCATGCTTATATTTGCAAAAGGGACGAAAACACGCCCCTTTCGCAGCAAATTCATGACAGGCGGGTGAGGCCCCCTTACCAGCCGCCCCAGGAGTCACCTTGGCCGGCGTGACCACCGCAGGCTCCTCCTCCATGAAATGACCACTCTCGGTCCGCTCACACCCCTCCTTGCCAGACATATGAGTGGCCCTGAACCACAGGTCCAGTACCACCATATCCCACGGCAGGTTGGGCTCCACAGCCATCCTCATCCTAAACCCTTTATCATAATGGCGCCATATGGTGCCTTTGTATTCAAAATTAGCCCTGGCGATCAAATCAATATACCGTATTTTTCGCTCTATAAGACGCACCTGCTGATAAGACGCACCTAGATTTTAGAGGAGGAAAATAGGAAAAAAATATTTTGAGCCAAAAAGGGGAGAGGAAGAGAGGAAGGAGTGAAAGAAGGGAGTGAGGGAGGGAAGAAGGGAGGAAGGAAAAGGAAAGCAAGAAATGGAGGGAGGAAAGGAAGGAAGGAAAGAAAGAAAGAAAGAAAGAAAGAAAGAAAGGGGGAAGGGACAGGAACAGAGGAAGGAAGCAAGGAAACTTATGAAAGGGGAGAGTAAGAGAGGAAGGACTGAAGGGAGGGAGGGAAGAAGGTAGGAAGGAGAAAGAAAAGAAGAAATAGAGGAAGGGAAGGTAAAAGAGAGAAAGAAAAAGAGCAAGAAAGAAAGCAAGAAAGAGAGAAAGAAAGAAAATGAAAGAGAAATAAAAATAGAGAGGGGGAATGAAAGAAATGGAATGAGGGAAGGAAGGAGAGAAAGAAAGCAAGAGAAAGAAAAAAGAATGAAAGAGCAAGAGAGCAAGAGAGAAAAAGAAAGAAGGAAAGAAAGAAAGAAAGAAAGGCAACTTCAAAGAAAGGCTCACTGAGCATCTCTCACTCTCTCTCTCTTTCTATCCCTCTTTCTTTCTTTCTCTTCCTTTCTCTCTCTCCTCTTTCTTTATCTCCTCTCTCTCCCTCCCTCTCTCTTTCTCTCCCCCCTCTCTCCCCCTTTCCCTCTCACTTTCTCTCTCTCTTGCTATCTCTCCCCCCTCTCCCTCTCTCTCCCCCCTCTCTCTTTCTCTCTCCCTCTCTTGCTATCTCTCCCCCCTCTCCCCCCTCTCCCACTCTCTTTCTCCCTCTCCCTCTCCCTCTCTTTCTCTCTCTCCCCCTCTCTCTTTCTCTCTCTCTCTCCCTCTTTCTCTCTCTTCTTCTCACTTTCTCTCTCTTGTTTCCTTTCTGTCTGGGCAGATGGCTGCCTTCTGCCTTGGGGCGCGATTCGCCCCCTCTCCTCCTCCACCGCCGCCTTCTGCCTTGGGGCGCGATCCACCCCCTCTCCTCCTCCGCCGCTTCTTGCCTTGGGCGAGCAATCC
Source organism: Erythrolamprus reginae (assembly GCF_031021105.1). Lineage (NCBI taxonomy): Eukaryota > Metazoa > Chordata > Lepidosauria > Squamata > Dipsadidae > Erythrolamprus > Erythrolamprus reginae. Next base: position 144,107,572 of record NC_091963.1, read on the forward strand.
CGGAGTCCGGGACTGTGTGGCTTTGCGCCATGAAGAGGAAACGGCTCCGGCAGCAGGGAAAAGTCGGCCGTTTTCTCTTCATGGCGTAAAGCCACCCTGTCCCAGACTCCCGGATTGCTCGCCCAAGGCAGGGGGCGGCGGAGGAGGAGAGGGGGCGGATCGCGCCCCAAGGCAGAAGGCGGCGGAGGAGGAGGAGAGGGGGTGAATCGCACCCCAAGGCAGAAGACAGCGACGTTGGAGAGGGGGCAGATTGCGCCCCAAGGCAGGAGGAGGCAGCGGAGGAGAGGAGGCGGATCGGGCGGGCAATAGGGCAGCGTGGAGAAGCCAGGGGCGCATTTGGCCGGAGGCACCGTGGGGAGGCAGGGGCGGCCGCGGCTCCCTTTACTCCTACTGCCACACCTCCCTGCCCCCGCCCACCTCCCCGCGGGCTGGCAGGGGGATGGGGAGCGCGCGCCCGTGGAAAAGGGCGCTCGGGTGTATTTGGGGGTGCACGCCTGCTTACGGGGAATGGTGGGCCAGGCAGCAGCTAGCCAGCCAGCCGGCGGGATGGCGCTTCCGAATTTGCAGCCTCCCCCCCCCTCCCTGCCTGCATCTTCGCTCCATAAGACGAGGCTGATTTTTCATCCTACTTTGGGAGGAAAAAAACTGCGTCTTATGGAGCGAAAAATTCGGTACTTAAGCATCGCCGAGGCCATGGCTGGCTGCCCATGAATCACCACTGACGCATATGTCAGAAAAGCGTACAGCCAGGAGCTGAAGTACTTGGTGACCTTTGTTTTCTTGGGCTTTTCCCCAGGAACTACTTCTTTCTCTTGTTTAGGGACCTCCCGATTGAGCAATGAAAAGAGGTCCACGTACTCCCCCCTCCAAATGGCCTCCTTCACGGACGGGTGAAGGTGGTACCCTAAAGGGGTGGCCGGCAGACCACACGGAATGGCCCCCGCCTTAATACTGGCGAACGGGTCCCACACCGTGGTGGCCCCCGGCCCTAGTACCCAGAAACCTTGGGGATAGGCCATCAATGGAAGCGGGGGCATAACAGCAGGAGCTGTAGGGGTCCAACCCCCCACCCTGGGCACCCCGGGCACCCCAGCCCCCACCGGCCCGAGTGGTGGCGCCACGCCAGGCGCAGGCGCCCCCGCCAACGGGGCCGGCGGCGACCATACCTGCCCGCATGCGCCCGCCTGGGGGCCCCCAAAGCTAACCCCATTTCCCAGCCCCGTCGGGGGAAAACTCGCACCAGCCAGGGGGAGAAATGAAGAATGTGTATTGTGTGGTGCAACCTCACCTGCCCCATACGGGGTTGAAGACATCCAAGGGGGCCCCGGCACCGCGGGGCCCGGAAAAGCCGTCAAGTGCCCCGACTGGGCCGCCTGCCCGGTGTGGGCCATCTGCCCGGTATGGGCCGTCTGTCCAGCCTGGGCTGCCGATGGAGCTGCTCCCAATGCCGCTGGTACCTGCTCGAGGGCCCCCCAAGGGCCCGAGCCACTCCGCCAGTGCTCGAGCTCATCGAGCCTCTCCAACACCCTAGCCCAAGAAAGGGCAGGAGAAACATCAGAGTGAGGGGCTGTAGGTAAAGGACCCACCGCCCCCTCCGCAGGCACCACCCCAGGGGCCCCCTCCATACTTGCCCGAGCCCGGGCAGAAGGCCTAAGGGCCCTCCTGGGGCGCGTAACCGCAGGCTGAGCCACAGGGGCCCTGGCTTGCCTCTTCTTAGGGGCCATGCCACCTTTTAAACAATATAAATGAAGAAAAACCCACTTTTTTTCCCCAAAAACCCCTGCAGCAAGGCCCAAACCTTGCCAGGAAAAAACCACCCTGGGGGATTAAACAATAGAACCTCCCCTGGAGTGACAACAGGGCCCCTTACCCCGGGAACCCCTGTGGACCCCGAGGCCAAGAACCCCCTGACCCCTGGGCAAGGCCCAACCAGACCCCCCTCCCAGCCGGGAGTGAATCACCACTCCCCCTCGGGCCCGAGGGGGACAAGGACACCAGCGCCGCCGCTCAGAAGCTGCTCCGGAGTCCAAGGGCACCGCTGGGCCTAGCAGAAAGGCCTCTTCGCTGGATCCAAAATGGCGGCCGCAACACGAGGCCACCACAAAATGGCTGCCAGGAGCAAAACTCGAATGAGTGTCTGCTCCAGCTGCCGGTCCAAGCGAAAAGGCTTGGCCCAGGGCCTGCAGGCCCTTAAATAGGGCCACCAAGCCCTGCCCCTAACCGGCAGCAACGTCAGGCCTCGTGGGCCTGATTTTTGGCCGAAATCTCATCTCGCGAGATTTCGGCCGAAAACAAGATGGCGGCCGCCATGAGGGAGTCCGGTGTCTGCCCGGTCCCTCCGGCAAAGGCTGCCAGCCGGTAAGTCGACCGGCGCTATTTCTGACAGCAAGAACAATCAACCAATGGAACAGCTTGCCTTTGGAAGTTGTGGGAGCTTTATCATTGGAGAATTTTAAGAAGAGATTGGACTGCCATTAGTCAGAAAGGGTGTAGAGTCTTCTCCTTGGGTGGGGGGCTGGACTAGATGACCTACAAGATTCCTTCCAACTCTATTAAAGGCTAAAACAAAAAAAGGGAGGAACCAATTGGAAATTATATCCAAAAATAATTTTCTACCCATGTTCCCATTCCCCATTTCAATTTTCCATGGAATCAGCGGCCATTCAGACACCCTCGAGTAGAACTGAAAGGGAAAAGGAAGCAGCATGCTCCCTCCCATATTTGGGCATGCCAGGTGACTTATCAGAAAAACATGTAATCTTTCCTTGGCTCAGCTGATAAAAGGGAGTAGAGCCTGTGGCTTAGGGGATAAAAGCTCTGCCTAGCAAGTCAAAAACAGCCCAGGCTCAAATCCTAGAAGGACATGGCTAGCTGATGAGAGCCAAAAAGTTAAAAATAGATCTATACTAGTCTCCCTTTATTTCTTTATTAGTTGTTTGTGAGTTTGGAAAATATGGTATAATATGGCCCCTGGAGTGAGACTGAAAGGCAAAATGAAGCAGTATGCTCCCTCCCATATTTGGGTATCCCAGGTGACTCAACAGAAACACACACATACACACAGATTTAGAGAATTTCTTTAAATAAATGATAGGTTAGGCAGATATTACAATTGGAGAAAGATTTAATTCCTAATCAGTAAAAGAGATATAAAAGGGAAAAGATATTAGAAATCTAGGGCATTTGGGAATGGTAGAATAAAAACAACAAAAAAGCATTAATTAAGATATAAATTGAGGAAAAGAGGAGTAAGGCATAAAATTAAAAAGTACAAGAGAATGAAGAAGTTTGGAAGATCAGCAATGGTGAATAATTTGAAAGAAAGTTGAAAATTAAAACTGGTATACCCGGATGACAAAAATAGGAGGAAGGAGGCAGCATTAGATGATAGTATATTCTTATATACCTATAAGAATATATTATATATTGAAAAAGAGAAAGGGAAGATGTTAGTTTAAGAATAGCACCAATGTTGGAATACGTTTCGGGTTCTGGAAAGCTCATTTGTCAACCACATAACAGATTAAGATTAGAAGTATTCAGAGAAGGAAAAGAAGGAGGAAGAGGAAGTAGGAGGGAACAGGATATAGGTAGGAGGGAAATAGGTAAGGGTGAGAGAGGGAGAAAGAAGAGAGTTAGAGGGAGGGGAGTAACAGAAAATATAGAAGGAAAACAGATGGAAGACAAAAGTATAACCAGTGTAAATTTAGGATGTTTGTTTATGATATGCGTCCTGAGACATCAGAGAAGGGTGGCATAGAAATCAAATAGATAGATAGATAGATAGATAGATAGATAGATAGATAGATAGATAGATAGATAGATAGATAGATACAGACAGACAGACAGACAGACAGACAGACAGACAGATAGATAGATAGGTGATTCGACACAAAAATATGTAACCCTTCCCTGGTGCAGAGCTGAAGGGATTGGATACTGTAGCCTAGAGGATAATTCTCTGCCTTACAAGGCAAAGGTTGCAGGTTCACGTCCCAGTGGGTATGGCTAGCTGATGAGGCCAAAATAAGGCTGAAATAGATCTATCCTAGTCTCCCTAATTTTCAAATTCAGCAAAAAAACATGTGACACATACAGATAGAATTGTTGGCTATCAATAAAATTAACTGCCTTGGAAATGGCTCTGGGTTGGGTCGAGAGGCAAATAAGGAACTGTGATGTTATGTATTTATTTATTTATTTATTTATTTATTTATTTATTTATTCCAATACACAATGAGGGTTTTAGTGGGTATATATCAATATACATATAGTAAAATACATGATGAAGGTTATAGAGGAGATACTCATAGTAAAATATATCTAAGAAATAATAGAAAAGAAGATATAGGAATAGAATATATCAATGAAGAAGAGATATAGGAATAGAGGAAAGGTATAGGAGATATAGGAGAGCAATAGGACAGGGGACGGAAGGCACTCTAGTGCACTTGTACTCGCCCCTTACTGACCTCTTAGGAATCTGGATAGGTCAACCGTAGATAATCTAAAGGTAAAGTGTTGGGGGTTTGGGGAATGACACTATGGAGTCCGGTAATGAGTTTCACGCTTTGACAACTCGGTTACTGAAGTCATATTTTTTACAATCAAGTGCTGGTGTAAATATTCCATATTTACAGCAGCACGAAGCTTATAACTTCCATGTGTGTAACACGTTGATATTGTGGTATATGTATGGATATAAATTTAGTGAAAAATTAAATTACAAAAAAACCTTCCTAATCTATGTAATACAGAAAACAGGATTTGAAATACTGATGTATTCCAAAGAAGGAGAGAAAAAGAAAACAAAATGGAGGGGGAAATTCCTATCAGTGTACACAGATTTGATTTTCAAGAACCAAGGATTCGCTCATATGTAAAGAGGAATTATCTAACTTTTTGGGTGGACTCCAGGTTGAGAAAGGTAACTGAAATATAAAGATGAGAGGAAGAACAAGGCAGTGAGCGATGGAGATAGTTTAGTAAATGAATGGTTCTCAACATTTTCTTCACCACGATCCCCTTTTAAATACTTTCTGTTGCCATGGAGCACCAAGAGTTGACTCAAGATTTAAATCATAGCATTTCTTCGAAGCCTTCACGGACATTTTCCTCATGATGATATCACAGTCCTCAGGATCCTTGGACCACATTGGAATAGATCATAAGGTTTATTTTCATGCCTGGTGATAATCTTTTTTGACACTTAAATCCTGATCAATACTTAATGAGCAGTGCTAATGAGGATCATCTCTCGAACATTGTCAATAAGAAAGAAGTCCTATTCCTGTATTTCAAGCTTTTTTCTCCACATCTACTGAACATCATTAACTAAAACATAATAGGCTGTCATTTCTTCATCAAAATGGCCATGACTCCATTCTTCAATAGATTAGGTAATCCAGATACTAAATAGAATAGAATAGAATTCTTTATTGGCCAAGTGTGATCGGACACACAAGAAATTTGTCTTTGGTGCAGATGTTCTCAGTGTACATTAAAAAAAAGATACATTTGTCAAGAATCATGAGGTACAACACTTAATGATCGCCATAAGGTACAAATAAGCAATCAGGAACAAATCAATATTAATATAAATCATAAGGATACAAGAAATAAATTATAGTCATACAGTCATAAGTGGGAGAAGATGGGTGATAGGAACAATGAGAAGATTAATAGTAATAGTAATGCAGCCTTAGTGAATAGTTTGACAGTGTTGAGGGGATTATTTGTTTAGCAGAGTGATGACGTTTGGGAAGAAACTGTTCTTGTGTCTGATGCTCTTGTTGTGCAGTGCTCTATAGCATCTTTTAAGAGTAGGAGTTGAAACAATTTATGTCCACGATGTGAGGGGGTCTTTTGACTTGTGCAGTATACAGGTCCTCAATGGAAGGCAGATTGGCAGTAATTGTTTTTTTCTGCAATTCTGATTATCCTAAACAAATATTACAGTCTATTCAAAAATATATCTTTAATCCAGAATGAACTATCTTCCAAAACTGTGATTCTTAGGTGGCTAATGCCCATGCAATAACATTGTTAGTGTTCTGTCTGGGTTTTCCCAGACCTCAACACCAACTGAAAAAACAGCCAGACACTCTGGTAAAAGCCAAAAGTATTTTATAGCTGGAAAAAATAAGCACAAAGGAAAACCTGTCTTCACAACAGACAAGCTATAATACGTTACAGCAGGGTCCTGATGTCCAGTCAATACCACAAGCTTCTTGCTGGCACCCCCCCCCAAGGTTTCAATAGTCCAAGGCACAAACCAGGATTGTAAGCCACCAAAGTTCACAGACAGGTCTCACGAATCTCCAAGATAAAACTCCACAAGCCAGGAAGGGTGGGTCCGCCTTTTATCCTTTCCCAAGAGCACCACACCCAAACCCAGCTGTGACCTCTAATGCTGGAAATACTTAGCCAATTGAGTCCGTCTCTGATTAGCTCTCCTTTGTCGCATATCTATGATGTCTTGAGCATTTTCCCCTAAGGAATCCAGGCTGCTTGCTGGGGAGAGCTCCCCCTGGTGGGACTCTGGCTGTCCTTCTTCTTCAGCCTGGGATTCCTCTTCCTCATCAGTCTGCACCTCCTGTTCCTCAGCCTCTCCCTCTGAGCTGGAAACCGACAGAAGGTCAGCCATTCCCGGAGGGGTCCCAGACTGAACCACAACAGTTAGTGTTATGCCTTACAGTGAAAGATCACAAATGCATATGAACCTAAAGCACCAGAGGGCAAGAGAAGAAGCAAACGATGGAAACTAATCAGGGAGAGAAGCTACCTGGAATTAAGGAGAAACTTGTATTCATGTTTACCTCTCTTTTGTTGTGTTCTCATCATATGCTAAATAAAAAAAAAATCACAGGAGCTTCCCAACAATCTTTTTATCCCGTGATCACCACACAGTTGCACATTAAGACAACAACAACAACAACAATAATAATAATAACAACAACAATAATAACAACAATAATAACAACAACCCACTGAAAGTACTTTTTTCAAGAGGCAATGGAAGTGTTGCTTCTCAAAAGCTGAAGAAGTTACTTGAATGAGAAGCAAAATGAGAAGCAAAGTATCTTCAAGGAAAAGCAAAGAAAGTCTAGTTGACCCTTGAAAAAGCATTTTTGGGACAACCATGACCTGGAGTACTGAGAGCCCCCATAGTCATTTATAACCTACCAGTTTACCCATAGTTTTCTCCCTACATCTTTTTTGAAGGTGGACTTATTAAGACTATCTGCACAATAGCTTTGAGATGGATTCTGAAGCTCTTAAGCTGGATACTTCTGAGAGGACATCAGAATAATATTCCATCACTTGTAAACAAAGGCTATTGCATGAGATTTGATGGGCTTTAACTCCCATCAATTTCATGCTGACTGAGAAATTCTGGGAATTGAGCTTCACAAGTTTTAAAGTTGCCTAGACTACAGAAGCTTCCCAACAATCCTTTTGCCATGGGCTCATCACAAAATTGCACATTAAAATAATAACAACAACAACAACAAAAGTCCAATGGCAAACCTGCCAGTAGTATACTGCTTTCCATATCTTTATTAAGGTGGGCTTGTTTCAGAATATCTGCACAATAGCTTTGAAGACGATTGAACCTGGAAATAAGGAAGAACTTCCTGACGGTCAGAGCGATGAACCAGTGGAACGGCCTGCCAGTAGAGGTTGTGAACTCCCCAACTCTGGACACTTTCAAGAGGAGATTGGACTGTCATTTGGCCGGGGTGATGTAAGATTTCCTGCCTATTAATAAATAAATAAATAGATTCTGAGGTCCCAAACCTTGTTATTTTTCATAGGACAACAAAAACATTTGGCATCACGTCTCAACAAAAGCTTAAGCCATGAGATGTTGAGGTACCTGGAGTCTTTTTTTCTAAAACTTTCCTCACGGCCTCCTTGACTTCATTGTTCCTAATGGTGTAAATGAAAGGATTTAGCACCGGGGCAACCATGGTATACAGTATGGAGACAGATTTCAACCTACTAAAAGAAGAGTTCTTGACTGTAGGTCTTAAATAGACAAAAAAGACTGACCCGTATAAAATGCAGACCACAACCAGATGAGAAGCACAGGTAGAGAAAGCCCTCTGCTGCCTGGTGGTTGAAGGCATTCGGAGGATGGTGGAAATGATGAAGAGGTAAGAAATGACGGTGAAAAGCAGGGAGGACATGATCACAACCACCGTAATTAGGAAGCCTAGTACTTCAATGATTTGTATATCTCCTCCTGCAATCTTCAGCACAGGTCCCACATCGCAGTAGAAATGGTTGATGATGTTGGACGTACAGTAGGGTAAGTCTGCTATCATCACTATCTGATAAAGAATGGAGAAAAAACCTCCCAACCAGGCACCTATTGCTAGTTTAAGGCAGACCCCAGAAGTCATGATTGTACCATACCTCAGGGGATAGCAGATGGCTAGATACCTATCCAAGGATATCAAAGTCATGATAAAAAATTCTGTGACCCCAAAGAGGAAGTAAAAGTATAGTTGTGTTATGCAACAATAGAAACAGATGGAATTCTTTGCAGAGACATAATTGACCAGCAGTTTAGGAATAAAGGCTGTGGTGTGTCCAATGTCAATGCAAGAAAGGTTGCTAAGGAAGAAATACATGGGCTTCTGGAGATGGTGGTCCAAAATTACCATCACAATGATGAGCCCGTTGCCCATCAGACACAAGAGGTAGAGCAGAAAGATGCCTGTATGCATCACACTTTCCATTCTCCCCACACTTGGCAATCCAACCAAGAAAAATTCTACCACTCTTGTACAGTTGGTCAAATTCATGTTCTCCTATAAAAAGGGAAAATATGGAATCTTCACTGTCAGTCTTTAGCTACATTTCTAAACACCACTTTCATGCATTACTATTGTGATTGCACCACACAAAATATACTAGGATATTTAGCATTGCCAAGACTTACTTCATTGACGTACATCATTTAAAGAACTATCCATCTTTCTAGATTTTGCATCTTCTGTAAATGGAAAATATTGATAGACAAAATACTGAGTGTGATGGAAGATGTTAAGAACATTGGGAGAACATTTTCAGATGGAAACTCACCTGGATACACAATGCAGATGGGTTATTGAGAGAAAGAAAATGAAGAGGACTGAATGGATAAGCCATTATGAATGCAAGATAGAACATTACAACATTCAACAAATAAGAAATGTTGAAAACCAACATCAAAATGACAACAAGATGGATGGTTTGTAGCCATCAACATTGATTGTGGTTTGTAGACATCAAATGAATATTTGGTAAATTCCCTTCTCCCTGGATAATCTTGGTTTTATGCTAAGCTACAGAAAGAACCCAAATAATATATTTCCACATTTTTACATACCCAAATATTCTTTGGAATAAGAAGTCAAAATCATCAACAAGGAGAAATTGTTCTGCTTTTCAAGCTGGGACAAGAAAAGCAACAATAGAGACATCTATTAATTATATGTCAAAATAAATGTCTTTTTACAACTTCTCAGTGGAGATTCTAGGTCCACAAACAGGAGAATCAAGTTTCAATAGACTTAAGAGGGACATTTTATCCACTCTGATTTTTTAAAAAAGGTTTTACCTAGTATTTTAAAGCCTTTTCTGCACATTACATCATAAATCTGAATAGTTTCAAGGAGTGATCTTTCATAGAAGCTTTGGATCACATCTCCAGAGGAATCTGCCTCTTAATTTCCCATGTGAATCCAGATATGATGAAAGGAAGATACTATTTTGAATCACTGTGGCATGGTAGAGTAAGGATAAGGGTGGGTTCTGGAAGCTTCTGCGCATATACAGAAGCAAAAACAAAATGGCGGCTCAGAACGTGACAGGCCAGGTTGCTGTCTGTTCTAGCAATCTAGGCCACAAAGTTACTACTGGTTCTATAGTACCGGTCTGAACTGCTAGGAACCCAACTCTGATTTAGGATCAAATATTAATCTTTGCTCCATGATTCATCATCCTCTATGTATGATTACATCTGCAGAATCTTTCGGGGACATGAAATAATGTTTTTTCCTTCTGCATAATTTTCCTATCCCATGAAATTAGATTAGATTAGATTTATTAGATTTGTATGCTGCCCCTCTCTGAAGACTCAGGGTGGCTCACAACAACAACAATACAATACATAAAATACAAATCCAATAGAGTTAAAAAACGAGATTTAAAACCCATAGATATTAAAAGCAATCATTACTGCACAATTACACCATTCTCATATATTACAGTCAGGAAAAAAAAGGTGTGTGGGGGGGAGAGATAGTTATTCCCTCCATGCCTGGCAACATAGATAAGTATTCAACATCTTGCGGAAGGCGGGAAGGGTAGGGGCAATTTGAATCTCCGGGGGGAGTTGATTACAGAGGGCCGGGACCACCACAGGGAAGGCTCTTCCCCTGGATCCTGCCAAACAGCATTGTTTAGTCGACGGGACCCAGAGAAGGCCAACTCTGTGAGACCTGACTGGCTGCTGGGATTCGTGTGGCAGAAGGCGGTCCCGGAGGTATTCTGGTACAATACCATGTAGGGCTTTATAGGTCATTACCAACACTTTGAATTGTGACCGGAAACTGATCGGCAACCACTGCAATGTTCTCTCTTTCCTATTTATCCTCCAAGTTCCCCTCCCCATTTACCTGGCCAATAGTACATTGTTCTTTCAAAAATCATCTTCAATACTGGGATATTTTCCTTAGACTAAACTGTTTTCTAACTTCTACTTTAAAACACATGGTGGCAACCTTGAGATAATTTGAGTCTTACCAGGAGGTACACATGACTCTCTGCAAGAGATAAGCTCTTTGAACCATTTCCTGTGGCTTGGCTTGCTTTAAACCACCAAATTTACATGAAAGAAGACAATTCCTTTGTGAAAAGAAAGAATGTATAGCTTCTGAGTGTATGCTTCGGCAAAGTTGGCAGGAAACATCTGAAGGTGACTACGCCAATTTGAAGTTCTCCAAAGATTATTTTGGGATGGTTTAGGAACCAAATTCTTAATTGGAAAAACAATGTGCCTGTTCTTCATCATCATCACAGCCTCACTTCTAAGTATGTATTTACTTCCTAGCAATAGTAGAGTACAGTGGTACCTCTATTTAAGAACGCCTCTATTTAAGAACTTTTCTAGATAAGAACCGGGTGTTCAATATTTTTTTGCCTCTTCTTAAGAACCATTTTCTACTTAAGAATCCGAGCCCAGAAAAATTTCCCAGGAATTTTTTCCATTCCTCCTTTAATCCTGGCCATCTTGGGGCTTTTCTGGGCTGCCAGAGCAAACAAAGCATTTTCCTTTCTCTGGGCGCTTGGAGAGAGAATAAACCTCTGCCAGCGCCCAGAGAAAAGAAATGCCCCCTTTGCTCTGGGCAGCAACTGTCTTCCTCCTATTATTCTTCCTCCTCCTCCCACCCAAATTCTGAGCTTTTATTTCTTTCCTAATGGGTTTGCATGCATTATTTGCTTTTACGTTGATTCCTATGGGAAAAATTGCTAGGAAGGAATTTATAAGGGTAGCGCTCATAATTACAACCAAAAATAGCAAGAATGTCCAAGAAAGTCCAAGGTTGCTTCTGGAGAAGGACCTACTTGTCCATTTTCCAACTTACCTCATGAATTCTCTATTATTTTTTCTCCAGGAGGAAGCACAGGACAATCGGTAAAGCAAACAGCTGGCATTTTGACTGTTACTGAAGGACAATCTGTTGATCTCCATTGTACTTATGAAGCAAGTTTTGCTGGCACACATTATCCATTCTGGTACATTCAGTCTCCTGGTCAATCACCCAAATTCCTTCTGGATTCATATCTGAAAACAGCTGAAGGATTTGAAGCTACTCACAATCCTGATGAAAGCAAGAAAAAGGGAACTTTCAACATAGGGAAAGCAAACATCCAATTGGAAGATTCTGCTGTTTACTTTTGTGCCTTCAGAGAGCCACAGTGAGACAAAGTATATACTAAGCCAACTAAAAAGGCTCAAAGTGAGAGGAAAGCAGAGAAGGTGAGCTCTGATTTGAAAATTCCAATAGATTAAGGGATTAAGGTCCATGAACATAGTTGGACATTATCCAGATCAACATTGCAATGGAAGTGAAATGTAGGAAACTGGATTAGCTGATATCATTTGATGTCTGATCCCAAGAAGAGTTAGATATGGTGGGGGCCACAGAGCTAGCCATTCCAGGGGAACGAGGGATCAGTGCTTAATAATGATCCCTTGTTCCAGCTCTGTGAACCCAACCCTGGGCACTGGTGATGAGTGTAATTCTGGCCTTGGGTTCAGGCTGCTGCTACTCAATGCCAGGTATGTGGTAAATAAAGCTCTCCTCATCAGGGATCTGATCCTGGATGAGGAGGCCAACCTGGCATGTGTAACTGAAACCTGGCTGGGCCTGGAGGGAGGAGTTCCTCTCTCTGAAATCTGCCCAGCCGGGTTTCAGATATGGCATCAGCCTCGACCCCAGGAAAGGGGGGGAGGAGTGGCTATTATAGCCAGGGAGAGCCTTGGCCTACGTAGACTAGTTGCTCCAGAGATTACAGGTTGCGAGTCCCTCCTGGTGAAGTTGGACTTAGGGGTTCAGGTGGGCTTGTTTCTCACGTACCTGCCTCCCAGCTGTGTGTCATAAGCCCTGCCTGTGCTACTTGAGGAGGTAGCCGGGTTGGCGGTGGGGTTCTCCAGACTTATTGTCTTGGGGGACTTTAACCTGCCCGCACTCGGCGAAACCTCTGGACTGGCACAGGAGTTCATGGCCACCATGACAACCATAGACCTGACCCAAGTAGTACAGGGTCCGACTCATGAGTGGGGGGGCATGCACCCGACATGGTATTCCTCTCTGAGCAATTGAGTAATGGTCTGAGACTAAGGGGCTTAGAAGTATTGCCTTTGTCACGGTTGGACCATTTTCTACTGCGGCTTGACCTCCTGGCTCCAATCCTTCCCCGCAGGGAGGCGGAACCAATTAGGATGTTCCGCCCCAGACACCTGATGGATCCAGAGGGTTTTCAGAAGGCGCTTGGGGTTATTCCAGATACACTCGTCCACAGCTCGGCAGAGTCTCTGGCTGAGACCTGGAACAAGGCTGCAATGGAGGCTCTTGACCGAATTGCGCCATTGCGACATCTCCGCGGCACTAGACCCCATAGAGCTCCATGGTTCAACGAGGAGCTCTGGGAGGTGAAATGCCAGAAGAGACGTCTAGAGAAGTAATGTAGGAAGAGTAAGTCCGAATCCGATCGAACACTTGTAAGAGCTCATATTAAGACCTACAAAGTGGCGCCCAAGGTGGCAAGATGCGTGTATCATAATGCCTTGATTGCATCAGCAGAATCCCACCCGGCCTCTCTGTTTAGGGTGACCCGCTCCCTTCTTTACCAGGGGGGAGTTGGGGAGCCCTTACAGTGCTGAGGATTTTAACACATTTTTCGCTGATAAAATCGCTCGAATCCGAGCGGACCTCGACTCCAATTGGAAAACAGAGTTGACTGACAACGAGTCAGTCAAGGTGACTGGGGCCTGTACTTGTCCACCTCTCTGGAAAGAGTTCGATCTGGTGACACCTGATGAAGTGGACAAGACCATTGGAGCTGTGAGTTCCGCCACCTGTTTACTGGATCCGTGTCCCTCCTGGCTGGTTTCGGCCAGCAGGGAGGTGACACGGAGCTGAGTCCAGGAGATTGTCAATGCTTCTCTGGGGTGGGGGTCCTTCCCGGATCCCTACAAAGGAGGCACTTATGCACCCCCGCCTCAAGAAGCTTTCCATGGACCCAGCCATTCTCAATAACTATATGCTGTTTTTTATTACTGTTGTTAGCCGCCCCAAGTATGCGGAGAGGGGCGGCATACAAATTTGATAAACAAATAAATAAATAAATGATGATGAAAAATGTTATCTAACTGGAGTAAGCATTTACTCTATAGTCATGCAAGGGACTCCCTACTTTTGCATTCACAACTTATGTTCCAGTTAATTTGCTTGTGGTTGCTTGTATGGGAGATATCAGGATATTAAACCACATTACATAATATAAAATGAATATAATCTGTCCACCATCCACAATTATTGTGAATATTCTCCTTTTGAAAAGGGGACATTTTCTCCAAACAAAAATGAACATCTGAATGCCAGAGAGATTTTACTAAAGAAAATATGTTGCAGTGTCTAATGTCAACTAGCAAAGCATGCCTGGCCTGCTCTTGAGCTTCCATAGGTAGGGGGATGGGAAAACTAAAGAAGCAACAAAGCAGCCAAAGGCAGGAACACATTCCAGACATATCTTTCTCAAGGCTGTATCCCATGGTTACCCCACAGAACCGAGAGGGAAGGGATCTCTACAGCCTGTAAAATTGCTCCGGTGGCTAATGTGATTGACGACACACTATTGTGTGTGTGTGTGTGGAGGAAACAGGCTCATAATTAGAACTGTAAATTCTGTGGGTCAGAGTTGGCTTAATTTGGATATGTGGTGACATGGAGCTCCTAATAAATGACTGGATTTCTTTTGAGGCTTGGTTTTGAGGCTCGTGATTTAATTAGGGCATCCGTCAGAACCCTGACATCAAACAGTCATTTCTTCTTTAAGAAAAATGCCAAGGTTTTATCTAATATTCTTCTTCATTTTTTTTAGGAATCAAACCATGAAATAAGGCATAATAGCAACCATGGTGACATTCCAGCAATTCCCTAACTGGCAATTCCCATTCAGGAATGAAAACAATTTATATTTCTTAGCTCTCTTCCCATAGAGAAGTCAGTTTTTATTTACCTACCTGATGAATGATTCTTCGGACAAGTCTTGCTAAGTAGATAATGTATAATATTTTGTGCCTGTGTGTAATATGTATGTACACATATGACATATATACATAGAATTAAACAGTTTTTTAGTTGGCAATCAGATCTTGATATGATCTGCCTGTATATCATATGTTATATATTAAACATAGAAACATAGAAGATTGACGGCAGAAAAAGACCTCATGGTCCATCTAGTCTGCCCTTATACTATTTCCTGTATTTTATCTTAGGATGGATATCTGTTTATCCCAGGCATGTTTAAATTCAGTTACTGAGGATTTACCAACCACGTCTGCTGGAGGTTTGTTCCAAGCATCTATTACTCTTTCAGTAAAAATATTTACCATTTATCCATTGTAACTAAATTAGTAAAATTAATTTTTTGTACTTGTATACACAAGAAATTTGCTATAAAATTAAAGGCAAGTCCCAAGCAAAAGAGGTCTCTGAACATACTCAGAGTGAAGAGTTCTCTGAACAGGAGGCTTTGCACCCAGAGAGAGAATTTGCTAGCTTGGAACAGCTTTCTTCAGAAAACCGTGGCTCCATGTCTATGATTCCTACAGGGGCAAATCAAAAATGTTATTTAATCATTTGGAGCTACTTATGTCCATCGTCATGCTAAGGAGATTCCATGTGATTTAGATTCTAGCATTGGGAGTGGTCCATTCAACACTGGGATTCATCTTTCCATTTTTAATTCATTAATACTCCAAAATGATTCCAATTCACATTTCCTAAGAAGAACATTTTTCTCTCTGTTTGTCTCTCCTCTTTATCCTACAAGTTCCCCCTCCATTCACCTGGCCAAAAATACATTTTAATTTCAAAAATCACCCTTCAGTGCTGGGACCCTTCCTTCGACCAAAGTGTTTTCCAATAGCTACTTTAAAACACATGGTGGCAACCTTGAGATAACTTTAGTCTTATCAAGTGATATACAAGACCTTCCCTAGCAGATATGCTCTTTGAGCCATTTCCTGTGGTTTGTATTGCTTTTACCACTAAATTTAAATGTTAGAAGACAATCCCTCTTTGAAAGGACAGAATGTATAGCTTCTAAGTGTCTGGTGCAGCAAAGTTGGCAGCGAACATCACCAACTTGAAGTTCTCCAAAGATTTGCTCGGGAGGATTTAGTACTCAAATACTTAGTCTGGAAAAATGTGGTTGATCTTTTTCATCATCGTCTCTGCTCTAAGTATGTATTTACTTCCTAACAAATATACATTATAGTTTTCAGCTGGGTATATCTTCAATTCTTTAGATTCCTTCAAATCAAGTCAATCCCTTGGACGTTTTCCTAGAAATTGCAATAAATTATGTCCTGGAAATTATAAGAACTAAAGTATTTATCTGAAATGAAATCTCTCTCTTCTGTGTGTGTGTGTGTGAGAGTGAGAGAGAGAGAGAGAGAGAGAGAGAGAGAGAGAGAGAGAAAGCGGGGGAAGAGAGAGTGTTCAATGTGTTTGGTGATGGACATGAATCAGCGGTGGGCTACGAGAGCTATCCTGTATAAATTCCTCTCCAGTTTAATATTCTGTCCATCATGTCCAGCAGTGGACTACGAGCTGGAATGCTAAATTGCACTCGCCACTGCGGCTTGTAAGTGCTTGGGGGGCCAGCGAGATTTTGCTTCTGCGCCTGTGGAGGTAGCAAAATCACATATGGAGCCACAGGTGTCCCTGGGTTTCCGTGAGGCTTTTTTGCTTCCATGCATGCCGAAACCTGGGCACACCTGTGGCTACCTCAGTGCCACAGTGACGAGTGCAATTTAGTGTTCTGGCTCGTAGCCCAGTGCTGGGCATGATGGAAAGAATATTAAACTGGAGAGGAATTTATACAGGATAGCTCTCAAAATAAGAACTGAAAATAGGAGGAAAGCAAGTCCAAGTTGCTTCTGAAAAGAAGGGGAAGACCTACTTGTCCACCTCTCCGACTAACCCCATGAATTCTCTATTATTTTCTGTCCAGGAGGAAGCACAGGACAGTCTGTGAAGCAAATGACTGGCATTGGGACTGTTACTGAAGGAGAATCCATTTATCTACACTGTTCTTACGAAGCAGACTTTAGTGGCTCATACGTACTATTCTGGTACATTCAGTCTCCTGGTCAGCCTCCAAAATACCTTCTGGATTCATATCAGAAAACTGCTCAAGGATTCAAAGCTACTCACAATGGGAATAAAAGGGAGAAAAATGGAACTTTCAACATGCATAAAGAGAGTACCCAGTTGAAAGACTCTGCTGTCTATTTTTGTGCCTGGAGAGACACAGTGAGACAAAGTAGATGAGAAACCAACAAAAAAGGCCCAAAGGGGGAGAAAAGCAGTGAAGGCGAGCTCTGAATTGAAAATTCAGAGGTCTTTTGAGATTAAGGTCCATGAATGTAGTTGGATTTAATCCACATCAATCATGCAATGGAAGTGAGAGGTAGAAAATTGGGATATTTCCAAATATAACTGTTTTTTGTTGAGATATTGGCGTATGATTCCTAAAAGAAAACATTCCGGGGTTTGTTTTCTACTTTTATACCCAAAATTCCATTGAGCCAATTTCCTATTTTATCCCAATAGATTTGGTGATCCACATTACAACTGCGGCTAGAATAGCAGATTTTGGAGAAAATTACACATTGTGCAGAAATGGTTAAACTAACATTAGAATTAAGAAATAATGAAGAATCCTTATTTTACAATTGCTGGGATTCATTTTATTGTTGGATTGAAAAAAAGAAGAAGGTTAAACCATCATAACATACTTAATGGTTAAAGGATAAAAGATAATTAACTGGTGATGAGCTTTAATGTTTTCAGGAGATTAAGATATCTATATTAACTAAGAGTACTATATTTTTTTCTATTTACTTTTTGTCAATCTTATTATTATTAATAGTATTAATTAGCATTTATTGTTATTAAGTTATTTAAGATGGGCCATAGAGAATGCACATAGTTAATATTACAATTCAGACCTGTCACGCACTCGCCGGATTGTGAATTTTAATTTTGTATGTCTATGTTGTCTCTATAATGTTTGTTTATATATGTAAATAAAATTTTCTAAAAAAAAGAAAAAAAGAAAATTGTGATATTTGTGGTCACTCAGTATCAGATCCCATGACGAAGGACCAACACTTGTCCATTTTTAACCCTTTCAGACTATAATATGATTCCAACCCATATTTATCCTTCAAGTTACTTCTCCATTCTTATTATTTATTTTATTTTATTTATTTATTGGACTTGTATGCTGCCCCTCTCCGCCAACTCGGGGTGGCTACCAACAGTAGCAAAACAGCATACAACAATAATCCAATACTAAAAACAGTTAAAAACCCATTATTATAAAAACCAAACATACATACAGACATACCATGCATAAAATTGTAAAGGCCTAGGGGGAAAGTGTATCTCAATTCCCCCATGCCTGGCGGCAGAGGTGAGTTTTGAGCAGTTTATGAAAGGCAAGGAGGGTGGGGGCAATTCTAATCTCTGGGGGGAGTTGGTTCCAGAGGGTTGGGGCCACCACAGAGAAGGCTCTTCCCCTTAGCTAATTCACTTAGCTAATAATACATTTTTCTTTCAAAAACCAACTTCAATATTGGGATGCTTCCTGTTATGTACTGACGTACAGAGTATCGCTGCTGCTGATTGGCTGATGTAGCGGCGGCCAGAAATAAACCACTGTCACTACAGGATGGCTTCAGGGAAGCCCTTAAAAGTGGCTTCCTTGCAACTCACCATTTTCAGTTCAAGCTGATTTTTTTAAAAAAGAGGCTGAACTGTCCTATGTCTCGACTCTTCATTCCTGCTCAAATCTAACACTTCATTCAACCAAACTGTTTTCTTACACCTACTTTATTTTTATTTATTTATTTATTTTTAAAAAGGCTTTATTAATTTTCCAATGTTAAAAAACACTCATGCCTAAAAACAAACAAACAACTCCCCCTGCTGGACGGCCTAGGGGCCATTGAAATTTTAATACCTTGCCCCACCTAATGAATGAATGTGTGATGGATGATATAAGAATCTGTTGTTAACTTTTAATTATGGGGATTTTAATTTGTAAATATTATTTAGAATTCTATATGTTGTGAGCAATGATGGGCGAACCCAACGGTGTTTGGGTTCGGCAAGTTCAGACGAACTTCATGCAAAGTTTGACCAAACCCGAACCCGAACAGTCAGTGGCACCAAAGCTCCGCCCCCGGAACCCCATCATTTTTTATTTTAACAGATTAACAGCAAAGGGAGGTCTTTTCACGTAAAAATGAACATTTTTACGTGAAAAGACCTCCCTTTTCTTGCAGTTCCACTGTGGCGTCCTTTTTTGTAAACACGCACATATATATTTGTTTTTGTAGATTTTCACGGGTACAGGTATGATGATCTTGGTATGTTCGGCTTTCTTCCCGTGTAAGATTTAGAAATTTATGGTGACATTTCGACGAGGTCCCACTCGTCATCTTCAGGCTGGTGTTTCTGTCCTTGTTCTAGGGCGAACACAGCGAGACCTGAGCTGCCTTCCTTCTATAAATACTGGTGGCTGGGTGTGGTTTGATGGCTCTGCAATTGCCTGCTGCATAGAAATTTCCTGGTAAGTCAGTGGGGTAACATCTGGGGTCGTTGATGTAGCTGAAGTATGCAGATTAGTTAATGGTTGTTGATTAGGCGTGATATCCTGAGTAGTTGGAGCTTGCAGGCTATTTGATTGTTTTGCAATGTGTGTTCTGAGTCTAGTTTCAGTTTTTATGGCTGGGTTACTTTTGAGGGCTGGTTTCCAGATGTCTGGTAAGCGGGAGGTATCATCCCGCTTGTTCATATTTTGGGGATGTTTTTCTATTTCTGTCTCTGTCTGTCTCTTGTCTCTGCCTACCTTCCCCTTCTCCTCTATTTATTCTCCCAAAGCCTCTCCTTTCATCCGACTAATAATGCCTGTTTCAACATGAGTTGTCTCTGCACTGTTTTTATTATTAAAATATATTGAAAATATTATTTAAAAAATACAGTAGAACCCCGACTTACGAGACTAATTGGTTCCGGAAGGAGGCTCATAAGTCAGAACGCTCGTATGACGAAACATTGTTTCCCATAGGAAACAATGTAAAGTCAATTAATCCGTGCAACAACAAAAAACCCCGCGGAAGTTAGCGTTCAGAGACAGCTGCGAAGCGGCGCACGTGTTTTAAAACGTCAGAGCCGGCCTGGGGGGGTCGGGGGCTTCCCTCCGAGCCCCCCAGGCTGGCTCTGACGTTTTAAAACACGCGCGCCACTTCGCAGCTGTCTTCTGAAGCCAGAACGCTAACTTCCGCGTTCGGTTTCAGAAGACAGCTGCGAAGTGGCGCGCGTGTTTTAAAACGTCAGAGCCGGCCTAGGGGGCTCGGGGGGAAGCCCCCGACCCCCCCAGGCTGGCTCTGATGTTTTAAAACACACACGCGCCACTTCGCAGCTGTCTTCTGAAGCCGGAACGCTAACTTCCGCGTTCGGTTTCAGAAGACAGCTGCGAAGCGGCGCGCGTGTTTTAAAACGTCAGAGCCGGCCTGGGGGGGTCGGGGGCTTCCCCCCGAGCCCCCTAGGCCGGCTCTGACGTTTTAAAACACGCGCGCCACTTCGCAGCTGTCTTCTGAAGCCGGAACACTAACTTCCGCGTTCGGTTTCAGAAGACAGCTGCAAAGCGGCGCGCGTGTTTTAAAACGTCAGAGCCGGCCTGGGGGGGTCGGGGGCTTCCCCCCGAGCCCCCTAGGCCGGCTCTGACGTTTTAAAACACGCGCCCCACTTCGCAGCTGTCTTCTGAAGCCGGAACGCTAACTTCCGCGTTCGGTTTCAGAAGACAGCTGCGAAGTGGCGTGCGTGTTTTAAAAGGTTGCAGCCGGCCTGGGGGGCTTGCCAGCACCCCCCCCCCAGCACCCCAGGCCGGCTGCAACCTTTTAAAACACGCGGGATACGAGCGCCAAGGAGCTGTCTCCTGAAGCCGAGACAGCTCCTTGGCGCTCGTATCCCGAATGTGAGCTCGGGAGGCGAACAAAAATGTCGCTCCCCTCCCAGCTCTTATCTCGAGTAGCTCGTAAGTAGAGCTGCTCGTATGTCGAGGTTCCACTGTAAAACAGATAGTGGCAATCTTGAGACAACATGACTCTTACCAGGTGACACACATGATACCTTCTGTAGCACATACACTTTGTGAACCATATCCTGTGGTTTGTCTTCCTTCCTTCCAAATTTACATATTAGAAGCCCATTTCTTTGTGAAGGGAACACACTGTATTAGTGCATTTGATAGCATATAGTGCATTTGATAGTAAAGTTGGAAGAGAACCTCTGAAGCCTTACATCCACCTTGAAGTCCTCCAAAGTTATTTTTTGGCATTATTATACCCATTCTTCATCTGGGAAAATGTGTCTGTGGTCTGTCCTATTCATCACCATCTCAGTTTTAGGTAAGTATTGATTTCCCCCTAATGTTAGACTCTATGTTTTGGCTCATCTTAGATTCTTTGAGTTCTTTGAAATCAGGTAGAATAGAATCCCCTGGAAGATCTGTTAGAATTTGGCACTAGTTTATCTGCAAGGAATTTCAGGAAGATGACCAGAAGTATTCAGCTTCAATGAAGGGACTTTTTGCTTCTTGGGGAAAGATTTCAAACTACATTTCACTGTAGTTCTGAATGCACCTGGGCTCAGGGTCCTTTGTACATTTGTCCCATTCAATAAATAAGTTTCCCCAATTTTGTTTAGAAATGAGGTATCCTGGTTAGGGTCATCAAAGAAGGAACCTGGGTAGTATTTTGAACCAGTATAACTTTAACCCCAACAGGTAAAGCTGGACAGGAAACATAATGAGCCGGGGTGGCACAGCGGGTAGCAGCCCCGGCCCTTTGGAACCAACTCCCCCCAGATATCAGAATTGCCCCCACCCTCCTAGCCTTTCGTAAGCTCCTTAAAACCCACCTCTGTTGTCAGGCATGGGGGAATTGACACTTCCCTCCCCCCTAGGCTTATAAAATTTATGCATGGTATGCTAGTATGTATGATTGGTTTCTAAATTGGGGTTTTAAATTAACTTAAATATTAGATT
Organism: Erythrolamprus reginae; assembly: GCF_031021105.1. Lineage (NCBI taxonomy): Eukaryota > Metazoa > Chordata > Lepidosauria > Squamata > Dipsadidae > Erythrolamprus > Erythrolamprus reginae. The sequence continues at coordinate 144,129,481 of NC_091963.1, forward strand.
TGTTTACATTGTATTATTATTGCTGTGAGCCGCCCCGAGTCTGCGGAGAGGGGCGGCATACAAATCTGATTAATAAATAAATAAATAATAAATTTGTACTGAGAAATATTTGCAGAGAAAGTGGCACCAAATTTGTTTCTGAAAAGGCGGAGAAGGGTCTACTGGTCCACCCCTCCACCACAACTCATGCCTTCTCTATTTATCTTCTGTCCAGGAGGAAGCACAGGACAATCAGTGGACCAAACATCTGGCATTGTGACTGTTACTGAAGGACAATCTCTTTTTATCAGATGTGCCTATGAAGCACAGTTAAGTGTAACAAATTACCCATTCTGGTATATTCAGCATCCTGGTCAGCCTCTGAAGATCTTGCTGACCAGTTTTAATGACAAAGCCCAAGGCTTCTGGGCTACTCACCACCCAAACAAGAAAAATGGAACTTTCAACCTGGAGAAACAAGACATCCAGTTGAAGGACTCTGCTGTCTACTTCTGTGCACTCCGAGAGACACAATGAGGAGAAGCAGAAGGGAAACCAATCAAAAACAGTAGAAGAAGTATTAAGAGCAGAGACAGGGGGGATTCTGCAAATGTCAATGGATTCCCTTAATAACAGTGATTCTTTCAGACTCAAATTTCATATTACGAGGATCTCTCTTTCTTTCCTCCTCTCATGTGTATTTATCCTCGCAGTTTCCTCTCCTTTCACCTGGCCAACAATATGTTTGTCTTTCAGATGTCACCTTCAACACTGGGGATCCTTTCTTCAACTAAACTGCTTTCTTACAGCTCCTTTAAAACACAAGGTGGCAGTCGTGAGTGTTAGCAGGTGACACACATGGTATCCTCTGCAGCACATATGCTCTCTGAACCATATCCTGTGGTTTGTTTTTCTTTTGCCACCAAATTTACATATGAGAAGCCCATTTCTTTCTTGGGGTGAAATTCCTGCCACTTTTCCACACCAAAGTCATCCAGGAAACGCTGAAGGTGACTACACCAGCATTGAAATCCTCCAAAGATGACGATGAAGAGGATGATGAGGATGAAGAAGATGATGATGATTATTATTACTATTTATTTATTTATTCATTCATTCATTCATTCATTCATTCATTCATTCATTCATTCATTCATTTATTTATTTATTTATATGCCACCCTTCTCCTCAGACTCAGGGCGGCTTACAACATGTTAGCAATAGCACTTTTTAAACAGAGTCTAGGCTATTGCCCCCACAATCCGGGTCCTCATTTTACCCACCTCGGAAGGATGGAAGGCTGAGTCAACCTTGAGCCGGTGATGAGATTTAAACCGCTGACCTTCAGATCTACAAATCAGCTTCAGTGGCCTGCAGTACAGCACTCTACCTGCTGTGCCACCCCGGCTCATTATTACTATTACTATTACTATTACTATTACTATTACTATTACTATTACTATTACTATTACTATTACTATTACTATTACTATTACTATTACTATTACTATTACTACTATTACCATTATTATTATAATATTATTATTATATACTGTATTATTATTATTATTATTATTATTATTATTATTATTATTATTATTATTATTATTATTATTATTATGTTATCATTTTTATTATTTGGTTATTAACCCCATTCTCCATCTGGAAAAAAATGTGGCTTTTTATCATTATCTTCTCCTTTTTTAAGTATGTATTTATTTCCGCACAATCTCTTTTTAAAGGTTTTCATTTTATTTTATAACATCTAAAAATTCCAGTTTTAATTGAATAGTGTGCTGTCTGGGTATAAATCATTTTAGGAAATAATAGTCAAAGTGTTTAAAGCAGTATCAATAGTATCAATAACAACAACAATAACAACAATAATAACAACAATGATATTTGTTAACTAATTTAACATTTCTTCCTTATATCACTGATCCATATATTTCCTTATTTATAGCTCCTGTTTTTGTCAGCTAGCCATTGATAAAATAAAAGTCTGAAGTAAAAAAAAATCAGCTTCTTTCTTTTCCTTAATTACAAATTTTAACCTATCCATATCTGCACTTAAATCCCATTTTCATCTTTTGGTGTCTCTTCACTTTTTCATTGTAAAATCAAATATACATTCCCTTCATTGTACTTGTCAGATAGAATGTCCAACAAAAACGGTCTCTGGTTTTTCAAATCAATATGCTATTTGATCATTTTTTCCAGCCATTTATGTATTTTTGTCCATTTTAAAAAACTTTTTGACATGTTCACCACATAGCTCCTTACAATGTTAAACTATAGTCCCTGCTGAGGGGCGGCATATAAATCTAATTCAAAATAATAATAATAATAATAATAATAATAATAATAATAATAATAATAATAATAATACATTAGATTTGTATGCCGCCCCTCTCCGAAGACTTCAGTTGTTTAGGTTTCTTTAAATGAGGTAGGATAGTATCCCCTGGAAAATGTCTGGAAAATGGACAAAATGTTGCAAAAATATAGATGGAAATATTTAATTGGAATGAAGGAAGTTTTACGTAAATGTTCAATCAGCTTGAGCAGAAAGAGAAGGCAAAACCCTCACTTTCCCTTGACTCCCAACAAATGGTAACCAAGGGAATCCTGCCTGCCTCAACCAACATAGAGGCGGCACATGGACATTCGTTTCAATAGCCACATTTAGGAGACAAATGATTCTTAACTTAGTCCAATGATTCCCCTGGGAGTATGATCGCTGAATGTAGTTGGACTTGCAGCCAAATCAACCTGGCAATGATGATGTGAAAAATTATATTAACCCTTTTGGATATCTTGGGCTAGAGGTTCCCCAGCAGTTTCTACCAATAAGAATGACCATCTGGGTTGGTGTAAGAGCAACTCTTACCTAACCATCTGGATGCACTTTGTCTCTACAATCATGGTAGAGAATATTTTTCTATAATTTAAGTGATAGAATTGCGTGATGTCCATCCAGAAAACTTTGAGCATTAGGATTAAAATTCCATTTGAATTATTTCAGACTCCAAAATGTTTTTTTCTAACTCACATTTCATATTATATACACACATCTCTCTTTCAGAAATCACCTTCAACACTGTCATCCGTCCTATAAAGGAGCTGCTTTCTTAAACCTCCTTTAAAACACATGGTGGCAATCTTGACTCAACATGAGTCTTGCTATGATACCATCTGTATTACATATGCTCAGTGAATCACATCCTGTGGTTGGTCTTCCTTTTGCCACCAAATTTGCATATTAGAAGCCAACCTATTTGTGAAAGGAGAGAGCTGTTCAGTCTAGGTCTCTTTTAGACCAAAGCAGGCAGGGAAGCTCTGAAGGTGAGCTTTGAAACCATTCTATTTATTCTTCCATTGTGATAGAACACAATACTATCTTACTATACATTAACTACAAACCACGAACCATTACAAACCAACCAACTGCTGACCACAAACGAATCACTGACCACTGACTTCTGACCACACTTTCCTCCCTCCCTCCTTCCCTCTCTCCTCCCTCCCTCCCTTCTTTCTTTCTTTCTTTTTTTCTTAAAATCTGTTTTACCCATGAAATTATCCTCATTCTTGAAGTTTTTTAAGAGAATGTAGCTTGTTGGTTGAGCTTCCCAGAAACTTAAATTGCTTCCAGTTTTTTAGCTGATGTTGACCTTCATTCTTATCAATCTCTTCCCAAGAACTTAGAATATGGTAATGTGCCAACGTGGTTCATATGTGCATCCAAATTGTGCAGTCTTTTGCCATAGATGGATGGAAATTTTGTCAATGTGCAGATTTTCTATGTGCCATCAAAGATTTTTCACTTGGACAAATGTCCTGAGAAACATTGGGAGCAGCAAAGACAAGCTACGCCTTTAAAGTTTGATTTTCTGACCTTGATATATTATTATTAATTTATTTTAATTCTCACCACTATTGGTTGGCTCAGAATTCCAACCTTCCTAGTTTGGTAAAATGAGGACTTGGATTGCATATGCCAGTGATAGCGAACCTATGGCACGAGGGCCACAGCTGGCACGTGGAGCCATATCTGCCGGCACGCCAGCTGTTGCCGTAGCTCAGCTCCAGCACTCATGTCACACTGGCCATCTGATTTTTGGCTCATACAGAGGCTCTGGGAGACCATTTTCAGCTTCCAGAAGGCCTCCAGAGGGATGTGGGATGGCAGATTTGCCCTCCTCAGGCTCCAAGGAAGCCTTTGGAGCCTGGGGAGGGTGAAAAACCAGCCTACCAGGCCCACCAGAAGTTGGGAAATGGGCTGTTTATGCCCTCCAGAGGGCCTCTGGCAGGGCAGGAGAGGCAATTTTTACCCTCCCCAGCATTGAATTATGGGTATGGGCAGTGAAGGGCTACCAATTTTTTTACTACCACACTGTGGCCGTGGCTTATGCAGGACACTCTGCATTTTCTTTCAACATCTTTCATTGCAAATTGGGTGCTCTGGGGTGAAGTTCCATTTTTGCTACCCCACTGCATTCCCCCCTGCCAGGGAGCAGCCCATCCCTGGATGTGGGCACTTGCACAGGTGCGATAGTATGCGTGCACATGCTTTTGGTACCCGAGGGAAAAAAGGTTCACCATCACTGTTATATGCTGACTCTATGAATCACTTAGAGAGGGCTGTAAAGCACTGTGAAGTGGTATACAAGCCTGGATGCTATTGCTATTATTTGATGGATTGGCAGCTAGAGAGAAATGGTTTAGTGGAAAAGATCAGGATCAGATTGAAAAGGAAAATGGGAAAGCCCTCCTTTTTTTCAGCATCAGAATTCTTGGGGCAGTCTTCTTTTGTTTTTGTTTTATCTCTTTTGCCTACTGCCTTGAAAGGTAATCTGGATAATTCTATTTTATTGTAAGGCTATCCTATGTATTAATAGAATCTTACAACTCTAAATGTACATTTCTGTTCTATGCTGCAACGTCCTTCCAATCAATGACTACTCCAGCTTCAACAGCTTTAACACAAGAGCACGCAACAGATTCAAACTTAATACGAACTGCGCCAAACTTGACTGTAAAAAATATGATTTCAACAATCGAGTTATCGAAGCGTGGAACTCATTACCGGACTCAATTGTGTCAACCCCTAACTCCCAACACTTCTCCCTTAGACTCTCCATGATTGACCTCTCCAGGTTCCTAAGAGCCAGTAAGGGGCGTAAATAAGTGCACTGGAGTGCCTTTCATCCCCTGTCCAATTGTCTTTCCTTTCTCTCACCTATCTTATATATTCTCTTCCTTTCATATAGCCTCTCCTCTAAGTTCACTTTCACCCTCTTTTATATTATCACATGTCTATTTTTCTTCCTATGTATTTGTGTATTGGACAAATGAATAAATAAAGAAATAAACACTAGGGAGGGTCCCTTCAACTCATCTATCTCTTTACATCCACTTTATAACATAAGGTGGCAATCTTGAGTCAATGTGAGTATTATCAGATGACACTCAATACTTTCTGCAGCAAATACTTTTGAACCTTATGTTGTGGTTTGTCTTCCTTTTACCATCAAATTTAGATGCTGTAAGTAAACAAGAAGAGTTGTATAAGCTCTCACAGCCACATTGGCAGGAAATCTCTGAAGGTGACCACTCCAGCCTTGAAGTCCTCCAAACAAGTGATAATAACCCATTCCTTATCTGGAAAAATGTGGCTGTGGCCTCTGTTCATCATCTTCATGTCCTCACTTTCAAGTACGTATTTATTCTTAGATGATAAGTTTTGACTGGCGGTATCTTGAGCTCCTTAGGTTCCTTGAACTCTGATAGAATAGGATCCCCTGGAAGATATTTGGGACATTGATATTAAATAATCTGCAAGGAATTTCAAGAACAAGAATGAATGTAATTAGTTGTAATAGAGGTTGTATTTGTGTTGAGTATGCTTGGCGGTGGACATAATGAAAAAGAATATATAAGCTGGGAAGGAATTGGATGAGGTTAGCTCTCATCATTAGCATTGATATGTGCAGACACCAAGAAAGTAGGTCCAAGAAGCACCAAAGTTGTTTCTGAAAAGTAGAAGAAGGGTCTACTTGTCCATCTCTCTGACTCAACTCATGCCTCTCCATTATTTTCTTTCCAGGAAGAAGCACAGGACAGTTGGTGAAGCAAACATCTGGCATTCTGACTGTTGTTGAAGGACAACCTGTCTTTCTCAACTGTTCCTATGAAGCATCATCCAGTAACTTTAATTCCCCATTCTGGTACATTCAGCATGCTGGTCAGCCTCTAGGGATCTTGCTGAATATAGCTGACAACAAAGCCCAAGGTTTCCAGGCAACTCACCATCCAAATGGTAATAAAGGGACTTTCAACATGGAGAAAAAGTCCATCCAGTTGAAAGACTCTGCTGTCTACTTCTGTGCCTTCAGAGAGACACAGTGAGAGGAAGCAGAGGGGAGCCAAATCAAAAACAAGAGAAAAAATATGAAGAACTATCTGTTCCTATGAAGTACAATTTAGTGGCCAATTTTGCAAACACTGGTATGTTCAGACCAAGGTCAGTCTCTGAAGCTCTGATTGAGATAGTATAAAGATGATGTCTAATGCTACTCACCATGAAGAAAAGAAATTCAGACCTAATTAAGAAGAGCCCCGGTGGCTCTGTGGTTAGGATGCAGTATCAGAGACTACTTCTGTAGATTGCCAGCCGTTCAGCAGTTCGATTCTCATCAGTTCAATGTTTCTTTATTATTTTCTGTTATGCTCCCCCAAGAAACATAGAAACATAGAAGACTGACGGCAGAAAAAGACCTCATGGCCCATCTAGTCTGCCCTTATACTATTTCCTGTATTTTATCTTACAATGGATATATGTTTATCCCAGGCCTGTTTAAATTCAGTTATTGTGGATTTACCAACCACGTCTGCTGGAAGTTTGTTCCAAGGATCTACTACTCTTTCAGTGAAATAATATTTCCTCATGTTGCTTTTGATCTTTCCACCAACTAACTTCAGATTGTGTCCCCTTGTTCTGGTGTTCACTTTCCTATTGAAAACACTTCCCTCCTGAACCTTATTTAACCCTTTAACATATTTAAATGTTTCAATCATGTCCCCCCTTTTCCTTCTGTCCTCCAGACTATACAGATTGAGTTCATGAAGTCTTTCCTGATACGTTTTATGCTTAAGACCTTCCACCATTCTTGTAGCCCGTCTTTGGACCTGTTCAATTTTGTCAATATCTTTTTGTAGGTGAGGTCTCCCGAACTGAACACAGTATTCCAAATGTGGTCTCACCAGCGCTCTATATAAGGGGAAGGAGGAAGTAAATATTTCATGTCTCCCCTAACTCTCTGATCTGGACCCTAATGGAATTGTAGTATTAATATTTATTATTTTACTTACTATAAGCTGCAAGTAAACTATTGGCTGAGGAAGGTTGCTCTACCCACATACCTACAGGGGGTGGACAAAAAAATGGAAACACCTTGAAAAATCATCAAAATATCTTTTAATATGGTGTTGGTCCACCTTTTGCAGCAAATACAGCCTCAGTTCTCCAAGGTATTGATTCATACAAATTGCGAATTGTTTCCAAAGGAATTTTAGCCCATTCTTCAGTTAAAGGACCCTCCAGTTCTTTTAGAGATGATGGTGGTGGAAATCGACTTCTTACTTGAATCTCTAAAATTGACCATAAATGCTCAATAATGTTGAGGTCTGTTGATTATGGTGGCCAGATGAGATGCTGAACTTCATTAGAATTTTCCTCGAGCCATTCTTTAACAATTTTTGCTCTATGGTGCATTATCATCTTGCACCCCCTCTGGAAACAGTTCTTGAACCATAGGATGAATTTGGTCAGCCAAAAGTCCTAAATAGTGATGGCTATTAATTCTTCCATAAAGGGAATCATTGGCCCAGTGGATTCCCAAGAAATAGCACCCCAGATCATCACTGAACCCCCACCATGTTTGACGGTTGGGAGAAGGCAGTTTGAATGAAATGATTCTTTTGGCTGTCTCCAAATGTAAGCATGGCCAGAGATTGGAAAAAGGGTAAACGATGATTTGTCAGTGAAAATTTGACACATTTTGCAACTGCTCAAGGGACCATTTCTGGTGATTTCTACACCACTCTAAAAGCTTTGAAACATTTGTTTTTGAGAGCAGAGGTTTTCTAATTGCAGCTCTTCCATGTAATCCAGATTTGTGAAGCTCCCTTTGAACAGTTTTTGTGGAAACTGGATTCTGTACTGGGCCAAGGAAGTACTGTTGCCAATTAAACTGGAAGTGCTATAATCAGCATATTTTTCCCCGTCTTTTTTGTTCCTCATGTTCTGGAGTATGGTCTCCCCATGACAGTATTCCTCTTATTCCTCATTTAATATGAGCCAAAAGTGTACAGCAGCTGCCAAAAAAGCCAATACAGTTCTAGGCTGCATCAATAGAGAATCAAGATCACATGAACTATTAATACCACTTTATTATCCCTTGGTAAGGCCACACTTGGAATACTCTATTCAGTTTTGGTTGCTATGATGCAAAAAGGATTTTGAGACTCTAAAAAGAGTGGAGAGAGGAGAAAAAAAGATAGTTAGGGGATTAGAGGCTAAAACAAATGAAGAGCCATTGCAGGAATGGGTATGTCTAGTTTAATGAAAAGAAGGACCAGGCGAGACATGATAGCAGTGTTCCAATATCTCAGGGGTTGCCACAAAGAAGAGGGAGTCAATCTATTCTCTAAAGCACCTGAGGGTAAAACAAGAAGCAATGCATGGAAGCTGGCTAAGGAGAGAAGCAATGTAGAACTAAGGAGAAATTTCCTGACAGTCAGAACAATTAATCAGTGGAACAACTTGCCTCCAGAAGTTGTGAATGCCCCAACCTTGGAAATTTTGCAGAAGATGTTGGATAACTATCTGTCTGAAGTAGTGTAGGGTTTCCTGCCTAAGCAGAAGATTGGACTAGAACAATTAATCCATGGAATAGGTTGCCTCCAGAAGCTGTGAATGCTCCACCAATGGAAGTTTGTAAAATGATGTTGGATAACCATTCATCTGAAATAGTGCAGGGTTTCCTGCCTGAGGAGGGGGTTGGACTAGAAAACCTCCAAGATCCCTTCCAACGGTGTTATTTTTATTATTTATCATTAGTTATGCAAGGAGGGCTTTCATCTTACTTAGATGGCAAGAGTTGTAGAAGAACTTCGAATAAAGGAAATCATTTTTCCTTTCCCCCAGGTCTGACTCTAAAATTACTAATTCCAACTCACATTTCATATCATGTAGATACGCTCCCTCTCTCTCACTCTCATAACTCCAATTCCCAATCTCTTTCATCTAACCAATGGTGTTGAAAATCACCTTCAACATTTGAATCCTTCCTTCAACTAAGCTGCTTCCTTACATCTGCTTTAAAACACAGGGTGGCAATCTTGAGTCAACGTGAGTCTTACTAGCTGACACACACAAGTTATCTTCTGTAGCATGTGGGCTCTATGAACTATATTCTGTGGTTCCTCTTCCTTTTGCCACCAGGTTTGAAATGGCAACAGCCAAGTTATTTGTGAAAGGAACATGGTGCAGAGCCTCTCATAGCAAAAGGAAGCTCTGAAACTGACTACACCAGATTGGAACCACTCCAAAGAATTTTTTTTTTGGGTGGTGGTGGTCATCTTCCATTATTCTTCTTGAAAAATGTGGCTGAGGACTCTTCTCATCATCATCACCATTTCACTTTTAAGTGAGTATTTATACACAATATTAGACTACAGTTTTTGACTGGGCATACAACTCCTATTGTTTGATTCCTTGAAATCAGGTAAAATAGAATCCCCTAGAAGATTTCTGGAAAATTGCCATAAGGTATCTGCAAGGAATTTCAAGAAGAAAAGCAGAAATATTTAGCTGAGATGATTAGTTGTTTATGGTGTGTTTGTGTGAAGTGTGTCTCATTGTGGGCATGATGGAAAGAACACAAAAGCAGTAAAGTAATTTTTCCAGATTAGATCTCAAAACCAGCATGGATGACATGCAGATATGAAGAAAATAAGTCCAAGCAGCAACAGGGCTATTTCTGAAAAATGAATGTTCTATTCACTTCAACTAATGTCATGTCTTCTCCATCTTCTGTCCAGGAGGAAGCACAGGACAGTCGGTGGAGCAAACATCCGGCATTGTGACTGTTTTGGAAGGGCAAAATATCTATCTCAGTTGTTCCTATGAAGCAGCATATAAGAGCAATTTTTATACATACTGGTACATTCAGCACCCTGGTCAGCCTCTGAAGCTCTTGTTGGCAGAATATGAAAAGCATGGCCCAGGATTCCATGCTTCTCACATAGAAGAAGATAAAAGTGGGACATACCATTTAGAGAAAAAGACCAGTCAGCTGGAGGACTCTGCTGTCTACTTCTGTGCTTTGAGAGACACAGAGAGAGGAAGCAGAAGGGGAGCCAATCAAAAACAGGAGAAAAGAATTAAGGGTAGAGACTAGAGAAATTTGCATTTGTGGCACTTGCACTTCCAAAACCTTCTCAAGAATCAAAATAGCTCCAGATCTCCTTCTTCATCACACCAGCAGGGCCAGAGAAATAGTGTTTTTTTGTACGTGTGACAGTTGAACTGAAACTACTATAATCCTCACCTCTTTTCTATCTTGTTGTTTTTCTGATGTTCTACAATTCTGTTTTTTCATGACACTATATTTGTGGCGTTTTTGAGTCTCTTACGGGGTTCATTTCTGCTTGTTAATTGAGCTTTCCAAAAATTTGACAATCTAGAGTTGGTCTTCATTTTTCCATGTCTGCATGTTGCATGATAGAAAGAATACAGCATGCAAAACCCCAAGCGCCCTCTGAAAGCTTTCCGGGTCCATCAGCTTGCATTTCATATCATGTAGATTATCTCTCTCTCTCCCTCCCCCCTCTCTCAAATTCCCTGCCTCTTTCATTTCCTCTCTCATTCTCTCTCTTTCTTATCTAGTTATAATCCCAATTCCCAATCTCTTTCATCTCACCAACATTGCTGACAATCACCTTCAACATTTGAATCCTTCCTCCAACTAAGCTGCTTCCTTACATCTGCTTTAAAACACAGGGTGGCAATCTTGAGCCAACGTGAGTCTTACTAGCTGACACACACATATTATCTTCTGTAGCACAGGGACTCTGTGAACTATATTCTGTAGTTCCTCTTCCTTTTGCCACCAGGTTTGAAATGGCAACAGCCCAGTTATTTGTGACTGGAAAGTGCTGCAGAACGTCTCATAGCAAAAGGAAGCTCTGAAACTGACTACACCAGATTTGAAGTCCTCCAAAGAATATTTTTTGCAGGGTCGTCTTCCATTATTCCTCTTGAAAAATGTGGCTGAGCTCTCTTCTCATCGTCATCACCATTTTACTTTTAAGTGAGTATTTATACACAAGGTTAGACTACAGTTTTTGCCTGGGCATACCTATTGTTTGGTTCTTGAAATGAACCTGTTGTTTGGTTCTTGAAATGAAGTAAATAGAATCCTGTAGAAGATTTCTGGGAAATTCGCTGTAAGATATCTGCAAGGAATTTCAAGAAGAAAAACAGAAATATTTAACAGAAAGGATTAGTGTTTGTGGTGTGTGTGTGTGTGTGTATGTGTGTTAAGTGAATCTCATTGTGGGCATGATAGAAAGAATACAAATCCAGTAAAGTAATTTTCCCAGATTAGATCTCAAAACCAGCATGGATGACATGCAGAAATTAAGAAAATAAGTCCAAGCAGCAGCAGAGGTATTTCTGAAAAGTGAATGAAAGTTCTATTCACTACCCATCCAACCAATGTCATGTCTTCTCCATTATTGCCTGTCCAGGAGGAAGCACAGGACAGTCGGTGGAGCAAACATCCGGCATTGTGACTGTTTTTGAAGGACAAGATATCTATCTCAGTTGTTCCTATGAAGCAGCGTATAAGGGCAGTTTTATCCCATACTGGTACATTCAGCACCCTGGTCAGCCTCTGAAGCTCTTGTTGTGGATATTTAAAAATGACAGTCCAGGATTCCATGCTTCTCACGATAGAGGAGATAAAAATGGTACATACCACTTGAAGAAAAAGACCAGTCAGCTGGAGGACTCTGCTGTCTACTTCTGTGCTTTCAAAGACACAGTGAGAGGAAGCAGAAGGGGAGCCAATCAAAAACAGGAGAAAAGGGTTAAGAGATGGCATTTAGAATTTCTAAATGCCATCAAGGATTGTTCACTTAATCAATCTTACTAGCGAATGCCGGAACTACCACTTACTGGCTATGACATAATTTTTTCACTTAAGTTTCCAGTTCTTGTATTATTATTATTGAACTATTATTCTTTGATGTGTTAGCTGTTAGATACTGATTGCTGAGATGAAAAATTTAGATTAAGAAGGAATATGAGAATTTCCAACTTTTTTTTACCAGAAGAATATTGAGGCCTTCTCCCTCTGTGTCTTTGCCCCAAATAGCATCTGAGAAATAAATCAGATTCCAGTCCAGTTCTTTCATCCAAGGTTTGATTTATTAGCAGAGCTATGATTGTCACTCCTTTGCCATTCCAATACTAACATCCTTCCAGTACTCTGTCCAGGTTAAGGTTCATCCTCTCACACCCACAAGTTTATCACAATGTCCAGTCCGACCACATTGATTCCACCAACTTCCTCTTTACTTCAGTTGATGCAGAATAAAAGATGACCTTGGACTCTAAGAAAGGAATATGTTGTGGCTAGTAACTTTCCCTCTCGTGCAACTACCCCTCCCAGTTCCCCTAATACTATTCTACTATGGCAGGCCACAGTCTACAACTCCACGTGATGGCTTCAGCCTGACACCCTGTTTTTTCTCTCCCTATATCTACCAGGCATGCAAGGAGGTACAGACAAGAAGTACAACCAGAAAAACTAATTCTAGATTATTATAGGGCTAGATTAACCAAACATTGCAGCACTAAATGAACATTTTTTTCCCCAATGCCTTCAGAGGCCAAAAAACTCGGGAGGGGCCCTTCCAAGGACCTTCAACACTCACATTCACCCTTCAAACCAGTTATCCTCTGATGTTTCATCCCCTGGAGTTCCTCAGTAAACCAAGGAGATCTCCAGGTTTTACTGCCACTGAGAGGTCGCAAAGGCGCAATTCTCATTCTCTGTCTCTTTCATTCCCTCTCTCATTCTCTCTTTCTTATCTAGTTATATTCCCAATTCCCAATCTCTTTCATCTCACCAACATTGCTGAAAATCACCTTCAACATTTGAATCCTTCCTCTGACTAAGCTGCTTCCTTACATCTGCTTTAAAACAGAGGGTGGCAATCTTGAGCCAACGTGAGTCTTTCTAGCTGACACACACATATTATCTTCTGTAGCACAGGGACTCTGTGAACTATATTCTGTGGTTCCTCTTCCTTTTGCCACCAGGTTTGAAATGGCAACAGCCAAGTTATTTGTGACTGGAAAGTGCTGCAGAGCCTCTCATAGCAAAAGGAAGCTCTGAAACTGAGGACACGAGATTTGAAGTCCTCCAAAGAATATTTTTTGCGGGGTCGTCTTCCTCTTGAAAAATGTTGCTGAGCTCTCTTTTCATCGTCATCACCATTTCACTTTTAAGTGAGTATTTATACACAAGGTTAGACTACAATTTTTGCCTGAGTATACAACTCCTGTTGTTTGGTTCTTGAAATGAAGTAAATAGATTCCTGTAGAAGATTTCAGGGAAATTCGCCGTAAGGTATCTGCAAGGAATTTCAAGAAGAAAAACAGAAATATTTAACTGAAAGGATTAGTGTTTGTGGTGTGTGTGTGTGTGTGTGTGTGTGTGCGTGTGTTAAGTGAGTCTCATTGTGGGCATGATAGAAAGAATACAAAACCAGTAAAGTAGTTTTTCCAGATTAGATCTCAAAACCAGCATGGATGACATGCAGACATTAAGAAAATAAATCCAAGCAGCAGCAGAGGTGTTTCTGAAAAGTGAATGAAAGTTCTATTCACTACCCTTCCAACCAATGTCATGTCTTCTCCATTATTGTCTGTCCAGGAGGAAGCACAGGACAGTCGGTGGAGCAAACATCCGGCACTGTGACTGTTTTTGAAGGACAAGATATCTATCTCAGTTGTTCCTATGAAGCACAGTATAAGGACAATTCTTACCCATTTTGGTACATTCAGCACCCTGGTCAGCCTCTGAAGCTCTTATTGTCGGAATATGAAAATCATGGCCCAGGATTCGATGCTTCTCACGAAAAAGGAGATAAAAATGGGACATACCATTTAGAGAAAAAGACCAGTCAGCTGGAGGACTCTGCTGTCTACTTTTGTGCTTTCAAAGACACAGTGAGAGGAAGCAGAAGGGGAGCCAATCAAAAACAGAAGTAAAGAATTAAGAGTAGAGACAAGGGAAATTTGCATTTGTGGCACTTCCACTTCCAAAATCTTCTCAGGAATCAAAATAGCTCCAGATCTCCTTGTTCCTCACACCAGGAGGGCCAGAGAAATACTGTTTTTGTCTCTGTGTTAGTTGAACTGAAACTACTACAATCCTCACCTCTTTTCTATCTTGTTCTCTTTCTGATGTTCTATATTTCTGTTTTCCCATGACACTATTCTTGTGACATTTTTGAGTCTCTTACAGGGTTCGTTTCTGCTTGTTAATTGAGCTTTCCGAAAATTTTGACAATCTAGAGTTGGTCTTCATTTTCCCAAGAATACAGACTGCTGTAATGTAGTATGGTCTATGTTTGAATTCATGTAATATGGTGCCATTGACAGATAGAAATTTTGTCAATGTGTAGAATTTCTAAATGCCATCAAGGATTGTTCACTAAATCAATCTTACTAGCGAATGCCTGAACTACCACTTACTGGCTATGACATAATTTTTCCATTTCAGTTTCCAGTTCTTATATTATTATTATTGAATTATTATTCTTTGATGTGTTAGCTGCTAGATACTGATTGCTGAGATGAAAAAGAATATGAGAATTTCCACTTTTTTTTACCAGAAGAATTTTGAGACATTCTCCCCTTTGTCAGTGCCCCAAATAGCATCTGAGAAATAAATCAAATTTCAGTCCAGTTCTCTCACAAAAGGTTCAATTTATCAGCCCAGCCATGATTGTCACACCATTGCCATTCCGATGCTAACATCCTTCCGGTAACTCACCCAGGTTAAGGTTCATCTCACATTCTCACACCCACAAGTTCACCACAAGGACCAGACCGACTGCAAGGATTCCATTTACTTCCTCTTTACTTCAGTTGATGCAGAATAAAAGATGACCTTGGACTTGTGCGCTGAAATTTGATGAAAACGTTCACACAAGATGTTTGGACAAAGATAACAGAAATGTTTATTAGCTCTGCGTATACCAAAAATGATTTGCAAAGCGGGTACACTTCATAAGAAAGGACAGTGTACAGAAGCTAAAGAGCAGGTTATATACTATTATAAGGCCTCCCAATCCTGTAAGTGTTTGTCAACTCGCCCCTGGTTAAGGAGGGAGTGAGTCACCATAAATAGGGCAGCTAGGGGTGATTCCACTGATGCATTCAGGGCGACACAATACGCACATCTTGTCACCCGGAGTGCCAATTTGTAAATCTTAACATAAGTGCTTACAAGTGTTCGGTCAGATTCCAATTTACTTTTCCTCTAACCCTTCTCTAGTCATGTGTTCTGGTTTCATCCCCTGGAGTTCCTCAATAAACCAAGGAGATCTCCAGGTTTTACTGCCACAGAGAGGTTGCAAAGGCACAATTCAGTCTTGAGACCCCACCATTGCCATATTCCAGGCCACAACAGAGGACTCTGCTGAACTGTGTACAAGCGAACCTGGCAAAACCCCAAGCGCCCTCTGAAAGCCTTCCAGGTCCATCAACTTGCATTTCATATCATGTAGATTCTCTCTCTCTCCCTCTCTCTCTCCTCTCTCAAATTCTCTGCCTCTTTCATTCCCTCTCTCATTCTCTCTCTTTCTTATCTAGTTATAATCCCAATTCCCAATCTCTTTCATCTCACCAACATTGCTGAAAATCACCTTCAACATTTGAATCCTTCCTTCAACTAAGCTACTGCCTTACATCTGCTTTAAAACACAGGGTGGCAATCTTGAGCCAACGTGAGTTTTAGTAGCTGATGCACACATATTATCTTCTGTAGCACAGGGACTCTGTGAACTATATTCTGTGGTTCTTCTTCCTTTCTCCACCAGGTTTGAAATGGCAACAGCCAAGTTATTTGTGACTGGAAAGTGCTGCAGAGCCTCTCATAGCAAAAGGAAGCTCTGAAACTGAGGACACCAGATTTGAAGTCCTCCAAAGAATATTTTTGCGGGGTCGTCTTCCATCATTACTCTCGAAAAATGTGGCTGAGCTCTCTTCTCATCATCATCACAATTTCACTTTTAAGTGAGTATTTATACATAAGGTTAGACTACAATTTTTGCCTGAGCATACAACTCCTGTTGTTTGGTTCTTGAAATGAAGTAACTAGAATCCTGTAGAAGATTTATGGGAAATTCACCGTAAAGTATCTGCAAAGAATTTCAAGAAGAAAAACAGAAATATTTAATTGAAAGGATTTGTGTGTGTGTGTGTGTGTGTGTGTGTGTATGTGTACGTGTGTTAAGTGAGTCTCATTGTGGGCATGATAGAAAGAATACAAATCCAGTAAAATAGTTTTTCCAGATTAGATCTCAAAACCAGCATGGATGACATGCAGACATTAAGAAAATAACCCCAAGCAGCAGCAGAGGTGTTTCTGAAAAATGAATGAAAGTTCTATTCACTACACTTCCAACCCATGTCATGTCTTCTCCATTATTGTCTGTCCAGGAGGAAGCACAGGACAGTCGGTGGAGCAAACATCCGGCATTGTGACTGTTTTTGAAGGACAAGATATCTATCTCAGTTGTTCCTATGAAGCACAGTATAAGGGCAGTTTTTACACATACTGGTACATTCAGCACCCTGGTCAGCCTCTGGAGGTCTTGTTGTGGATATTTAAAAATGACAGCCCAGGATTCCATGCTTCTCACGATAGAGGAGATAAAAATGGTACATACCACTTGAAGAAAAAGACCAGTCAGCTGGAGGACTCTGCTGTCTACTTCTGTGCTTTGAGAGACACAGTGAGAGGAAGCAGAAGGGGAGCCAATCAAAAACAGAAGTAAAGAATTAAGAGTAGAGACAAGGGAAATTTGCATTTGTGGCACTTGCACTTCCAAAATCTTCTCAAGGTTCAAAATAGCTCCAGATCTCCTTGTTCCTCACAACAGCAGGGCCAGAGAAATAGTGTTTTTTGTATGTGTGCCAGTTGAACTGAAACTACTACAATCCTCATCTCTTTTCTATCTTGTTCTCTTTCTGATGTTCTACATTCTGTTTTTCCATGACACTATTCTTGTGTCATTTTTGAGTCTCTTATGAGGTTTGTTTCTGCTTGTTAATTGAGCTTTCTGAAAACTTTGACAATCTAGAGTTGGTCTTCATTTTCCCAAGAACCCAGACTGCTGTAATGTAGTGTGGTCTATGTTTGAATTCATAGTGGTGCCATTGACAGATAAAATTTTTGTCAATGTGTAGAATTTCTGAATGCCATCAAGGTTTGTTCACTAAATCAATCTTACTAGCGAATGCCTGAACTACCACTTACTGGCTATGACATAATTAGTTTCCAGTTCTTGTACTATTATTATTGAATTATTATTCAATAGCTTTTAGATACTGATTGCTGAGATGAAAAAGTTGAATAATTGATAATTGATGTGTTAGCTGTTAGATATTCTTTGCTAAGATGAAAAATTTAGATTTAGAAGGAATATGAGAATTTCCAATTTTTTTTACCAGAAGAATTTTGAGGCATTCTCCCTCTATGTCAGTGCCCCAAATAGCATCTGAGAAATAAATCAGATTCCAGTCCAGTTCTCTCATCCAAGGTTCGATTTATTAGCAGAGCCATGATTGTCACTAATGTTGGGCGAACCCAACAAAGTTCGGGTTCTGCGAACTCACCTGAAACTTTGCTGTGAAGTTCAGGTGAGTTCATTGAACCCGAACCTGAACAGCACTGCTGTGGCATCCTTTTCTGTAAAAATAAACAAGGAGGTGGGGAATTCCCTACCTCCTTTTGCTTCCTTCTATTTTTGACGAAAAGGATGCCGCAACGGCGCTGCAAGTAAAGGGCGGTGGGGAATCCCATGATGGGATTCTGGGGGCGGGGCTTTGATGTCACGGAAACTCGTTTCTCCTCATTTCAGCCAGCCAGGAAGGAGTCCCCGTGACATCTAAGCCCCACCCCCGGAATCCCATAGTGGGATTTCCCACCTCCTTTTGCTTGCAGCATCACCAGCAAAAGGAGGTGGGGAATCCCACAATGGGATTTTCCATTCTCCTCCTGGGCGGTGGCACTTCGCGGTGTTTGAGCGAACGCTGAACGCTGGACCCGAACTTTTTTAAACTTTGCAAAGTTTGGCACGAACCCGAACTTTGCAAATTCGGTTCACCGAACACTAATTGTTACACCATTGCCATTCCAATACTAACATCCTTCCAGTACCCCACCTAGGTTAAGGTTCATCTCACATTCTCACACCCACAAGTTCATCCCAAGGACCAGTCTGACTGCAGAGATTCCACTGACTTCCTCTTTACTTCAGTTCATGTAGAATAAAAGATGACCTTTGACTTCTGCGCTGAAATTTGATGAAAAAGTTCACACAAGATGTTTGGACAAAGAGAACAGAAATGATTATTCTCTCTCGGTATACCAAAAATGATTTGCAAAATGGGTACTCTTCATAAGAAGAGACAGTGTACAGAAGCTAAAGAGCAGGTTATATACTATTACAAGGCCTCCCGATCCTAGCTAGTTAATCTAGTATGGTGGGTTTCAGCCTATCACAGAGTTACACAGAATTCCTCAACCTATCACAGAGGTACAAAGAATTCCTCAGCCTATTACAGAGGTACACAGAATTCCTTGCCTAAATATGGTGTACATTCTGTTTCCTTTATCCTAAAGATGAATAGTACCTTATATGGTTTATCATATTCCTAAACAGATATGAATTGGGTAACTGTCCCTTCTGCAAGAGAAACAGATGCTTATCAGGAAACACTTATCTCCTTAAAACAGAATTTAAACAATAGACATTTATCTTCTGAAAACAGAATTTAAACAACAAACATTGATCTTCTGAAAACAAAATTTAAACTATTTTATACACAATGTATTTTTCCTTCAGACTCTAAGAAAGGAATTTGTTTTGGCTAGTAACTTTATTTTATTTATTTAACACAGGGTGGCAATCTTGAGTCAGCATGAGTTTTACTAGCTGACACACACAAGTTATCTTCTATAGCACATGGATTCTCTGAACTATATTCTGTGGTTCTTCTTCCTTTTGCCACCAGGTTTGAGATGGCAACAGCCAAGTTATTTGTGACTGGAAAGTGCTGCAGAACCCCTCATAACAAAAGGAAGCTCTGAAACTGATGACACCAGTTTTGAAGTCCTCCAAAGAATATTTTTTGGGGAGTCATCTTCCATTATTCTTCTTGAAAAATGTGGCTGTGCTCTCTTCTCATCGTCATCGCCATTTCACTTTTAAGTGAGTATTTATACACAATATTAGATTACAGTTTTTGACTGGGCATACAACTCATGTTGTTTGATTCCTTGAAATCATGGAAAATAGAAATCCCCTAGAAGATTTCTGGGAAATTGGCCATAAGGTATCTGCAAGGAATTTCAAGAAGAAGAACAGAAATATTAAGCTGAAAGGGTTAATGTTTGTGGCGTGTGTGTGTGTGTATGAATTGAATGTGTGTAAAGTGAGTCTCATTGTGGGCATGATAGAAAGAATACAAAACCAGTAAAGTAATTTTTCCAGATTAGATCTCAAAACCAATTAAGAAACATTAAGATGACATTAAGAAAATAACCCCAAGCAGTATTCATACGCAATGTTAGATTACAGTTTTTGACTGGGCATACAACTCCTGTTGTTTGATTCCTTGAAATCATATAAAATAGAAATCCGCTAGAAGATTTCTGGGAAATTGGCCATAAGGTATCTGCAAGGAATTTCAAGAAGAAGAACAGAAATGTTAAGCTGAAAGGATTAGTTGTTTGTGCTGTGTTTTGTGTGCGTGCGTGCATGCGCGCACGCACATGTGGGAAGTGAGTCTCATTGTGGGTATGATAGAAAGAATACAAAACCGGCAAGGGAATTTTTCCAGATTAGATCTCAAAACCAGCATGGATGGCATGCAGACATTAAGAAAATAACTCCAAGCAGCAGCAGGGTTATTTATGAAAAGTGGTTGAAGGTTCCACTTTACTATCTCTCCAGCTAATGTCATGTCTTCTCCATTATTGTGTGTCCAGGAGGAAGCATAGGACAGTCAGTGAAGCAAACATCTGGCATTGTGAGTGTTACTGAAGGACAACATGTCTTTCTCAATTGTTCCTATGAAGCATCATCCAGTACCTATAATACCCCATTCTGGTACATTCAGCACCCTGGTCAGCCTCTGAACTTCTTGTTGTTAGACTCTGAAGATTATGGCCCAGGATTCCATGCTTCTCACGAAAAAGAAGATAAAAGTGGAACATACCATTTAGAGAAAAAGACCAGTCAACTGGAGGACTCTGCTGTCTACTTCTGTGCTTTGAGAGACACAGTGAGAGGAAGCAGAAGGAAAGCCAATCAAAAACATGAGCAAAAAATTAAGAGTAGAGACTAGGGAAATTTGCATTTGTGGCACTTGCACTTCCAAAATCTTCTCAAGGTTCAAAAAAGCTCCAGATCTCCTTGTTCATCATTCCAGTAGGACCAGAGAAATAGTGGGTTTTTTGTATGTGTGTCAGTTGAACTACTATAATCCTCAGTTTAATGAAGGGGGGGGGGGGAGTTGTGATTGGTCATGTGATGCTTCCATGATGATGTGAGTTTGACACCCCCAGGTTACATTAATCAAACATTGCAGCACTAAATGAACATTTCTCCACCTATACCTTCACAGGCCAAGAAACTAGGGAGGCTCCTTTCCCAAGGACTTTCAAGATTGCATCCTTCCTTCAATCCAATTACCTTGTGGAACTTGGGGTGCTGCCCTCTTTGCATAAGGACATCTAGTTTATATGGCAAGATCTCTAGACTGCAGTCCTTAGTTTGTAGCTTGTAGTCAGAAGTGGAAAGATTGTCCCAGTCACATGCTGTAATGCAGCCATGTGTGCAGCCTCCACTTCCACAGCGCCCCCCAAGGAGGAGGGCTGTGTGAACAACTGTTGGTTCAGGAAGATTACGTGCAGTGGAGCAAAAACATAGCAATTGTGTTCTCTCTGTATCGAATTCCTGTAATGTTCTTGCAGATTTAAATGGTAAGGATGTTGTAGATATTAGCAAGGCCCCTCGGGCGGAGAATGATGGGATGTTCCAAGGGGAAGTTGTTGTAAGTGAGGTGCATAGTGTCACCAAACCATCAAGTGCAGTTCGTAGAAATAAAAAGAGGACACATTTTCTTGTGGGTGACTCGACTGTTAGAGGTGTTGATTTCGGACAGAGTAAGGATGTGGTGAAGGTGATGAGGTGTCTCCCAGGGGCCACTGCCAGCAGGAACAGGAGGCAGATTACAAATATTGTCAAGGCTGTGAGTGAAGGTAATAATGTTGATGTGGTGGTGCATCTTGGCACAAATGATTTCCCCAGATAAATGTTAATGTAGTAAAAAGAGATTTCCAATGTCTAAGCATGGAGCTGAGCAAAATAACTGATTCAGTGACTTTCTCAGAGGTGTTACTGGTTTGTGGCCAGGAGAATAAAACAACTTGTATCAGAGAGTTTAATGTGTGGTTAAGGCAGTGGTGTAAAGCTGAAGGTTTTGGCAATGTAATTCATGATGTCAGTAGATGGTTTAATAGGGAGTTGTTTAAGAGGGATGATTTGCACCCATCATACAGAGGTACTCAGGTGCTCGGTGAGGAGTTCAGAACTTTTTTGGACAGGCATTTAAACTAGGTAAAGGAGACAGGAAAGACTTAATGAACTTAATGTATCAGGAAAGACTTAATGAACTCAATCTGTATAGTCTGGAGGATAGAAGGAAATGGGGGGACATGATCGAAACATTTAAATATTTCAAAGGGTTAAATAAGGTTCAGGAGGGAAGTATTTTTAATAGGAAAGTGAACACAAGAACTAGGGGTCACAATCTGAGGTTAATTGGGGGAAAGATCAAAAGCAACATGAGAAAATATTATTTTACTGAAAGAGTAGTAGATCCTTGGAACAAACTTCCAGAAGATGTGGTTGGTAAATCCACAGTAACTGAATTTAAACATGCCTGGGATAAACATATATCCATTACAATGTATATACTGGTATGGATATTTCCCATTCATTAGAATCCTTAAACCATGTCTCAGTTATGGCAACCATATCCAAATTATCTGAAAGTATATGATTTTTTTGTATTATATGATGTGGAAGAAAAAAATTAAAAAAATTTACTCTGAAAATAAAATAAAATAAAAGAGCTGCTCTTCTGCCTTCTTAAAAAACCCGGATTACAATCTTGACTGAACATGAGTCTTGCCATTTGACACACACTAGTCGCCTTCCTCTCTCTCTCTCTTTCTCACTTTCCCCCTCTCTCTCATTCCCTCTCTCCAGTTCTTCCTCCCTCTCTTCTCCTCTCCTCTCCTCCCCTATTTATCCTCCCAGTTCTTTCTTCTTTCAAATTGTCAACAATGTCGACTTCTTTCAGAAATCACTTTCAACACTGATATCTTTCCTTTAAAAGAGCTGCTCTCTTATGCCTCCTTTAAAACACATGGTGGCAATCTTGACTCAACATGAGTCTTGCCAGTTGACACACCTGATACCATCTGTATTACATATGCTCACTGAATCACATCCTGTGGTTTGTCTTCCTTTTACCACCAAATTTACATATTAGAAGCCAAATCTCTTTGTGAAAGGAGAAAGCTGTTCAGTCTAAGCCTCTTTTGGAACAAAGGTGGCATTTAAGCCCTGATAGTGAGCTTTTATGTCATTCTAATAATTTTTGAGGGTAGTACTTGCATTCTTCAGCAAGAAAAATGTGGCTGTGCCTTGTGTTCATCATCATCATTTCACTTTTAAGTAAGTATTTATTCATCCATGGTGATAGAATACAGGCTTTGGCTGAGCATATCTTGAGTTCTTTGGACTCCTTGAAACTGGGTATGGTTCTCAGTAGATATTTTGCAAGGAATATAAATAACCCAACATGCATATTCAGCTGCAATGATGCTTTTTTGGGCATAAATAATCAGTGTCTTTGATGATGGGACTGACCTAAAGAATATAAACTGGGAAGGAATTTGTTCAGCATAGCCCTCGTAATTATGTTTGCAGATTTATTTATTTATATTTATTTATTTATTGGATTTGTATGCCGCCCCTCTCCGTAGACTCGGGGCAGCTAACAACATTAATAAAAAACATCATGTAAATCCAATACTAAAAACAACTAAAAAACCCTTATTATAAAACTAAACATCCATACAAACAACCATACCATGCATAAATTGTAAAGGCCTAGGGGGAAAGAATGTCTCAATTCCCCCATGCCTGATGGCAGAGGTGGGTTTTAAGGAGCTTACGAAAGGCAAGGAGGGTGGGGGCAATTCTAATCTCTGGGGGGGGAGTTGATTCCAGAGGGCAGGGGTCGCCACAGAGAAGGCTTTTCCCCTGGGCCCCGCCAAGCGACATTGTGGGACCCGGAGAAGGCCCACTCTGTGGGACCTAACCGGTTGCTGGGATTCGTGCGGCAGAAGGCGGTCTCGTAGATACCCTGGTCCGGTGCCATGAAGGGTTTTATAGGTAATGACCAACACTTTGAATTGTGACCGGAAACTGATCAGCAACCAATGCAGACTGCGGATTGTTGGTGTTACATGTAAGAAAATAGGTCCATGAAGCACCAAGGTTGTTTCACAAATGAGGCAGAAGGATCTACTCGTCCACCTCTCCAATTAACCTCATGCCTTCTCCATTACTTTCTGTCCAGGAGGAAACACAGGACAGTCGGTGAAGCAAACGTCTGGCATGGTGACTGTTGTTGAAGGACAACTTGTCTCTCTCAATTGTTCCTATGAAGCACAGTATAGTGGCGTGCATTACCCCTTCTGGTACATTCAGTATGCTGGTCAGCCTCTGAAGCTCTTGTTGAGTAGGTTTAACAGAAATGCCCAAGGATTCCAGGCTAATCATGATGAAAATGAGAAAAAGGGGACTTTCAACATGAAGAAAACACCCACCCAGTTGAAGGACTCTGCTGTTTACTTCTGTGCTTTCACAGACACAATGAGAGGAAGCAGAGGGGGAGCCAATCAAAAACGGGAGAAAAAGAATTTTGCAATAGTCAAGGAGTTAGGCCACTTGTACACAAAGAATTATTCTAAAAACCAAACATTTATCTTGATCATTTTATCCACAATACCAGTGGGGCCAGAGGGAAAAAAATTCTGCTATGAAACTCATCATTTTTTTCTTTCTGAGGTGCCTCAGAAAGCATCTCAGAAAAAGAAAACTTAAAGTAAACCACTCTAAACTCAACTGCATGAAATACAACTTTAGTAACCAAGTAGTTGATGCATAGAACTCCCTGCCAGACTCTGTAGTATCATCACCTAACCCCAAAAACTTTACCCTTAGATTATCCACTGTTGACCTCTCCCAATTCCTAAGAGGTCAGTAAGGGACGTGCATAAGTGTACCAGAGTGCCTTCTGTCCCCTGTCCTAATGTTTCTCTTTTACTAGTAGCATGTATATAAATGTTATATCTTTGTATACCACCAATATGTACATGACAAAACAAACAAAATAAATAAAATAAGCATTCCAGTATTCAAGGGGCTGCCATGAAAAAGAGGGGGAGGACTTGTTTTTGAAAGCACCAGAAGGAAGGATGAGACTCAATGGATGGAAACTAATCCAAGAGAGAAGCAACTTGGAATTAAAGGGCTGCCATGAAAAAGAGGGTTTGGGGACTTATTTTTGAAAGCACCCGAAGGAAGGATGAGAAGCAATGGATGGAAACTAATCCAAGAGAGAAGCAACTTGGAATTAAGGAGAACTTTCCTAACAGTGAGGACAATCAATCAAAGGAACAGCTTGCCTTCTGAAGTTGTGGGTGCTTAATCCCTGAAGTTTCTTAAAGAAGACACTGGACAGTCATTTGCCTGAAGTGGTGTAGAGTCTCCTACTTGAGCAAGGGGCTGGATTATAATACCTCCAAGGTCGCTTCCAGCTTTATTCTATCCTAACATTCAGTTCCATGACATTATTTCTCAGGTCCCTTGGCTTCACTTGTTTATTGAGTTTCACAGAACATTTGAGAGTGAGGCCACATACAATTTTAATAAAAAGTTGTTGATGATGACGATGATGATTCCTTTTTATTCATTAAACATAAATCTCAGTCAACTGGACAGTTAAAAATGTGTCACCACTGACTGGTACTAATGGTTGATATAATTAATAATAATAATTTATTGGATTTGTATGCCGCCCCTCTCCGTAGACTCGGGGCGGCTAACAACAATAATAAACACAACATGTACAATCCAATAATAAAAACAACTAAAAACCCCTATTATAAAACCAAACATACACACAAACATACCATGCATAACTTGTAATGGCCTAGGGGGAAGAGCTATCTCAACTCCCCCATGCCTGGCGGTATAAATGAGTCTTGAGTAGTTTACAAAAGACAGGGAGGGTGGGGGCAGTTCTAATCTCCGGGGGGAGTTGTTTCCAGAGGGCCGGGGCCACCACAGAGAAGGCTCTTCCCCTGGGGCCCGCCAAATGACATTGTTTAGTCGATGGGACCTGGAGAAGGCCAACTTTGTGGGACCTTATCGGTCGCTGGGATTCGTGCAGTAGCAGGTGGTTCCGGAGGTAATCTGGTCCCATGCCATGTAGGGCTTTAAAGGTCATGACCAACACTTTGAATTGTGACTGGAAACTGATCGGCAGCCAATGCAAGCCACGGAGTGTTGAAGAAACGTGGGTGAATCTATAGGTCGCTGTCAGTGTTCTAGGTATCAACTAAGAATCTTCTTAAAATGTACGACATTCTGAGTAGCACAGGTTTTTTTCAATTCTGCTAGTGTTATTGCAGGAAGTTGAAATTTCTTAATATGTTTTGTGAAATTCTTGGACAAGGTACCAAGGGCCAAATGACAATGGGTATCACTGTTACATGTTTCATCCATAGCCATGTAGTTTCAATGGCCAGGTCATGATATTTCATAATGTCTTCCAGTTCTTTTTCTTTGACTCTGGCATTTTCTGATACAGCGATACCAATAATCTGTACCATTCAGGCATTGACAAGCAAGCCATCTGGCATGTTGTGTTGTTATTATTACTAGCTTTTATTCATGAAACTCAGTCAACTGAACATTTAAAAATGTATCACAAATATTATTGACCGGTGCTGAATGGTTGGTATGGTTTTTTTTATTGTTGTTGTTGATGTTGTTGTTTTCACAAAAAGCAATAGTACACAGCAAACTAGATTGATATGCTGGATTTTGTATCATAATATCACAAGTCAAACACTTCCCAAGTGTCTAGGACTGTGTGATGTATTTTCGTATGATGCGTGCAGATTCAGGTACGGTGGCCTTTTGCAACTGACAGATCATGATTTTGTCAATGTTTATTGTTTTCAAATGCTGGCTGAGGTCTTTTGTCACAGCACCCAGTGTGCCGATTACTACTGATTTTATTTTATTTTATTTTATTGGATTTGTATGCCGCCCCTCTCTGTAGACTCGGGGCGGCTAACAACAGTAGTAAAACAGCATATGACGATCCAATATTAAAACAGTTAAAAACCCTTATTGTAAAACCAAACATACATATAGACATACCATGCATACGAAAGGCAAGGAGGGTGGGAGCAATTCTAATCTCTGGGGGGAGTTGGTTCCAGAGGGCCAGGGCCACCACAGAGAAGGCTCTTCCCCTGGGTCCCGCCAAGCGACATTGTTTAGTTGACGGGACCTGGAGAAGGCCCACTCTGTGGGACCTAACTGGTCGCTGGGATTCGTGCAGCAGAAGGCGGTCCCTGAGATAGTCTGGTCCGGTGCCATGAAGGGCTTTATAGGTACTGGGATCATGGTTAGGGGGCTGGAGGCTAAAACATATGAAAAACCATTGCAGGGAATGGGTATGTCTAGTTTAATAAAAAGAAGGACTAGGGGAGATATGATAGCAGTATTCCAATATCTCAGGGGTTGCCACAAAGAAGAGGGAGTCAGGCTGTTCTCCAACAGCAAAAGCCATAACCAGGTCTTCTCCTTATCAACTTTTCCTTCAATCTTGCTGAGGAACTGCCCATGCTCACTAATGGAACACTGAAGAAGGAGACAGTTTCAGGAGAGTTACCCCTGGTTCAAACTCTATTGTGCAGTCTGTTGGCTGGTGAGGGAGGAGTTCATTGCAATCTTCCTCATTAAATAATAATAATAATAATAATAATAATTTATTGGATTTGTATGCCGCCTCTCTCCGCAGACTCGGGGCGGCTAACAACAATAATAAACGCAACATGTACAATCCAATAATAAAAAACAACTAAAAACCCCTATTATAAAACCAAACATACACACAAACACACCATGCATAACTTGTAATGGCCTAGGGGGAAGAGCTATCTCAACTTCCCCATGCCTGGCGGTATAAATAAGTCTTGAGTAGTTTACGAAAGACAGGGAGGGTGGGGGCAGTTCTAATCTCCAGGGGGAGTTGGTTCCAGAGGGCCGGGGCCGCCACAGAGAAGGCTCTTCCCCTGGGGCCCGCCAAATGACATTGTTTAGTCGACGGGACCCAGAGAAGGCCAACTCTGTGGGACCTAATCGGTCGCTGGGATTCGTGCGGTAGCAGGCAGTTCCGGAGGTAATCTGGTACATTGCCATGTAGAGCTCCGGAGACTCTTCCCCTGGGGCCCGCCAAATGACATTGTTTAGTCGACGGGACCCAGAGAAGGCCAATTCTGTGGGACCTTATTGGTCACTGGGATTCGTGCTGTAGCAGAAGGTTCCGGAGGTAATCTGGCCCATTGCCATGTACCCCTTCCAAGTCCCGGTACTCAAGTGGCACCTTTTTGAGGCCCGGGGGCATGAGGCAAAGGGGGCCTCTGCTATATCTTGAGGGGGCTGTTTCCTCCCACAGGTTTCTAGTGGAGGAATGGGGCCAATGTGCAGAGTTAGCCTTCAATATCCATCCTCCCACCTTATAGTTGGGGTCCATTTATCCAATCGGGATAGACCCAATATGACGGCTTCTCACATCTTAGAGGCAACTATAAACTGGATGAATTCATGGTGATGGACCATCTGCAATTTCACTAACTCAGTTAGGAGCAGTGATGGGTGAACCGAACTCGCACAATTTGGGTCCATACCGAATTTTGCAGTGTTCGGTATGCTGAGCACAAACCCAATTTTTTTAAACTTCGGGCAAAGTTCGGGGTTGCGTTCGGCATTCGGTCGCCTCGGCTGGCCAGGAAGTGACGACTCCATGACATCAAAGCCCCGGCGGGGACCACCTCGTAAAAATAAACATGTTTTATTTATTTTTATTTTTACATGAAACGACACCGCAGCAGCGCTGCAAGCAAAGAATAGTCATTTCACGTAAAAATAAACATGTTTATTTTTACGTGAAAGGATCTCCCTTTGCTTGCAGCACTGCTGTGGTGTCCTTTTTTGTAAAAATAAAAATAAATAAAAATAAAAAATCCGTAAAATTAAAAAAACGATGGGATTCTGGGGGTGGAGCTTTGACGTCAGCGTTCAGAGTTCGAGTTCAGGTTCGGTTCAGGTTCGGCCGAAGTTTGTCCGAACTTGCTGAACCCGAACACCATTGGGTTCACCCATCACTAGTTAGGAGCATGGCTGGAGACCCTTCCCCCCATTGGAGATCTTGTCTTTATTTTCAATTTACTACTGTTTTGATGAATCCACCTCTACTTCTTTCATGCCTATCACCTTAATTTTTGCTTTAATGGGATTCATCTTTCTATTTTAATAGGCTCAAAAATGATTACAACTTCTGTCTGTTTGTCTGTCTGTCTGTCTGTCTGACTGACTGAATGACTGACTCTCTCTCTCTCTGTCTTTCTGTCTCTTTCTGTCTCTTTCCCTCTGTCTCTATCTCTGTCCCTGTCACTCTTTCTCTCTGCCTCTCTCTTTCTCCATCTGTCTGTCTGTCTGTCTGTCTGTCTGTCTGTCTGTCTGTCTGTCTGTCTGTCTGTCTGTCTGTCTGTCTGTCTATGTGTCTTCTCTGTCTTGTTTCTGCTCCCTTCCTCTCTCCCCTCTATTTATTCTCCCCAAGCCTCTCCTTTCAGCTGGCTAATAATTCCTGTTACAAAAATCATCTTCAACCCATGGGTCTTCCTTCAACCCAGCTGATTTCTGACACCTATTTTAAAACACATGGGGGCAATCTTCAGACAACAATAATCTTACCAGGTAGATACACACAATACCTTCTGTAGGACATATGTTTGGTGAAACATATTCTGTGGTTTGTCTTCCTTTTACCCCAACCCTCTCTGTGTATCTCTTCTATTTATCTCCCCAAATTTCCTTCTATTCAGCTCTGTATCTGTTGATATCTACTTCTTTCAGAAATCACTTTTAACACTGGCTTCTTTTCTTCAACCCACCTGCTATCTAACATCTACTTTCAAACAGAGGATGGCAATCTTGAGACAACGTGGAACTTACCAGACAACCTCACTGTTGTTCCCTGTAGCATATATTTTTGTGACCCATATCCTGTGGTTTGTCTTTCTTTTACCACCAGATTTACATGTTAGAAGCCAATTTCTTTGTAACAGGAAAGCATAGTACAGACTTTAAAGTCGACAGGAGCCAAGTTGGCAGGAGACCTCCGAAGGTGACAACATCAGCTTGGAAATCCTTCAAAAGGTTTTTGGGGCTTACTATCTATATGCTCTATCTTGCAAAATGTGGCTCTGTCCTCTGGTCATCATCAGCTCACTTTTAAGTAAGTATTTCTTAACATTAGACCATGGTTTTGTCTGTGCATATGCTTATTTCTTTGAGTTCTTTGAAATGAGGCAGTACGGAATACCCTGGAAGATTTGTGAGAATTCATTCATTCATTCATTCATTCATTCATTCATTCATTCATTCATTCATTCATTCATTCATTTAGATTTATATGCCAGCCCTCTATGAAGACTTGGGGCAGTATTAGTAAATTACCTGCAAAAGTGTTCCAAGAATTGCTTCACAGCAGTTACAAATACATTTATCATCTATTATCCTTTAAAAAAAACCCGAACATCATGATTTTCTTTCTTCCATATTTTGCCCTTTCTGAACATCAAATCCATAAATTCCCCCATTCATTTGTTTTTTTCCCATTTTCAGCAAAAAAATCCATAAAGGGTTTCCAGTTGCTGATAGCAATAGCACTTTATTGCTTTACAGACCTCTCTAAGCATTTACAGAGTCCACCTATTGCCCCCAGAAATTTTGGCTCTACATTTTACCCAGAATGGAAGGCTGATGTTTTTTTAATATATATATATATATATATATATATATATATATAATTGATTTTGTAAATATGGTTACATAAAACAAACATAAAACAGTGCACAGTGCATGTGCCCATCACCTGACCGACAATAACCATCACCACCACCACCAATTGCGGGGGTTTCAAATATTTACTAGTTTATATATATATATATATATATTTCCTTGGCTCTACTTTGCATTTGTTATTATTGAATGAGTGATTGGAGTTTATTTTTCACATTTGTGTCACAGATTCTACTCAGCATATAACCTTTCACCTTATTCCATCGTGCCATCAGCTTCTCCAGTTTATTTTCATCAAGGTTGTTTAATCTTATTTCCATGATTTCAAAATGTATGTGATCCACCATGTACCAGTACCAGTTCTGTAGTGTCCATTTTATAGACTCTTTCCAACCCAATACCACTATCGCTTGAGCACTTTCCAGTGCTGCAGTTTTTATTTCTCTAAAATCTCTTAGTTCTCGTTGTTTAATTAATATCGCTATTTCTTTTGTAATTGTCCAATTAATATTTAACATTTTATTTATTTCGTTCCAAAATTTCTGAATTTCTACACACTCCCAGAACATATGCATGAAGGTGAATTTAGAAATAAAACTTCTAACCTTTTATTCTTCAGACTTCAGAGGATCATCAGAACTGCAGAAAAAACAATTGCTGCCAACCTGCCTTCCATTGAGGACCTGGATATTGCACGGGTCAAAAAGAGGACTGTGAAATTATTTATTGACCCCTCTTATCCTGGACATAAAATTTTTCAACTCCTACCCTCAAAATGTCACTACAGAACACTGCACACCAAGACAACTAGACACAAGAACTGTTTCTTCCCGAACGCCATCACTCTGCTAAACAAATAATCCCCGCAACACTGTCAAACTATTCACTAAGGCTGCATTACTATTACTATTAGTCTTCTCATTGTTCCTATTGTC
Source organism: Erythrolamprus reginae (assembly GCF_031021105.1). Taxonomy (NCBI): domain Eukaryota; kingdom Metazoa; phylum Chordata; class Lepidosauria; order Squamata; family Dipsadidae; genus Erythrolamprus; species Erythrolamprus reginae. The sequence continues at coordinate 144,161,013 of NC_091963.1, forward strand.
CCTTTCCTCCAATTTATGACTGTATGACTGTAACTTGTTGCTTGTATTCTTAAGATTTTTATTAATATTGATTGTTTCCTTTATTGCTTATTTGACCCCTATGACAATAATTAAGTGTTGTACCTCATGATTCTTGACAAATGTATCTTTTTCTTTTATGTACACTGAGAGCAAATGCACCAAAGAGAAATTCCTTGTGTGTCCAATCACACTTGGCCAATAAAGAATTCTATTCTATTCAGGGATTACAATCCCTGACTGTGCATGAACTTAATCCAGATCAAGTTTGCAAATAAGATAAGAGCTAATAAAAATATCATTAGCTCTTATCTATGGAGATTCCCAGTCAACAAGATCATGGTTGCCCCAAAGGTGATTTTTCAAACAGCAACTGGACTTTGTCCAGAAAAGCCTTCAACTAGCCTCAATAACTCTCAGAAAGAATGCTAACAAGCAAAAGGGTCTGGGGGTAAAACATATGAAGGATGCTTACAGGAACTGGACACAACTAGTCTAGTGAAGAGAAGGACTAGTGGAGACATGATTTTATTATTTATTTATTTATTTATTAGATTTGTATGCCACCCTTCTCCGAGGATTTGGAGTGTTCTAATTTTTGAGGGGCTATTTATTATTTATTGGATTTATATGCTGCCCCCCTCCATGGACTTGGGGTGACTCACAACATTTCAATAAAAAACATAGTATATGAAACACATCTATGAAACACCCCCCCCCCCCCCCAATGTGAAGGTGAAACCCCGAGCAGGAGTCGATCATGCTTGGCTGGCTTGGCTGGCTGTAAAGCTCTGTGTAATGCCCCAAATCTTTGGAGAGGCGCAGCATGCTAATTAATTTAATAATAATAATAATAATAATAATAATAATAATAATAATAATAATAATGGTGGTGATGATGATAAAATAATAATAATAATAATAATAATAATAATAATAATAATAATAATAATAATAATGGGAAGTTATGTGTGAAACCGGAGGATAAACTCAGAAGAAGTGGGGTAGGCTGCTGGCTGGTCCCCCGAGAGACAGAGATAGAGGCAGAGAGACGAGAGGGGGAAAGAGGGGGTGACTGAGAAAATGATGGAAAGAACAAGGGAGGGGAAGAACAAACAAATGAGAGAGAGAAGGGGACAGAAGGAAAAGGAGAGGGAAGAGAAAAACAGAAATGAAAGGGAGAGAGGGAGAGAGAAATTAGAGCAAAAAGGGGAGGGAAAAAAGAGAAACGAGAAAATGATTGAGGCAGAGAATGAGAGGAAAGAGAAAGAAATAAAAGAGAGAGAGAAGTGACTCTCAATTTGAAGCATATAGTAAAAAGCACCCAAAAAATAAGAGAGAGAAAAAACCCCAGACCTCACCTGTTTTTGGAAATGGTTCAAGAGTGTATACACACACACACACACACACGGGGGGGGGGGGGGAGGAGACAGGGATGGAAAAAGAGAGGGGAAGTGAGAGGGGGAAATGAGAAACAAATGAGAGAGAAAAGGGGGAGAGAGAGGGAGAGAGAGGGAGAGGTACCCAGAAATGAGAGAGTGGTAGAAATTTGAGGAAGGATGATTAATTATTAAATATGGATTGACTATGAAATGATGGTAAAAGATATATTTAGGTGTTGTTTAATATTAGGAAGTATTAATTCATAAAATTGGATTAGAATTTTAGAAGTATATAGAATTACATAGGTTAAAATTAAAATTTACGATATGTACTGTATGATTTTATGACTTTGCATTATGAATTTAAAATATACTTGGAAATGTAGAAGATTTATGAAAGTTAATAATAGCAAGTGCTAAGTGCCTGAAAATTAAGTGAGCTTGGAAATATTGAATGAAATTATAGAAAAGTAAATATGGAAATATATTAATTGATTCATTAGTGTTCAGATAGATTTTCATAGTATTATTAGATTACTATAATACCATGATAAATATTTAAGAAATAAAAATTTTAAACCATGGATTTATTAATAGTTGTGGTTTTGGTTTTCCTGTTTTTAAATTTTTTTTAATAGTAATAGATTTTGGTTTTGTTTTATTATTAATTTCTTTTAATAAAAAAGAAGGGAATTTTTTTCCTACTAATTAGGAAAAAGTTGTTTAATGGGTTTTTGTTTCTTTTAAGAAGAATATATAAGAAGGAGGAGTAGGCATGACAGCCTATCTGGATTTATAAGAGGATAACGATATTAATTGAAATATAAAATAACAGAATAACATAGTGGGAAGGGACCTTATTCTGCCCCAGCATTGAGCCCCAAATAATTACGCAACAAGTTGTCTTGGGTAACATCTGTGCTCAGGCATGAAAATGTGCCACTCAGACACTATACTTTTCCGCCCACACCAAAAAAAAATTAGAGGTAACATTGCTGCAGAATGTTGGTGGCTGAGAAAGACAAAAACAGGAAGGCAAACTTGGAAAAAAATAAAAGGGGGGGGGGACAGGCTTTTTTGTGAAAATGTGGGTGTTTTTGCCTTTCTCAGGTTCCTAGAAACATTCTGCAGGCATCTCAAGCCCTCTGCAGACCCCATTTTTGCAACATTTTTGCCTGATGACACATATGATCTCTTCCTTATACCTTGGAAAATACTGGAAAAAATAATTAAAAAACAGATCTGCTAACAATTAGAAACAAAGTATTAACCAGCAGCCAACACATCAATCTCATTTCATTCTTCAACATGATGACCAAATTAATAGACCAGCAAAATACAGTGGACATAATATACTTGGACTTCAGCAAAGCATTTGACAGAGTAGACCACAAACTAATCCTCTGTTAGCTAGAAAAAAGTGGGAAAGACAGCTACACAACCAGATGGATTAACAACTGGCTGACAAATGATAACCAATGAGTAGTCCTCAATGGGTCTAAATCTATATGGAGAGATGTAAGCAGTGGGGTACACAAGTTTCCATCCTAGGTCCAGTTCTCTTTAATATCAAACATTGAAATTTAAAACCATGTTCAGGCACAAGGTGGCAATCTTGAGACAACACTCTTCCTTGCGTGGCTATGTCAAACATTTGGGTTTTCAACACTAACTACATCCTGTGGTTTGCGGTATTCTTAACCTGAAGTTAAAACAGGAGGAGGAGGAGGAAGGGGGTGGGAGAGGAAGAGGAGGTATTTATCAGAATATACTCTGTTGTAGCTTACCTTGTTCTACTGAGCATGAAGTCTCAAGTCTAGAAGTCATCAGAATCTGTCCAATTCTGTAAATATCTGGATTATTGGTAGTATGTCTACAGTCCTTAATTCAGTCAAATGTCCATCTTTTGGGTGTGGATCATAGTCATCATTACAATCTTAAGTAAGTAATTCTTTTCCATGTTAGGATTAATTCTCACATTGTATTTTCTAGATTCTTAAAGATCTTTTTTTGGGAGGAAAAGGGTTAGTTTGGTGAGAGGTGATAATATTCCATTTTTAAATAACTCGGGAGAAAAGAAAGAAGTCACAATCTTTTAAAAAAAAGCCTACTATGGATAATGAAAATCATACAAACCTTACCATGTTGCTTGGCTCTTTCAGTATGAATTTATAGTTTCAGATTACCCCAAGGATATGATTGGAAAGGAAGGAAGAAAGAAAGAAAGAAAGAAAGAGAATAGGAAAGGAAGAGGGAGGGAGGGAGGGAAGAAAGAAAAAGAAATAAATAAACAAAAAGAAATAAACAAAAAGGAAGAAAGGAAGAAAGAAAGAAAATAGTAAGAGAAGGAGGGAGAAAGGAAGACTTGATTTCTGTAGAAGTTAAAAAAAATTGTACAATCAGTAAAATTTCCAACCAAACAAGATTTAATTTCCAATCAAACAAGATTTAAGTTCAATAGGCAGTGGGGTGTGAGGGCGTGGGAACTGAGAAGACTGGTTCAAATAAAAAACCACAAGAGCTTGAGGGAAAATTTGCTTATTGTCTGTCCTTTCCTCTGCTTGGCCATCCAACTTTACCCCAGGACCGAGTGCAGAAGACGCAGTTGAACAAACAAGGCTGGACATAATTGTGACTGAAGGAAATCCCTTCATAATCAGCTGTTCCTATGAAGCCGATTGGTCCGTCACCAATGATCCCTTTTGGTACATTCAGCTTCCCGGCCAACCACCTAAGTTCTTTCTGTCCAAAAATGAGGACCACAAGCATGGTTTTCAAGTGTCTCACATACCTGGAGAAAGCAAGAGAAATGGCACCTTCAACCTGAAGAAAACCACCAGTCAGTTGAATGACTCTGCACTTTACCTCTGTGCCTTCACGTACCCAGTGATATACACCTGGAGACAAACTAGTCAAAAACTAGCAAACGGAGCAAACAATGTTAGGGGGAGGAATGTACTCATTTATTTTTGACAGGGGTCTTACACTAAAGCGACCCAACATCAGTCTTCAGAGAGGGGCGGCATACAAATCTAATAAATTATTATTGTTACTTTTGTTATTATTATTATTGTTGTTGTTGTTATTATTATTATTATTATTATTATTATTATTATTACTACTACTACTACTTATTGGATTTGTATGCCGCCCCTCTCCGCAGACTCGGGGTGGCTAAAAACAGCAGTAAAACAGTACAACAAAATCCAATACTAAAAAATCAGTTAAAAACCCATTATATAAAAACCAATCATACATACAAACATACCATGCATAAAATTGTAAAGGCCTAGAGGGAAAGTGTATCTTAATTCCCCCATGCCTGGCGGCAGAGGTGGGTTTTAAGCAGCTTACGAAAGGCAAGGAGGGTGGGGGCAATTCTAATCTCTGGGGGGAGTTGGTTCCAGAGGGTCGGGGCCGCCACAGAGAAGGCTCTTCCTCTGGGTTCCGCCAAGTGACATTGTTTCGTTGACGGGACCTGGAGAAGATCCACTCTGTGGGACCTAACTGGTCACTGGGATTCGTGCAGCAGAAGGCGGTCCCTGAGATAATCTGGTCCGGTGCCATGAAGGGCTTTATAGGTCATAACCAACACTTTGAATTGTGACCGGAAACTGATCAGCAACCAATGCAGACTGCGGAGTGTTGGAGTAACATTATCATCATCATCATCATCATCATCATCATCATCATCATCAGTGGGATGATGTTAACAAACTTATATTCATTAACACCCATATAAATCCAATTAATAACTCAGATACACATCTAATATCTACAGTATTCTCTAACGGCAAACCGTTTCTATTGATGATACATGCACAATAAATAAATACATTGTGCAATTAATATGCAGTAAAACTAACAATAATAGTCATAGTGATCTTAGTTTCTTCACTCCATTTATGGCAGTTTCTTTACTTCCCTCATGTACGTGTGTGTGTGTGTGTGTGTGTGTGTACACTTAAGGGGAACCCTTAAACAACACAATATAACTCCAAGTAACTCAAACGTTTGTGAAATCAAACTGTCCACTTAGGAAGCAACACTGATTGACAATCAATTTCACGGGCTCTTGTGCTCCAATACTTTTTCCAAATCCAAAATTTGGGAATTGGGGCAAGATTCAGTAACATTTGGAGTAAATCCAGTACAGGGGAAAATTGTGCTGTTAGGAGAAATGAAGGGATGAGCAAGGAAAGGAGAATAAGTAATATAGAAATCCCAGGGAATTCTTGGAGTTTTACTCCACACATCTTAAACTTGTCAAGTTTGAAAAAGACTTTCTCTATTGTTACTGCCCAGAATTGCCACAGTTGTCGCAGACATCAAAATAAAAAGTAATACATTATAAAGAAATGATGAATTAAAAATAAATGATACATTATAGTAAAAAGGCTGCAAACCTTTAAATGAATGAATGAATGAATGAATGAATGATTGAATGAATGAATGAATGATTGAATGAATGAATGATTGAATGAATGAATGAATGATTGAATGAATGAATGATTGAATGAATGAATGAATGAATGATTGAAGGAATGAATGAATGATTAAATGATTGAATGAATGAATGATTGAATGAATGAATGAATGAATGATTGAATGAATGAATGATTGATTGATTGAATGAATGAATGAATGAATGATTGATTGAATGAATGAATGAATGATTGAATGAATGAATGAATGATTGAATGAATGATTGAATGAATGAATGAATGAATGATTGAATGAATGAATGAATGAATGAATGATTGAATGAATGAATGAATGAATGAATGATTGAATGAATGATTGAATGATTGAATGATTGAATGAATGAATGAATGAATGAATGAATGAATGAATGATGAAAGGCAGATACAGTGGTACCTCTACTTCCAAACTTAATTCGTTCTCTGACCAGGTTATTAAGTAGAAAATTTGTAAGAATATTACATCAAAAATTGGAAAAAATATCAGTTATATCTGATTACACACATAACAATGGCGGCTAGGCTAACATTTGCTCAACACAGGAAAAATTAAATGGTGCCACAGCAGGAGGAGATAATAGAAAAAATTTAAACATGTGCAGAGATGGACAAATTATAGCTGGAAATAAAAAACAAGGAAGAGTCTGAATTCTATAAATGCTGGGATATGTTTTATTGTTGGCTAGAAAAAAGGTTAAAGCGATTAATGTACATTCAATTAACAATTAAAAAGAGTTATTTCTTGGTGACAAATTGTATGATGGGGAAATAGAGATATAAGATTCATTATATGAATTATTTTCTTTTAAAAAATTGGTTTATAACAAGTATTTAAAAAATGATATGTAATAGAATGGGAGTACAGTTAGAACTGTTATATAGATTTGCTACACATTCATCCAATTTTCTTTTAAAATGTTTATGTTTTATTTTGCGTATTGCATTTATATATATATTCAAATAAAAAAAATTAAAAGAAAAGTTTGTAAGAAGAAGCAATTTTTCCCATAGGAATAAATGTAAAAGGAAATAATGTGTGCAATTTGGGAAACCAAAGGAAGGGTGGAGGCCCTGTTTCCTCCCAGGAGATTCCTAGAGAGGCCCCACGGAGGCTTCTCCCCACCTTTTCCAGCCCTGTTTCCTCCCAGGAGATTCCTAGATCGGCCCCACAGAGGCTTCTCCCTGCCTTTTCCGGTTACAGTTTTGGAGGTGGAAAATATTGAACACTCGGTTCTTATAGAAACATAGAAGTCTGACGGCAGAAAAAGACCTCGTGATGCATCGGGACTTTTCCCTCTTTATTAAATGGGGCATGGTCATGGTTAGCATATGATGCATCCAGGCTGTTTGACAGCCTTGGTGTGTAGAGAAATTGATTTAAAAGGCAAAATATGACCACACACTGTTTCTTCTTCACCACTAGATGGCGAAATAGGTCTGATATTCCAAGCGTCCCTTTTCTATAGTTGAAACTTTTAAGCCCTTCACATATAATTCATAATTATGAGCCAAAAATTTAAGAGAAAGCAAACTGGATGTCAACAAAGAATGGAAATTATCCAGAATAGAAGAAGAGTAAAAGAAGAATGGAATGGAATGGGGAATTGGGAATGGGAATGGGAATAGGTTAGGATAGGATAGAGTAGGGTAGGGTAGGGGGGGTAGGGTAGGGTAGGGTAGAGTAGGATAGAATAGAATAGAATAGAAAAGAAAAGAAAAGAAAAGAAAAGAATGGAAAAAATGGAATGGAATGGAAATAAGAATATGGATAGAATAGAATAGAATACTCTAGTAAAGTAGAATAGAATAGAAATGGAAGAAAGAAAGAAGGAAGGAAGGAAGGAAGGAAAGAAAGAAAGAAAGAAAGAAAGAAAGAAAGAAAGAAAGAAAGAAAAAAAGAACCAACCAACCCAGGGCCATTTCCAAGGCAGTTAATTATTTAATTATTTATATATATATAGCCGACAAACTATATTCTGTACTAAATTCATATTTTTGATGAATTTGAATTTATATATATTTCTAAATTTATATATATAATCTTTTACAAGCAGCAGAACAGAAAAAAATCTTCAAAACAGTAAAAAAAATTGCTAAAAATTCCCCAAAAAAGATGGAAGCGTCCACAGACTGGCACTAGTGATGTCCACAGACTGGCATCAGTGATGTCACCAATAGGTCACTTCCAGTTCGGGCAATTCAGTCCAAAATGGGAGGAACCCAAACCTTATCTACATCTACATCTATCTTTCTATTTTTCTATCATATGCTTTCCCCTCCAGTCCCCTAATCATCTTTGTATCCTGGGAAGATGTAAATAATCCTCACACCAGTGACAAAGCTCCACTCTCCTTTCTCTGGAGAAAGCCCACCTCTAGCAAACCCATTTTGCACAAGCAGCCTCTCTCAGGTTGGTTTATTCAAATGCACTGGAACTAACACTCTCTATATTCTGGTCTTAGTTAAGTTAATGCCTTAGTTAAGTATTTTGTAAGTTACTGACCTAAATCCAGGTTTTAGGATGGGTGCGAGGTAGAATCAAACCGTTTACCCATTGGCATATTTTTGTCCTCCAGGGGGCAGTTTAGAACTTTATATTGTCTCCATCCTTTCTGAAACCACCTGCCAAAATTTTAAATCACGAGTGTACGTACGATAAATTCAATTGCTTGGCCAAAAAGGAATGCCCATTCTCATTTGCAGCTTCTTCTAAGTGTAGGAAAGAAAGCAGGATGCTGGTTTTCTTCAGAGTCCCAAGGATGCTTTTTCATTCTCAGCCAAACCATTACTTGATTTTTCTGGGAATTTTATTATTACTCCTAAAATCAGGTAATATTTTTTCTTGAAAAACTCTCCTTCTCTTTCTCATTCTCCTCCTTCTTTTCTGAATTTATTAACAGAAATATAAATTGATAAATTAGGAAAGTTTGGGATTTTTCTTATTGCTTCTGAAATCACGTAATATTTTTACTGAAAAACTCTCTTTCTCATACCATTCTTGTTATCCATCCTTCTTCCTTCCGCACTTTTTCCTCCTTCTCCACTCCTTCCTTCCTTCCTTCCTTTATTTTCATCCCTCCTTCCCTCTTTTTCTTTCTTTCTTTCTTACTTTCTTTCCTTCTTTCTTTCTCTCTCTCTCTCTTTCTTTTTTGTTTCTCCTTAAATTTATTAACAGAAATACAGATTCACTAAAAAAAAAGTATAAGAAGGAATACCAAGAGTTTGGGTAAGAAATGTTTAAACTGAAAAATTGGGGTAATGAGTGATAATTTTACTTTCATTACTTCTTGAAAATGCAAAACGTGTAAAAGGAATATTGAGTTCATCTGCAATCTATCTTCTGCCTCTAATTTTGTGATCTGCCTGACATAGATTACTCCCACAAATGTTGTCCACAAAGGAATCTGGCTGAAAACTGTTTGGCATTCTGTTTTCCTACAGCTCTTGCACATTTATCCTTAAACGATTTAAGTGGTGTTTTTTTTTTTTAAAAAAAACAAAAATAGATCCTAGATTCCTATTTTAAATTGGGAAATAAAAGATGTGATAGATAAATAAATGGTTTTCCTCGGCATCCACAAACAAGCTCTGTCCGGAATCTTTTCCCATGATAGCTATAAAAAGGAAGATGCAAAGGCCAAGATATAGATTCCAAACTGTATCAATTTCGGGAGATATTCGGAGGGCCTGATTTTTGTTTTTGTTTTTCTTCTCTTAAGGTACTTCTCAAAGAGATTCAGTGTCCCAAAACCAAAACCACATGGAAATCCTAGAAGGAAAAGATGCCACTTTGCCCTGCAATTTCACAACTAGCAGTTCTAGTCCATACCTTTTTTGGTACCGTCAGTATGGAAATCAAGTACCCGAGCGGATCCTGAGTGCTGATAAATACAGTTCAGTGGGTAACACCTTCCAAGAGGGAAAATTTTCTACCACCTTAGTTTTGGATGATCAGAATTTGGTCCCTCTGAACATTAGGAGAGTCTCTCTGATAGATGAAGCTGTTTATTTCTGTGCTCTGAACCCCACAGTGAATGATGACTATATATAGACTCACACAAAACTCAATGGTGTAACATCAAACTCAACTCTGTATCGGGAGTTCTGTCCCACTAGCCTGTCATTCATCCAAGGAATTATTATTATTATTATTATTTTGCAGTCACCACATCACTTTTTTTAAAAAAAGTGGAGAGTGAAAGGATGACAATCCCACTGGGCTGTCTAAAAGAAATATTTTTGTTTTTCAGATGGCATAAGCCAGGAGGAATATAATTCCAAAGGAACAATTTATGGATAATTTATATTGAAGTATTTAGAGGCAGATGGGAAGTGAGAAAGAAGGAAACAAAATAAGGGAATATAAAGACTGAAGAGTGGGATGTTACGCCTTTATCAGGCATAGGTGTGGCCTGCAGGCCTGGGATTATAGACATTCTACTCCCCCTCCCCACCTAAAAAGAACTCTGTTCCAACTGCCAGTTGCCATATATTAAAATGTTTTGATGCTATGCCTTTGCTAAACCAGACATAGCCGTGGCCAGCACGTGGGACATTCTTTTTTTTTTTTAAATCTTTATTAATTATTTACATTAAAAAGAAAATAGAAAAACCCCCACAAAACAGACAAAAACAAAAACAAAACATGACCTATACAAACATAAATAGCGTCATCCATAGTTACAGTTGTATCTTAAACACTCAACGATTTATACACTTATCAATCTGATCATTGGCATTATTGTTGCAGTTTTTTAAATTTGGGTTTTTTTAATCAGCCTACTAGTTTCACATTTACATTGCTATATTCTATATTCTTACTTAAATCTTGATCTTATATATAAGATCAACTAATATGAACCCAGGTGCTCAATTTCCCCATGCCTAATGATATAGGTGGGTCTTCAGTAAATAACGAAAGGCAAGGAGCGTGGGGATGGTTCTGATCTCCGGGGGGAGTTGATTCCAGAGGACCAGGGTCACCACAGAGAAGGCCCTTCCCTGGTGCCCGTCAGACAACATTGTTTAGTCGACGGGACCTGGAAAAGGCCAACTCTGTGGGACCTAATCAGTCGCTGGGATTCGTGCGGCAGAAGATGATTCCAAAGATATTCTGGTCCGATGCCATGTAGGGCTTTATAGATCATTACCAACACTTTAAATTGTGACCAGAAACTAATCGGCAACCAATGTATTATGTGAAGCAGCACCTCTTAATCGTAATCAGAACAGAGATAAAAGGGATCTTGGGGGTTTTCTAGTTCAACCGCTGCTCAAGCAGGGGATCATACACCATTTCAAACAAATGATTGTCCAATCACTTCTTTAAAAACCTCCAGTGATGGGACATCCACAGCTTCTGAAGGCGAGAGTCTATGGAAATTCTCAGTCATCCAGGTCATGATTGCCCTAAAGGTGCTTTTTCAAGAGGCAACTGGACTTTCTGGTTTTTCTTTGAAGGTGTTTCACTTCTCACCCAAGAACCTATTCAGCTCCCAAGGGAAGTAAAAAACCTCGCCGAAACCCATATGCATGTGCATCCACATGCAAGATTTTGTTACCTGCACAGGTGTGGGAAGAAAAATTGCATCCGGTCCCACACTTGTGTACCAGTCGTGGAGCTGCATGCAATTAGCCATACAGGCAGGATCCCACCACTGGATCAGAAAAAATGCAACATGCAAGCTGTTTGTTCAAGCCTATATTTAATTGATTAACTGCTACTAATAAACTGGCTTAGTAGTGGCAAATCTTAAATCAGTCTTTTCCTGGTGGGGAAAACCAGCTATTAATTATATGGCATTAACAGATGGCATAAGTCCATAAAGTCATAAAGCAAAGATAAGTAATTATTATTAGTGTTCTGCCTGGCCACGGGCCACCCAGGAACAAAGTAATTAATCAAACACACAGACACAGGCTTGTAAAAATAAAGCAAGGGTTGTTCTTTATATTCAAAAACTGCAAACCATGGAGTTTCAGAGCAATGTTAGTTTAAGAGTTCAATAGGTCAGAGTTAATTACTCCAGTCAGTGCAGAAGCCTTTCAGGCTTATGTAAGCCAGAAATAACTCACTTCATGGCACCGGACCAGAATATCTCCGGGACCTCCTTCTGCCGCACGAATCCCAGCGACCAGTTAGGTCCCATAGAGTTGGCCTTCTCTGGGTCCCGTCAACTAAACAATGTTGTTTGGCGGGACCCAGGGGAAGAGCCTTCTCTGTGGCGGCCCCGACCCTTTGGAACCAACTCCCCCCAGATATCAGAGTTGCCCCCACCCTGCTAGCCTTTCGTAAGCTCCTTAAAACCCACCTCTGTCGTCAGGCATGGGGGAATTGACATTTTCCCTCCCCCTAGGCTTATAAAATTTATGTATGGTATGTTAGTATGTATGATTGGTTTGTAAATTGGGTTTTTTTAAATTAACTTAAATATTAGATTTGTTTACATTGTATTATTATTGCTGTGAGCTGCCCCGAGTCTGCGGAGATGGGCGGCATACAAATATGATCAATAAATAAATAAATAAATAAATAAATAAATAAATAAATAAATAAATAAATAAATAAATAAATAAATAAATAAATAAATAAATAAATAAATAAATAAATAAATAAATAAATAAATAAATAAATAAATAAATAAATAAATAAATAAATAAATAAATAAATGTCAGAATGCCCAGAAATCCACAGCAAACATGAAACCACCATTCAACAAACTTTCTTCAAAACTGAATGATAGACTCCCACACAGTCCTCTGCAACCCTCCCCTTTTTCAAAGTTGCAGTAGCGTCATTAATTCTTATCAGCTGTGACCTATAATCTGTTTCTGCGTTTGCGCAGCTGCTCTTGTCTTCCCAGCATTCTCCAGACCCGAACATTAAGAATAGGATTGTTCATTAAATCCTCCCCTTCTGATTCATATGAAACTCTGGCTGGAGATCTGACTGACTCCATTCCCGCCTCTCTTTCTCTCCAGTCCCTTCCTGCTCCATTTCTCTCCCTGCCTCTCCTTCTGGTTCACTGTCTGATTCGTCCTCCAACCAGATGGGTCTTTTGTAAACAGATGGCTCCCACTCCTCTGGGTAAAAATCAGCAGCCAAAGGAGCTGGCCTGAAGCCAACCACAACAATTAGTAGCTGTTAATCAATTAAATATAGGTTTGAGCAACCAGCTTGTGTATTACATTTTCCCTGGTACATAGTTGAGGCAGGATTGTGCCATCACACCTCAGAACATCTGTCCTCTTTCGTGACAGGCTGTTTTTTGCTATTTCATCATAATAAACTCCCTTGCCTTTTCAATATAGGTTCTCTTACCAGTTGTGGGGAGCCGGATTCATGTACAAATGAAGTCAAATTAGAGTCATTTGTTTTATTTATTTATTTATTAGATTTCCATAGACTCGGGGCAGCTCACAACACAATAAAAACAGTTTATAACAAATCTAATAATTTACAATATAAAATATTAAAAAAACCCATTATTAAACAGACATACACACAAGCATTCCATACATAAATTGTATAGGCCCGGGGGAGATATCTCAGTTCCCCCATGCCTGACAACAAAGGTGGGTTTTAAGGAGTTTGCGAAAGGCGAGGAGGGTAGGGGCAGTTCTAATCTCAGGGGGGAGCTGGTTCCAGAGAGTCGGGGCCACCACAGAGAAGGCTCTTCCCCTGGGGCCCGCCAAACGACATTGTTTAGTTGATGGGACCCGAAGAAGGCCCACTCTGTGGGACCTAATCGGTCGCTGGGATTCGTGCGGCAGAAGGCGGTCTCGGAGATATTCTGGTCCGATGCCATGAAGGGCTTTCATGTCATTGACAGCCATAAACACAGTCACAGGGACTCTCTGCTGAAACACACAGAAAACCACAAGGGTGAGAAGACAAAAAAAAAAAAAAAAAAGGAAGAGAGATTCTTTTAAGGGCTCAGGGGTTTTTTTTTAAGACAAGATAGCACCTGCTTTTTACTACCGTAAATTGAACCAACTGAGATGCGTCAGAGCCTCACCATGAAACTGACATCCTTCTCACGGATATTATTGACTCTCCTGTCAAGTAAGTAATATTTAGGAATTTGTACCCTTCTTGAGGTCTATGTCCACCCCACCCCCCCATCCTCCCCAAGATTTGGTCTTTTTTTTGTAGCTACAGGACTTTGCTTTTTGGCTGAACTGAAGGTTTGGTATTTTGTATTTATTTTTATTCCTTGCACTTTGCTTTCCTTCCATGAGATTGAGGGTGCCTTACATAGGACCACTCCTCATTTTACACTCCCCAAAACAGTGTTGTCTGAGGAAGAAAGGCTAACCCATAATCACCTCATAAGCTTCCAAAATTGAGGAGGGACTTCCCCACGATATTTTCCACCTTTAGTCCAAGAACTGAACAACATACCGACTCTTGCAAATCCCTTGGAATATATTTTCCTGGTGTAAGAGATCCCAGAGAATCCCAAAGGAGCTTTTTTTTCCCCCTTCAAGAGGCAAATGGAATTTCTGGCTTTTCTTTGTAGGTGTTTCACTTCTCATCCAGGAAGCTTCTTCAGCTCTGACTGAATGGTGGGGAATGGAAGGATTTAAACCCCTTGCAGATAGCTGGTCACTTGCATCCCCTCCATACCCCAGAAATCTATATGGGCTATTCTCAAAATCATATGATTTTTCTATCATATGATTTTTTTCCAGAATTTTCAATCCCACCCCTCAATATTAAAACCATCAATTGCAATCAACATCCAGTAGAGCTGTGAAATGATCAACCATTTCAAATCAATGATGGAATTTGAGCAGAAGAAGTAAGACAGAGTTGATTGTATCTTTTACAAAACTCCCTTTCTGCTTATTACCTAATATTTCTCCATCAGTCCTTTCAAGAGAAAAATAAGGTGGAAATTGTAGTAGCGAAATGGTGTTCATTTTTTTTAAAGCTAGAATAATAGAAAATAGGCGTTTGAAAGTCACCATACAGGTCCTCTACCCAAACTCTTTGCACAGCCCGGGAATCCACTAAAACATCTTTGCCAAGAACCCAATCAGTTCCCACTAGAAACCTATGCTTAGAGAGAACCAAAAAGCCCTTCCTGGAGACAGTTCTATTGCTCAGAACATCTCACATACAGACATATAAGCTGAATTTTTTTTCCATTTAAGAACATCCAAGCGTTCCATCAGGGACCACAGATCTTGACTTCTTATCCTTTCCCTCTGTTTGATTTTACAGCAAGCCTTTTCTGCCAAGCTGAAAAGCCTCTCCAGAAACCCTTGCTAAACGCATTAAATGGAAGAAAAGCCGATCTCTTGTGCTCCCACCCCAATATTAAAACCAACGAATACATCTATTGGTACCGACAGTTCTCTAACAACCCTCTGCATTACGTTGCAAGTGGATTCAGCGAAACACTGGAAAGCAATGAAGGGGAGAGAATTTCCTTGATCATCGCTAAGGACGATCGAAAAAATAGCACCCTCTCCTTCACCAAAGTCACCTTCGAGGATCAGGCATTGTATTTCTGTGCTGTAGGTGACACTGTGTCAAATCCTAGTGAGTCTCTTCAGCAATAACCCTTTCTTGCAATACAGCTGCCAGCAGAAAGAGCAAAGAAAGGCAGGTGTGAAGGCATACCTCTGGATTCAATTATATGAGTGAGCACTTTTGCTTGGGCGATTGAAAAGACGAGTGGTAAATTTAACAAAATAACAGAGTTGGAAGACATCCTGTAAGTCATCTTGTCCAACACCCCACCCAAGTGAGAGACCCTATTCTATTTATGACAAAGGGTTGTCCAGT
This sequence comes from Erythrolamprus reginae, assembly GCF_031021105.1. Lineage (NCBI taxonomy): Eukaryota > Metazoa > Chordata > Lepidosauria > Squamata > Dipsadidae > Erythrolamprus > Erythrolamprus reginae. The sequence continues at coordinate 144,176,690 of NC_091963.1, forward strand.
CTTTTCTTGAAAGCCTCCAGTGCTGGAACACCCATAAATGTTTGAAGGCAAGCTGTTCCACTGGTCATTAGGAAATTCCTCTTTAATTCCACTTTTCTTCTTTCCTTAGATGGTTTCCACCCATTATTCCCTTGTCTTGTCTTGTCTTCAGGTGTTTTGGAAAATAGGTTGACCTCCTCCTCTCTGTGACAGCCCCTCAAAACTGGAACACCAGTATCATGTCTCCACTGGTCCTTCTCTTCATTGGACTACCCATCCCCTCTTCCTTCCTTCCTTCCTTCCTTCCTTCCTTCCTTCCTTCCTTCCTTCCTTCCTTCCTTCCTTCCTTCCTTCCTACCTTTCTATTATCTATCTATCTATCTATCTATCTATCTATCTATCTATCTATCTATCTATCTATCTATCTATCTATCTATCTATCTATCTATCTATCTATCTATCTATCCATCCATCCATCCATCCATCCATCCATCCATCCATCTATCCATCCATCTATATATCTATCTATCTGTCTGTTGGTTTCATAAGGGAGGTGCTCCATTTCCTTGATCATACTTGTTGCCCTTTTTTGCACATTTTCCAGTTCCATTATATCCTTCTTGAGGTGAGGTGACTAGAACTGTACACAGTGCTCCAAGTGTGGTCTCACCATCGATTTGTACAGAGGCAATACAACACTTACTGACTTATTTTCGATTCCCTTCCTAATCATGCCAAGCATGGAATTTGCTTTTTTTTTACTGCTGCTGTGCACTGGGTTGATATCTTCATTGAGCTGTCCACCAATATCCCAAGATCCCTTTCTTGGGTTGTCTCAGAAAGCTTGGTCCCCATCAGTTGGTAGGTATAATTTTGAGACAGGGAAACTTCTTCATTCATGCTCCCTTTGTCACCATTCAAGGTGACAATCCACAGCAGAGGGAAGACCCAGGGAAGCTTCTGATGCTGCCATCTTCCATGTGCTCCCCTCCATCCCTGTCAGTATTGGGTTGCTAACGGTACATATAAAGACGGCGCACCAGTAGCAATAATTGAACTGCATGTGTAACTTCGCTTCTGCTGTGGGCGTGCCTGCATGTCCTAGCGAAATTTTGCTATTGCACATGGGCAGGAAACAAAATCTCATGAGTGAATGCTCACGCACACAAGATTGCAGTGGGTTTTTGCTTCTTCCATGCGTGGAAGCAAAAGATCACTGAAATCTCCTGTGTGCCCCCTCATGAGATTTTGCTTCCTGTGCATTTGCAGAAACAAAATATCACTGGGATGCATGTGCCCACAGCAGAAGGGAAAACTGCATGTGCAGTGCACCTGTAGCAGCAAAACTGGGAATCTGCCCTTGAGCATCAACCCTACACACTCTTGTCTCTGGTGGTGGCTGCTCCCTTCTCCTTTTCTCTCCTCCTTCCTGGGCAATCCTGTGTGAAAAACAGGGCAGCCACTAGCAAAGAGGGGGAAGTGAGGGCTTGATGCTTTTGATGTGGGGAACAGGAAAGTATCTGAGTCTCACCTGGCCTCTCTTCCTCTTGCAGCCTCATGTGCTGCCATTCTAGAGAGCTTTCCTTGGGAGCTGGGGGGGGGGGGAAATAAAGAGGCCATAAAGTGGGTGGGTGCATGGTTGCCATTGCTACTCATGTTGTGGCCAAGCTCCTAGAGAGCCATGTTCATGCTGATCTGGAGGGCAGGGGGAGCTGGTCACTGCCTCTTAGCTCGGGAATCAACTGGGGGTGAGCTGGGCAGAGGCAGTGGCAATGGCAATGGCGTAGTCTGGTGCTCGGGCCGTGCGGAGCTGATCTGCCAGGGGGTCACAAAACAGCAGTCGGCCTCTCTCATCTTCCCAGAAAATGCCTTTGCTGGTGAGAGGTGGGAGGGTGATGCCTGGGGAGGGCAAGGTTAGCGTGATCCCAGCTGTGCTCTGCAGTGCCTCTGCTGGTTCAAGAGATGCTTCAGGAGGTGCTGGCCAGCAGGGAGAGAGGGAACTGGCCCAGCAACCTCTGTAGCCACGTGGCTGAAAATCTTGCCAAGCTGCTCCCCACCTTCCCCACCATGCCTGCAACTTTAATCAGGAAGCACTGGCTGGCAGGGAGAGGGAAGCTGGCCTGGCAAACCTTGCAGTCATGTGGCTACAAAGATAGTTGAATCAGCGCCCTCTCTCCCTGTTGACCAGGGCCTCCTGAAGCATCTCCTAGGTCAGCAGAAGCACCACAGGGAATGGTTGGGAGTGTGCTAACTTTGCCGGGGTGGGTGGGTGGGTGGTGTCCTGCCTGCCTGCTGCCCACTTTGGGTAGACACTGTCCAACAGAATGAGAAACCAAACCTGGCAAGCTTTGCAAGCAACTCTCAGACTTTCCAGAAACCAAAGGAAACCACTTCTTTTGCACAAATATGTTGACTCCATTTCTGGCTTTCCTTCAGAGCCAGCAATGGCAGTGAGGCCTTCACAGTTGCACTGGGGGACTTCCCAGTGGCCATTGGGATCCCCTGTTGCCATCAGGCTTGGAAACAAGGCCAACCCACTGGCCTCGTAAGCATTTTAAGCACAGTGTTTATTTCAGAATAAACATATTTTAGGCAACTTTGTCCCAGCTGAGTGGTGCTAAAAGAAGGGGGAAGCCTCAACGATATCTCATGAGTGACATAGGGGAAGGTTTGGTAGGGAAGGTTTGCGTATTTGCCGATGATTCTAAAGTGTGCAATAGGGTTGATATTCCTGGAGGCGTCTGTAATATGGTAAATGATTTAGCTTTACTAGATAAATGGTCAAAGCAATGGAAACTGCAGTTTAATGTTTCCAAATGTAAAATAATGCACTTGGGGAAAAGGAATCCTCAATCTGAGTATTGTATTGGCAGTTCTGTGTTATCAAATACTTCAGAAGAAAAGGATTTAGGGGTAGTGATTTCTGACAGTCTCAAAATGGGTGAACAGTGCAGTCAGGCGGTAGGGAAAGCAAGTAGGATGCTTGGCTGCATAGCTAGAGGTATAACAAGCAGGAAGAGGGAGATTATGATCCCGCTATATAGAGCGCTGTTGAGACCACATTTGGAATACTGTGTTCAGTTCTGGAGACCTCACCTACAAAAAGATATTGACAAAATTGATCGGGTCCAAAGACGGGCTACAAGAATGGTGGAAGGTCTTAAGCGTAAAACGTATCAGGAAAGACTTAATGAACTCAATCTGTATAGTCTGGAGGACAGAAGGAAAAGGGGGGACATGATTGAAACATTTAAATATATTAAAGGGTTAAATAAGGTCCAGGAGGGAAGTGTTTTTAATAGGAAAGTGAACACAAGAACAAGGGGACACAATCTGAAGTTAGAATGATCAAAGGCAACATGAGAAAATATTATTTTACTGAAAGAGTAGTAGATCCTTGGAACAAACTTCCAGCAGACGTGGTAGATAAATCCACAGTAACTGAATATAAACATGCCTGGGATAAACATAGATCCATCCTAAGATAAAATACAGAAAATAGTATAAGGGCAGACTAGATGGACCAGGAGGTCTTTTTCTGCCGTCAGACTTCTATGTTTCTATGTTTCTATAACTATGGCCAGTTTTGGAAATGCTAGAAATCCCATGTGGGGAATCAGCTTTTGAGGCACCTATCCATCTGGCACCTTTTAGGTCCTATTTCTTGCTCTCCTGCATTTGCCATTTTTTTCTCACATGTTTTTATCCCCCAGGTGTTTCCCAAGAAGAATGGCTCTGGCTTCTAGATTGTGGGAGGCAGTTTTATGTCTAGAGAGGCCCAGCTTTGCTGAGGGCACATGTGCAGTGCCGAAAATTTGTAAAGTTGAAAACAAGATGATGGTGAATGTACAGTGCTAGGCACTCGGTTTCTGAATGCACAGAAAATACCAGCAAAAATCCCCCCCTTTTTGTTTTAAAAAGATGGTGGTGCCCATGGACCAGCACTGACCAATCCAATTCAGTGATGTCACCGTGGCCTCACTACTAGTTCGGATGAACCAGTCTGAACCAGGAGGAAACCATCCTTGCATGGGAGGAAGCAAGCTGGCGGTGAGGTAATTTAGAGCCCACCCCTGTTCTGAAGGCAAGCTTATCCACTGTTTAATTGAGCCTTCTTCAGGTTGGGGCATTCAGATACATTGGAATTAGAATTCCTTGTGTTCTCAATTAGCTATTTTGAGAGTTACTGTCCTAAACACTTTAGGATGCTTTAGGATGGATGCAAGGTAGAACCAAACAATTTGTCTGTCAGTACATATCTGTCCTCTGGAGGGCAGTTTAGAACTTCATATTTTCTCCAACCTTTCTCAAACCACCTGTTTAAATTGAAAACCACAAGACAGGCCCTGAACGATGAACTCAATTGCTTGCCCCAAAAGGAAACCACACTCTCAATCGCAGCTCCTGCAAAGTGTAGAAAGCAAAGAAAGATGTTGGCTTGCTTCAGAGTCCTAAGGATGCTCTTTTCTTCTCAGCCAAACCATCATTTCATTTTTCTGGGATTTTTTTTATCGCTCCTGAAATCAGGTAATATTTTTACTGAAAAATTATCCTTCTCCTTTCTCCTTCTCCTTCTCCTTCTCCTTCTCCTTCTCCTTCTTCTTCTTCTTCTTCTTCTTTCTCTTCTTCCTCCTCCTCCTCCTCTCCTTTGAATTTATTAAAAGAAATGCAAACTGATAATTTACAAAGGTGCAGGTACAAATCTAGGAAATATAATGAAGAAATTTGAAAATCAAGAGTTGGATTAAGTGAACATTGGATCTAATATCTGATAACTGTACATCTATTCTTTCCTGAAAGTGCAAAAAAAAATATCTTTGCAATATTGACTTAAGCTATGATCTATGTCCATGTTTCTGCTTTCTGTACATTAGCTGTGCAACAGATTGCCATAATAACCTCTGTACACAAAGGAATGTCATTAAAAACTTAAGGTATTATTTATTTTTGAAGATCTTTCAGATGTAGAAGTGCCGGTTTAAAATTTTGATTTTTAGTAGAGAAAAGATGTGAAAGATAACTAGATGATTCCTGCTCAGTGTTCACAAATGAGCTCTACACAGAATCCTTTCCCATGATATCTGGGAAAAGGCCAAAATCCAAACTCTGCTTGATTTTGAGAGGAGATTGATTTTAATATATTGGGTTTTTAGCTTATGCAATTTTTAAAAATTAATTAGATTTGTTTTGTATTCACTGTTTTATATTGTGTCCTGTGAACTGCCCCCAGTCTTCGGAGAGGGGAGGCATACAAATCTAATAAATAAAAATAATAATAACATTCTGGGGTACTGATTTTTGTTTTTCCTCTCTTAAGGAACTTCTCAAAGCGATTCAGTGTCCCAAAAACAAAACCACATGGAAATCCTAGAAGGAAAAGATGCCACTTTGCCCTGTGACTTCACAACTCTCAGCTCCTCTCCGTTTCTTTTTTGGTATCGTCAATATGAAAATCAAATGCCTGAGCAAATTCTGACTGCTTATAAAGGCAGTAGTAGTCACTTCCAGAAGGGAAAATTTTCCACCACATTGGTTTTAGAAACTCAGAAGTCAGCTGCTCTGAACATCAGAAGTGTCTCGTTACTGGATGGAGCTGTTTATTTCTGTGCTCTGAACCCCACAGTGAATCATCTCGGTATACAGACTCACAGTAAAGTCAACAAAAGGAAACCAGTCATCAACTCCTCACAGAGGAGTCTATTCCACTAGCCTCTCATTCATCCTAGGAGAGGCCCCAGGTTCAAATCCCTGTAAGGATGTGGCTACCTGATGAAGGCAAATAAGCCCGAAATAGATCTATAGTAGTCTCCCTTCCTTTTCGTTATCAGCAAAATATGTTACATATATATGTGGGCATGTATGTGTGTGTGTGTGAAATAAAACTCCTTTTTATTTTTCAAACAAGCCGGATACGTGAATTGCAATGCAGAGTTCAGTAAAATAGAAAGCGAACACATTTCTATCTCATTTAGAAAACCAGCCTTGACTCAGATCTGGGAAACATGCCAGAATGCAATCGTTATAAATTCCTAGATAATTCATTGCTATTAAATCAAAGCATAGACAGAAGCTCACCTCCAACTTTTGTAAACACAGAAAGACAGCCTGGAATGTCTTGGGAGACAAAGACCATGATTTTTAAGGGCTTTTTTCAGCCACGCCACAGTTTCTCGGCTCTTCCATGTAATGAACATTGCAAGACCATGCTCCCATCACCCATCCACCCTCCTTGATATAGCCTGGACATCACACTTCAAAGAGTTGCGGCTGTGGATTAATACCTTTTACTCTTTGATCTCCTCTCGCCTTTTAGCCATTCTTTGATAGCTTGGGTTAATCCATTATTTTCCCCTAATATGTCTTCCCCACTATGTGACAGGGACCAATCTCCTATTGTCACATCAACCCCCTCCGGCTCTCCCCAGTCACTGTCTGCCTCACTCTCGCTCTCAGCTTCCTCTGGCACAGAGTATCCTGAGGGGCCTGGTTCATCCTCTTCAGAATCAGGCATGACCTGAGGTGGACAAGAAGCACTCACAACACATACCATCGATTTACTATCATGGGTCTAATATCTTCTTAATTATGTTTTCAGCTCACAGTATTTCTTCAATTTATTTATTTATTTGTTTGTTTGTTTGTTTGTTTGTTTGTTTGTTTGTTTGTTTGTTTGTTTGTTTGTTTGTTTGTTTATTTATTTATTTATTTATTTATTTATTTATTTATTTATTTATTTATTTATTTATTTATTTATTTATTTATTTATTTATTTATTTATTTATTTATTTATTTATTTATTTATTTATTTATTTATTCGATTTTTATGCCGCCCTTCTCCTTAGACTCAGGGCGGCTTACAACATGTTAGCAATAGCACTTTTTAAACAGAGCCAGCATATTGCCCCCACAATCCGGGTCCTCATTTTACCCACCTCAGAAGAATGGAAGGCTGAGTCAACCTTGAGCCGGTGATGAGATTTGAACCGCTGACCTTCAGATCTACTAGCCAGCTTCAGTGGCCTGGTGTACAGCACCTGCTGCGCCACCCCGGCTCATTTTTCCAATGTGAAAAATATTTATGGTTTTGAATGTGGGAGGGGACCAATGGCAGATAAAGCAGAGGAACTGTCTTTACATAGCAATGTATGTACTTCAGTGTAACAGGTACAAGAGGTATCTGTTCTCCAGAGGAGCAGCATCTTATTAAACCTGGCAGCAGGTATAAAGTGCCTTCAGTGACATTGGGAGTGATGCATCAGTAAAAGTACCACAATCATATTAATAGTAATGCTTAGTCACAAGCAGACCCTGCCATAGCATGGGAATAATGCTAGGAATAAGAGAGTGATGACTGTGTTCACTGAATTCACCATTGTAGAGCTGGTGTGGCGCAGCAGGTAGAGCGCTGTACTGCAGGCCACTGAAACTGACTGTAGATCTGTAGGTCAGCGGTTCAAATCTCATCACCGGCTCAAGGTTGACTCAGCCTTCCATCCTTCTGAGGTGGGTAAAATGAGGATCTGGGTTGTGGGGGCAATACACTGGCTCTGTTAAAAAGTGCTATTGCTAACATGTTGTAATCCGCCCTGAGTCTAAGGAAAAGGGCGGCATTAAATTCTAATTAATTAATTCTGTGATATATCCAATGCCTTGGAAATTGTTTTCTACTCCCGCCTGCCGTTCCCTCTTCCGCAGGGGTTCAGCACCGGGACACAACTGGGCCCATCTGGGGATGGGGCAGGGGAAACAGGCAAACAAAGACCCTGCCCATCTGGCCAGAAATAAGCGCAGAGACCTCCGGCCAAGCTGGGTTGGAGCGGGGAGGGCAAGGCAGCAGCGGAGAGCTCAGAATCCCCTCCCTCCAGCCTCTTTCCCAGGCGGCTGGTTGGGGAAAAAAGGGGGACATTTTTCAAAGGGCGTGGGACACGGGACAAGTGATGAAAAAGTATGACTGTCCTGCTGAAAGTGGGACATTGGGTCACCTTACTTAAACTAGACATGCCCAATTCCTGCAACCATTCTTCATATGTTTTCATATCCAGTCTCCTAATCATCTTTGGTGCTGTTCTCTGCACTCTTTCTAGAGCCTCAACATTCTTTTTACATTGTGGTGATAAAAACTAAATGCAGCATTCCAATTGTGGCCTTACCAAGACCTTATAAAGTGGTATTAACACTTCATAATCGACAGCAATGAAAATATTATGGGTCTCTCTGCTAACACACACACACACACACACCACCTCAGAGAGAAAGCAGTAAAAAAAAACGATCACGGAAGACAAATTGTGGTGGTTGTCTGTCTTCCAAGCCACAAGAATAGCTGCCCTCTTTCCCTATAGGCTGCTTCTTGAATTTAATCATCATATACTCCCTTGTCTCCTCAATGTAGACTCTCCTACCAGTATGGGGTGCTATATTCACGTAATTGACAGTCAATGAAACAATCATGGGACTCTTTGCTGAAACACACACACACACACAAACCACAACAGAGAGGAGGCAGGCAGAAGAAGTGAAGAGAGAGACCTCATTGTTCAGACAGGACACCAGCTGTTTGATTAATTCAGATCAACTGAGATTCTTCAGTCCCTTACCATGAATCCGGCATCCTTCTCGCTAATATTATTGGTTCTCATGTCAAGTAAGTAATATTTATCAGTTTTTGCCCTTCCTGAGACCTATGCCCACTTTTCTTTCCAGGTTCTGTATTTTCTTGTAGAGTTTCCTTCTTGGACAAGCTTAAAGTTTTATATTTAATATACACATAGCTCTCTTTTATTCTGCCCTTTCTCTAAGAATTGAGGATGGCCGTCACCAAATCTTCCTTCATTTTGCACTCCCCATAACGATGTAACTTGAGAAAGAAAGAATCACCCATGTCTTTCCAATACTTAGCTTAAATTTTTGTTGTTAGTTGTGTCCAACCCATCGTGCCCCTGTGGACAACATTACTCTAGGCCTTCCTGTCCTCTACCATCCCCCAGAGTCCATTTAAGCTCACACCGATTGCTTTAGTGACACCAGCTGCCCACTTCATTATTCTGTCTCCTTCTTTTGTCCTCAGTCGTTTCTAGCATTAGCCTCTTCTCCAGTGAGTCCTTCTTTCTCATTAGGTGGCCAAAGCATTTGAGTTTCATCTTCGAGATCTGGTCATCTAAAGAACAGAATAGCATACCACAATGATGCTTACAATTCCCTTGGAAGATATATTCCTGGTGTTAAGATGCTGCAAGAAACTGTATGGGTAATTCTGTTACTCCTAGGCCCAGAATTTTCCATTGGTATCAATTTCCAATCTTCTTCTTCTTGTGCCATATCTGTCATCGGATGTTGGCAATCATGTTGGTGATTCTATTTTTACCTACAACAGCATGAAAAATGATGTAAGGGCTATAGTCAATGAAAAAAAGGCTGCCTATAGGAGGTATAAAGAGTCTGGAAGTATAGCTGATAGAGAGGTGTATAAAATGAGACAGAAGGAGGCGAAACAGATAATATATGCTGCTAAAGCCTCAAAAGAGGAAGAAATTGCCAAATCTGTAAAGAAGGGGGATAAAACCTTCTTCAGATATATTAGTGATAGGAAGAAGAAAAACTGCAGCATCACGAAGCTTAGTACCGGGAATAATTTTATCCTAAGATAAAATACAGGAAATAGTATAAGGGCAGACTAGATGGACTATGAGGTCTTTTTCTGCCATCAGTCTTCTATGTTTCTATGTTTCTATGTTTCTAAAAAGTGCTGCTGAGTTTTGTCTAAACCAGTCCCTTAGATTTTGAAGCCATGGGGATCTTCTTCTGCCTTGACCTCATTTACCCTGAATCTTCCCTGGAGGATTAAGTAGAGTATGCTGTCCATTTTTCCGAGAGCCACATCACACGGCCACAATATTCTAACTTTCGCTTTTTAATTTCCAATATACCTATGCAAAAGATCAACAATATCAAAGCCCCCGGAATTTTCCAGGAAAATCAATTTCCAGTATAGCTAGGCAATGACGGACAATTTCAAAGCCCTGAAATGTTCCAGGATAATCAACTTTAAGGACAGCTGGGTAATGAAATTTCAATTCAATGAATAGAAGTAGAAAAAGTTAACAAGTCTGTTTAGGAAACCCCCTTTGCAGTCATTTCACAATATTTCCCTCCCAAATCTTCCAGGATATAAGATGGTTATACGGCAATGATGGCGAACCTCTTTTGGTTTGCGTGCCAAAAGAGGGTGTGTATGGGTGTGCTAGCATGTGTGCACATGCCCACATCCCTTCCCTCCCTCCTGCATGTGCAAACCCCACATGCGCTGTCCCCTGCACATGTGCACAGGCCTTTCAGAAGCCTGGTGGTCCAGAGAGCCTCATTGGTATGAACCCATTGATTTTTGGATATTTTTTTTACGGTGTCTCCATGTGGAAGAAGCCCTCCTGTCCGGCCTTGTCTTACTGCTGACCTTTATTCTTCATCCGAAGCACACCTGAGGATTTCTTCCACATGAAGACGCCACCCAAACAGTTGTAGGGCAATGTTCCTTTGTTTAAAAAGGCTAAAAACTTTAGGAAAAAATATGTTTAAAAATCCACCTTAGAGATTTTATTTATTTATTTATTTATTATTTAGATTTGTATGCCGCCCCTCTCTGCAGACTCGGGGCGGCTCACAACAGAATACAACAATTCATGACAAATCTAAATTATAGTTTAAAATATTTTAAAAACCCCATTTACTAAGCAAACATACACACAAACATACCATGCATAAATTGTATATGCCCGGGGGAGATGTCTCAGTTCCCCCATGCCTGACGACAAAGGTGGGTTTTAAGGAGCTTACGAAAGGCAAGGAGAGTAGGGGCAGTTCTAATCTCTGGGGGGAGTTGGTTCCAGACAGTCGAGACCGCCACAGAGAAGGCTCTTCCCCTGGGGCCCGCCAACCGACATTGTTTAGTTGATGGGACCCGGAGAAGGCCCACTCTGTGGGACCTAATCGGTCGCTATTCGTGCGGCAGAAGGCGGTCTCGGAGATATTCTGGTCCAGTGCCATGAAGGGCTTTAAGGGTCATAACCAACACTTTGAATTGTGACCGGAAATTGATTGGCAACCAATGCAGACTTGGAGTGTTGGTGAAACATGGGCATACCTAGGTAAGCCCATGACTGCTCTCACAGCTGCATTCTGCATGATCTGAAGTTTCTGAACACTTTTCAAAGGTAGCCCCATGTAGAGAGCATTACAGTAGTCAAACCTCGAGGTGATGAGGGCATGAGTGACTGTGAGCAGTGAGTCTCTAGTCAAACTCCTTGCAAAGACAGGAAGCCACCAAACCATCTGTGCCAAAAGTCCATTCATTTCCCAGCTGATACTCCCCTTAAGGAAGAACCCAACCACTTCTTCAGAGAGACTGTTCTACTGCTCAGTGCTTCTTATACAAGGACATCCAAGTGGTATCTTTGATCCAACAATTTACTCAGGACTACTAATGTTGACTTCCTGTCTTTTGTCGGTGTTTGATTTTACAGGAACTCTTCTCTGCCACGCTGAAAAGCCTGTCCAGGACCCTCTGATAGAAGCATTCAATGGAAGCAAAACTGTTATTTCTTGCTCCCACCCAAATATTGAAACAAATGAATACATCTTTTGGTACCGACAGTTTCCTAGCCAGCCTCCTCATTTCATTGCAAGTGGATACAAGGATACATCAAACAGCAATGTAATCAAGCGAGTTTCTTTGGTTGTTGCTGATAACAGAGCGAATAACATCCTCTCTTTTACTCAAGTCACCTTTGAGGACCAGGCATTGTATCTCTGTGCTATAGCAGACACTGTGTCACATCCTTGTGACCCTCTTCAGCAAAAACCCTTTCTTTGCAATACAAGTGACAACAGAGACAGGAAAGGAAGACACATCTCTCAGTCTGAAAGTTCCTGGGAACATTTTTTTCCCAGGGTGACTGAAAGGAGAAGGGATGAATGAGAAGAGGGGAGGGAGGAAAGAAGAATTGGGAATGAGGACAAGGAAGGAAGGTGATAGATAGGGAGGGATGGGAAAAGTGAAAGGAGGGAGGGAGGGAGGGAAGGAAGGAAGGAAGGAAGGAAGGAAGGAAGGAAAGGAGAACCTCTAGGAAGTTTCTAGGATTGAAGGATGGATCAGAAAGATGAATAGAAGCAGACAATAGCAGTCCATTGAAATATGATTGCAAGGTATCCTACATTAAAGTGCAGAGAAGAGCGACCAAGATGATTAGGGGACTGGAGACTAAAACACATGAAGAATGGTTGCAGGAACTGGGCATGGCTAGTTTGGCTAGTTGACTTTAGTCCTCCAGGGAGCAGTCTAGACCTTAATCCTTTCTTCATCCTTTCTCAGATCTCCTGCTTGACTTAAAAACCACAAGTGAGGCCATGTATGATTAACACAATTGCTTGCCACAAAAGGAAACTGCCTCTTCATTTGAAGCTTCTTATAAATGTAAGAAGTAAGGGAGAATGTTGGCTTTCTTCAGAGGGCCAAAGATGTTTCTGCCTTATCAACCAAACTGTTACTTGTTTTTTTTTCCTGCAAATTTTCCTATTGCTCTTGAGATTGAATAACCCTAACCCTATCCTCCTCCTCCTCCTTCCACTCTCTAATACTACTACTACTACTACTACTACTACTACTACTACTACTACATCAGCATTGGATAAATGTCTATAGAGATTCTCAATCATCCAGGTCATGATTGTTCCAAATGCATTATTTTTTCCAAGAGGCAGCTGGACTTTTTAGTTTTTCTTTTGAAAATGTTTTGTTTCTCATCTCAGGATTCTCCAAGGGCCCTCTTTGCTTTGATACCAGGACTCTGAAACTAAACCATAGTCAAATGTGTGAGTTTGAAAACGTTTGAAGGAGAGTGGCTGTGACGTCTTCACAGCTGCTTGCTAATTGCTTTGTGTTTGTTTATTGTTTTTCACCACATTCAAGTCTGTTGCTTTGAAGGTGAGCCCTTTGACTACCAAAAGGGTGTTTTGCTTCTATTTTACTTTGGATAAAAACAGTGTTCTTGACTTTTCACGTGTGTGTGTGTCTGACTTTTCTATCTTTGCACTTAATTGGGGGCTCGTGCCGTGAGCCCAGCAGAACAGATAGATAGATAGATAGATAGATAGATAGATAGATAGATAGATAGATAGATAGATAGACAGACCAACAGACAGACAGAAAGACAGAGTGGTGGCACTCAGAAGAAATAAGACACACACACAGCCAAAAAATAAGCCCTAGTGCTTATTTCAGTGCCTAAAAAAAATAAATAATTATTTTTAGGCTATTATGATATGAAGGGAAATCAGTGCAATTTTTCACTGCCTAGAATATCAGCATTGGGATCCTGACAAACAAAAGGATGCCAGTCGAGAATATTCTGGAACTTACTCCAAAAGGTGACTAAACACCAGCCTAACCATAGCAAACATGGATCTACAAGCAGCCCATAGTCCAACTCTGAAATGGGTACATGGATGTGTTCAATCTCAACAGTTTTTGTTACAATTAATGCTTCTCAGCCTCCTTTTTCTTGAATAGTTCATGCTAGCTTCTGGGGAAACATTGTTTTGGTTTCTCTTCAGAGCAACCATTTTGTTGATAAAAGGGAACAACCAATTCAAGCTTTTCTGACCACAAGGATGTTCAAAAAATTACAACAGGCATCCAAAGCCACCTTGTGTCCATTCAACACCCTCGGTGGGCATCACTGCTATTCGCTAAAGGTCCATGGCTGAGGGAAACTTTGGCAGACAAACTGTGGTTATCCCCTATTTTATCCCCTATTCCAAGCCATAAGAACACCTGTCATCTTTCATGATAGTGTATATGTGTGTGTGTGTGTGTGTGTGTGTGTGTGTGTTTTATCATAATAAACTCTCTCACTTTTTCAAAATAGACTCTTACCAGTGCGGGGAGCTAGATTCATGTACAAATGATGGCAAATGAGATTCAGGTAATTGACAGCCAATGAAATAGTCAAGGGATGCTCTGTTGAAACACCCAGAAAACCACAATAGAGAGAACCAGAAGAAGGCAGGAGATGTTCTCTGCAAGGACTCATTTTTAGACGAGTCACCAGCTGCTTTGACTAAACAGGATCGGCTGAAATCCTTCAGTTTCTCACCATGAATTCGGCATCCTTCTCTTTAATAACATTGTCTCTCATGTCAAGTAAGTAACATTTAGGAAATCACTTTCTCCCTTTCCTGGGATCTGAGGTTGTCCCTGGGTGCTTCGTCACTGGAGGTTTTTAAGAAAAGATTGTACATCAACCGATCTGAAAGGGTATAGGATCTTGTACTTGAGCAGGGGGTTGGACTAGAACAGTGTTTCCCAACCAGTGTGCAAGAGAGAGAGAGAGAAAAAGCAAGAGAGAGAGAAAGAGAGGGGGGAAGGAGGGACAGAGAAAAACATAGAGGGAGGGAAGGAGGGAGAGAGAAAGAGAGCAAAAAAGAGGAAGGAAGGAAGAAAGAAAGAGGGATGGAGAGAGAGAAAGAAGGGAAGGGAGGGAGAGAAAAAAGCAAGAGAGAGAGAAAGAGAGGGGGAAGGAGGGCGAGAGAATGACATAGAGGGAGGGAAGGAGGGAGAGAGAAAGAGAGCAAAAAAGAGGAAGGAAGAAAGAAAGAAAGAAAGAAAGAGGGATGGAGAGAGAGAAAGAAGGGAAGGAAGGAAGAGAGAGAAAGAGGGAGGGAGAAATAGAGCAAAAGGGAGGAAGAGAGATATTTTTTTGTCCAACCTACCCCCCCCCCTCAATGTTCCCTAGGATTTTGAAAATATGAATAATGTGCAGCGGCTCAAAAAAAGGTTGGGAAACACTGGACTAGAAGACCTCCAAGGTTCCTTCCAGCTGTATTGTGGTGGAGACTGTGCTGTTGCTCAGTGCTTCTATATTAAGGACATCCAGGTGGCATTTTTGATTCAAGAACATCCAAGAGATCTGTCCAATGTTGACATCCCCTTCTTTCCCTGTGTTTGACTTTACAGGAACTTTTTTCTGCCAAGCTGAAAACCCTGTCCAGGATTCCCTGCTAGAAATATCCAACGGAAGCAAAGTGGAGCTTAATTGTTCCCATCCCAATATTCAAACAAACGAAAACATCCTTTGGTACCGACAGTTCCCTAGCCAGCCTCCCCATCTCTTTGCAAGCGGTTACAAGGGGACAGAGGAAAGCAACGAAGGGGAGAGAATTTCCTTGATTATTCCTGAAGCGCGAAAAAATAGCATCCTCTCCTTCACCAAAGTCGCCTTTGAGGATCAGGCATTGTACCTATGTGCTCTAAAAGGCACTGTGTCACATCCTAGTGACTCTCTTTGACAAAAACCATTTCTTGCAAAACAGCTGCCACCTGAGGGAGGAAAGGAAGATGATTGTGAAGACACAGCTCACACTCTGAATGTGCCCAGGAGCATTTTTGACAGGGTGATTGAAAGGATGGGTGATGAATGGATTGACGGAGCAATTCATTTCAATTCTAGAACAAGATTTTCTTTCTTTCTTTCTTTCTTTCTTTCTTTCTTTCTCTCTCTCTCTCTCTCTCTCTTTCTTTCTTTCTTACTATCTCCTTTCTTTCTTTCTTTCTTACTATCTCTCTTCTTTCTTTCTTTCTTTCTTTCTCTCTCTTTCTTTCTTTCTTTCTTTCTTACTATCTCCTTTCTTTCTTTCTTTCTTTCTTTCTTTCTATCTCTCTTCTTCTTTCTTTCTTTCTTTCTTTCTCTCTTTCTTTCTCTCTCTCTTTCATTCTCTTTCTTTCTTTCTTTCTTTCTTCCTTCTTCCTCCCTCCCTCCCTTCCTTTCTCTGCTGGAATTCGGAATGACTAGTTTAATGAGAAGAAAACTAGGGATGATATAAAGCAGTGTTCCAATATCTCAGGCGCTGCCACAAAGAAGAAGAAGTCAAACTATTCTCCAAAGCATCTGAGAGTAGGACAAGTGGATGCCCTGAATCTTTTGCAATTGGGCAACATAGATGTTGAATTGAATGAATGAAGGAATGAAGGATGGAAGGAAGAAAGAAAGAAAGAAGAAATGATGAAAAGTAATCAAGGAGAGAAGAAACCTTAAACTAAGGAGTAATTTAGAATTTAGCAATTTAGAAGTAAGGGAAAATTTCCTAGCAGTTAGAACAATTAATC
This sequence comes from Erythrolamprus reginae, assembly GCF_031021105.1. Taxonomy (NCBI): domain Eukaryota; kingdom Metazoa; phylum Chordata; class Lepidosauria; order Squamata; family Dipsadidae; genus Erythrolamprus; species Erythrolamprus reginae. The sequence continues at coordinate 144,192,825 of NC_091963.1, forward strand.
TGTGGAACAACTTGCTCCAGAAGTTGTGGATGCTCCAACACTAAAGATTTTTAAGATATTGGACAACATCTGAAGTAGTATAGTGTTTCTTGCCTAACCAGCATCTTGGACTAGAAGACCTTCAAGACCCCTTCAAACTCTGTTAGTCTTCTTTTTCTGAGAAGGAGACTACAATTTTAGTTATTGTAATTGTTTTTCGCTGTCTAGAATTCCAGCACTGGGATACTGACAAACCAAAGGATACCAGTCGAGAATATTCTGGAACTTACTCCAAAAGGTGACTAAACACCTATCTAACCATAGCAAACATGGATCTACAAGCAGCCCATAGTCCAACTCTGAAATGAGTACATGAATGTGTTCAATCTCAACAGTTTTTGTTACAATTAATGCTTCTCAGTCACTTTTTCTTGAGTAGTTTCTCTCATAAGAACAGCTGCCATCTTTCATGATAGTGTGTATGTGTATGTGTTTTATTATAATAAACTCTCATTTTTTCCAAAATAGACTCTTTTATCAATGCGGGGAGCTAGATTTATTTGTTTATTTGTTTATTTGTTTATTTGTTTGTTTGTTTGTTTGTTTGTTTATTTGTTTATTTGTTTATTTGTTTATTTGTTTATTTGTTTATTTGTTTATTTGTTTATTTGTTTATTTGTTTATTTGTTTATTTGTTTATTTGTTTATTTGTTTATTTGTTTATTTGTTTATTTGTTTATTTGTTTATTTGTTTATTTGTTTATTTGTTTATTTGTTTATTTGTTTATTTGTTTATTTGTTTATTTGTTTATTTGTTTATTTGTTTATTTGTTTATTTGTTTATTTGTTTGGTTAGTTACCCCAAAACACAATAATAAACAATAAAGGTTATAGAGGATACACTCAAAGTAAAATATATCAAGGCAAGAATATTCTGGTCCAATGCCACAAAGGGTAGGTCATAACCAACACTGTTGGTTAATCTGCTATTGTGAGAAGTAGAGTACAATTTTAGTCTCAAGATTGATGCCATTCCTGTCGGTTTTCATTCTCTGCTTCTCCACCTATGCTTTCTTCACTAAAGAGAGCATCCACCTACTACACTTAGCAGCTAAGATTTGAAGCTTCCATCTCCATTCCTTAACCCTGCTGTTCTGTTCAAAAACACTATACACTTGTAAAGTTCCCGGGTCTATTTGACCCGGACCGCAAATTGTTCATTTTAGGTAGTTATATTTGGTCTTTTTGAAAGCTTTTTTCACTTGGAAACAAGTTTGAACATTTCTGCACAAAATGATATGAAGATTGAACTGAAAAAAATGATGCTTATTGGTTTATTTTGCTCATAAAAGGGCCCCCATGCTTATACTTCAATAGGTTTATACCGGAGTCAGCTTATACTCGAGTATAAGACCCTATAGTCTTACTAAAGTTGGTGTGGGATTGGTAGCTTGAACATTTCTGAACATAATGATATGAAAATTGAACTGAAAAAACAATGCTTATTGGTTTATTTTGATCATAAAAGGGCCTCCCCCCCAATCTTATACTCGAGTAGGCTTATACTCGAGTATAAAACCCTATGGTCTTATATTCAAAAATAAACAAATAAGCATCAATTTTTTCCGTTCATTTATATTTTTCTTATGATCGGGAATGTTCAAACTACCAATCCCACTCCAACTTTAGTAAAATTGAATGCTTTCTGCAGGCTAAACTATCTATAAATTGAAAAAAAAGTTCACAAAAAGTGGGGTTGGACTTTTATCAGAAAAATAAACCAATAAGGATCAGTTTTCAGTTCAATTTTCATATCATTGTGTGCAGAAATGTTCAGACTACCTTCCAAGTGAAAAACGTTTTCAAATTGACCAAACATAAGCACCTCAAATGAAGAATTTTTGATTTGGGTGAAGGTGACCTGGGAACAGTACAAGTGTGACTTTTTTTTCAGCAAGAAAGAAGCCCCCCCCCCCCCCAAAAAAAAAAATTCTCATAGAGAGAACCCCTGAAATGATGCAAAGTCATGAAATTTCAAGTTTCAGATATGCAGGGGAAACTTTTTACAGGGTCTCAAATTTCACAGTCCCGAAGAGAACAGCAGGGTTAAATGCTTACAAAGATGATAAGCATGGGACATTAAGTTTTAGTTTTTGTCTTGGTATTACCTAGCTGACTGGGACTTTCCAGTCTTTGATATATGTATGGACTTTTGCATACCTCTTTGAGGACAAGTATGATCTAAATTATGATTACCTCCTTGAATTATGGAGTCTGAGCTCCTGAAGAAGATCCATGCTTAATATCAAAAGTCCATCTTCCCAGGTGCAAAACTCTTTTGATAGTCAAAGTGCCCAATGAAAAAATGAGGTATTTTTGCAGTAGCTTCATCAATTCTAGTTGGAAGCTCACAATGCTATGTCACTTTCAAACACAAGGTGTAGTTGTCAGGCTGTTTCTATTCAGTGAACTAGTCACTGTATCAATGCAAATGAAAACCTTTCTACTACTCCCAGAGGCATTCTTAACCACTAACCACATCCTATCGGATTCAACCATTAGAAGATTTCTTTTGAATAACTTGACAAAAAAACTTGGGGTGGATTTCACAAACATTTCATTGTGTGATGCTGAGGGCAGTGCAAATCTCAGAAGCCAATCAAAATATGTTTCTTTGCTTTTACATCTCTTCTGAACTTCTTCTCTTCTGCTAGAGCAAGCAAGATGTTTCTTTCATGGTCCCTGGTGCTGATAATCTTAGGTAAGTGAAGATCATTTATTTTCTCTCTGCCCCTCTATAATCCAGGCACTCTTTAAATAAATATTTAAATGAACCTAGTGTTTGCATCCCTTAATGGGTGCAAACTAAGTCTTAAGTAAGTGATGACATTATTTTTTTTGTCTTGATAACTTGATGTCAGGGCCTAAGATTCAGGATCATGCAAATTCAAGGGGTGACATGATAGCAGTGTTCCTGTTCTGACCCGGCTTCCTGACAACAAATCCCAACAAAACACAGTGTTCGTACAGACCTTGTTTAATAATAACAGCTATTAATTAGCTTGTTTAGCACTTTTAGTAAAGTCAAATAAATTATAAATCAGTCTTTTCAGAGCAAAGACTATTAATTAATCTCCTTAAGAGCTGTCAATAGTTCAAACAAAATAACAAAGAGCATGCGAACCTAACTGGCAAAACATCCAGGAGAAATTTGCAGGCAAATTTGATGAGTTCAAACAGGACCAGATGCAGAGGCTTGAATTTCAATGACCAGGACATAGAATGAATTGAGTTGCTTCCTGAAAATTCGTTCCTCAATTTCACCACTTAAATGGGCTATGGGAGTGTCCAATTACCCCAAGCCTTTTGGCAGCTCTGAGCACATGTGCGTTGACAACAGGCTCCTCTTTTTCTTCACTTATGACAGCCTCTGGAGATTCTGAAGGCCCTGGCTGAATCTTTGCCTCTGGCACCAAATCTTCTCCAGCTTCTTCACTGTCCGACTCTTTTACCAGCTTTACAGGCTGCTGGCGAATCACAACATCAACATCTTTGCTGTCTGAATCAGCCACCAGCTGCACTGGCAGTTAGCAGGCCAGAACAATTTCAGTATTTAAGGGATTGCCAGAAAGAAAGGGGGGTTGACTTATTTTGCAAAGGACCCAAAAGCAGGACAAGAAGTAATGGATAGAAATTGATCAAGTAGAGAAGCAACCTAAAACTAAGGAGAAATCTCCTAATAGAACAATTAATCATTGGAATTTGCCTTCAGAAGTTTATTTTATTATTTTATTTTATTTTATTTTATTTTATTTTATTTTATTTTATTTTATTTTATTTTATTTTATTTTATTTTATTTTATTTTATTTTATTTTATTTTATTTTATTTTATTTTATTTTATTTTATTTTATTTTATTTTATTTTATTTTATTTTATTTTATTTTATTTTATTTTATTTTATTTTATTTTATTTTATTTTATTTTATTTTATTTTATTTTATTTTATTTTATTTTATTTTAATTCATCCATCCATCCATCCATCCATCCATCCATCCATCCATCCATCCATTCATTCATTCTATCTTTTATGCCGCCCTTCTCCTTAGACCCAGGGCAGCTTATAACATATTAGCAATAGCACTTTTTAACAGAGCAAGCATACTGCCCCTACACAAGTTGTAGGTAATCCATCACTGGAAGCTTTTAAGAAGAGATTGGACAGCCACTTGCCTGAAATAGTGTAGGATTTTCTGCCAGAGCAGAGGGTTGGATTGAAAGACCTCCAAGGTCCCTTCCAACTGTATTCCAGTATTATCTGTTTATATGTATTCATGTTCAGAATTCCCATATTCCCTCCAAATTTAATGAGTGGGTCTGTTTTGTGGCATAGCCCACAGGGATGTAGGGATATCTATGTAAGGTGAATTTTGTTGCCTGCTGGAGTGAAGAACAATTTAGGTATTATAAGTGGTCCCAATCACTTTGTATAGTGAGATAGGAGATATATAAAATAAACAATCAAATATAAACAAACATTCACATTGTTTGGATTTGCTATATGAAATAAAATTGTTCTACAGATTTTGGCTAGCAAACTTTCAGATGCTAAAAAAAAAAATCAACTTTAATTAAGAGTAACTCATTCCACCAACCATATCCAACTGTTGTTGTTTTTATGCAGAAAAAATTGTGGGACAGACCGTCACCCAAACAGAAGGCAGGGTGATCATCACAGAAGGACAACCTGTATCTCTCAATTGCACTTATTCCCAAAGCATAGATTATCAACCACGTCCATACTGGTACATTCAATATCTCGGACAGCCACCTGAGCTTTTTCAGAGCACTTTTTCTATTCCTAATCCGAATGTTCGCCTCCCTCAAAACTTCATCGCCATCCATCGTAAAATGGGAAAGACTTTTCACATGGAAAAAACCATCAGCCAACTGAGCGATTCAGCGATCTACTTTTGTGCACTGAGTGACACAGTGAAAAGGGGCAGGAGAGAAGCAGATCAAAAACTCGCAGACAGTTGAGTGGAGAAGATGATTTACAAATTGTTCAAGGTCCTCAACTGCAATCCAATATGCAACTATTTGGGAGCATCTGCTACTGAATTCCGTGAGCTGTCTCAATCTGTGAGTATCTTCTCTAATCTGGTCTCTTCTACATAGGCTAATAGATGGGAAATACCAGACAGGACTCACAAGCCCATTCATTTGGTGGCACAAGGTTGAAACTGATTAAGATCCAGTTCAATTGAGTTTTTATTACTTTCTACCACTTTGGGAAAAAAAATTCTTGTTTCATCTCAGTATTCCTTGTTTTCTTAGTCTGGTTTGTTTACTTTTGAATCAGGATTTTGCATGTTTTGTGGGTTTAAATTCTCAGAATTCCATCCAGTGAAACATAGAAGTTTCTTGGTAAGAACACAAACTAATTAGAGCTCATTGGGAGGAATGGCTGTAATATATTTGAAGCAATAAACAGATAAAGAAAGCTACCAATTGACATCAAAGGGCAACGTTTGAATTGTCAAGGTGTATATTTGTCTTTGTGAAAGTGATATGGTGATTGGACATAAGAAAGAGGAAATTTAAGAGTCAGTAAATTGGAGTCCTTAATTATTAATTATATTTGATTTATGGACTCTTGATCTAATTATCTGCATTCGTTTTATTCTTAAACCAAATGCAATAGCTTAAACTTACTGCAATTGTCATATATTTCTAGATTCATCACTCCAAAGGCTTGACAGAAAATTTGTCATGGTCCTCTTTCCATGTTGTCTATTTTTTCCTTTTTCTAGAAGAAGCAATAGAGATAAGATCAAATCCTGGTGTTGATTTTATTAGACTAATTCTATATTTAGGTCATTTCTTCTACTTTGAAACAACTTTAATTTATTCCCTTTCTGTTCTTTTGAATTAGGATACTTTCAGTCCTGTTTTATTTAGAATGTTCTTAATGAAAGAATAATAGATATTTCTTTCATTTGCCACAAAATTAGTGACAGAGATAAAAAATTGTTATAAAAAGAACACAACTGGTGATTAGCTCGACCTAAGGTGTCATAACCAGACATGGGTTCCTACCAGTTAGGACCAGTTCTATAGAACCAGTAGTAACTTGGTGGCCTGGGTCGCTGTAACCGGTGGCAACCAGACCTGTCACACCCCTGAGCCAGTTCTCTCAGTGGCGCTATAGGAGCCGCCATCTTGTTTTTTGCTTCTGCACATGTGCATAAGCTTTTTTTAAAGTCCTGTGCATACACGTGCACCCATACAGCACATCCTTGAGTGAACTGGCAGCAGGAGAATCCAGAAACCCTGGTCGTAACCCTCCTGAAACTAATATATTTGCATCCGTTAAAGCCATCAACATTTGATTTCTTAATTATTGTTTTCAAAAGAAGAATGTTTCATCATTGGATAGTCTCACCTTATCAAAGAAAAGAATGACAGTAAAGGAGAAAAAGAGACAGAAAAAGATGTAGGAACATGGAGTCCTCTCTTCTTTAAAGGGTCAAGGGGAATATCTTCTTAATCTCCTAATTTTTTTTGACAGTGATTAATTTCAGCTAAATTGTCCTCTATGACTCAAAGCAAGACAAGGCAGAAGAGACCATCTCTTCCCTTTTTTTTTGACTGCCCATTTATCTCTCTTTCTCTTTGTGTTTATTTTTATATTTTATATGTGACATACATAAATTGAGAAGACATTCCATTGAAGAGTTATGGCTACCATTTCCATTGCTTGATCTCCATGGATGTATCTGCTAAAATATTCAACAATTCAATCATTCAATCATTCAATCATTCAATCATTCAATCATTCAATCATTCAATCATTCAATCATTCAATCATTCAATCAATCATTCAATCATTCAATCATTCAATCATTCAATCAATCATTCAATCATTCAATCATTCAATCATTCAATCATTCAATCATTCAATCAATCATTCAATCATTCAATCATTCAATCATTCAATCATTCAATCAATCATTGAGCAATTCACCAATTCACCAATTCAATAATAATTAAAATAAGAACAGTAAGTTAAGTATTTTTATTTTGTTAAACTGATTTTTTTAATGACTAGATTTACAGGAAGTCCTCATTTAGCAACTGCCTTATTTAGCGACCCCAGGCAATTACAACAAGGAAATAAAAATAACTTTACAACACCTGCTTCCCACCATTTATGATCTGCACAGGTTTGTAAAGCAAAGGAAAAGCTGAAGAAATATCCTCATGACTTCATTTAGCAACTGCTTCACGTAATGACTGAATAGTCAGTCCCAATTGTGGTGGTTAAAACAAAGACTACCTGTAGCTTTGCCCCAGATTGTCTAATGTTAAACTCAAAATCTGGGGCTCTAGAGAAGAATAACAGAAGGGATCCAATTGTGATAGCAGAGCTGTAACAATTTTGTAAAGCTTTCACTGACTGTGGTTTTAACAAATAAGAAGTTCCTTTTTCAGTTTGGAAAGGGAGCAGAATTAATAATAAAAAAAGGTAGGTCTTGCCTATAATGTGTATTTGAATTATGGTTGGATCTCATAGAAAACTTTGCCTAAAAGAATTGATAAAGGAAAAGGAATGATTGTGAAATGATGAGGAAGGTAGACGAAAATAATGGATTATAATATTATTGGGAACAGCTCAGCATTCAGTAATATTTGACTTACGATCAAATTTCTGTTGTTAAATAAGTTTTGCCCCATTGTGCATCCTTTCTCACCACCGTTGTCAAGTGAATCCCTACAGTCGATAAGTGAATAACCCAGTCATTATGTGAATCTGGCTTCCCTGTTGATTTGGGATCCAGCAATGGTCATTAAGATTTATTTACTTACTTACTTACTTACTTACTTACTTACTTACTTACTTACTTACTTACTTACTTACTTACTTACTTACTTACTTATTTGGTTAAAATGAACCAGTTGCCAATTGTTTGAAACAGAGGCGGGTTCCTACCAATTCTAACCAGTTCTTTAGAAACTTTAGTAAACCAGTGATGATGTCATGGAGCCCGTTCTGCTGCTATCTTGTTTTTTTTACTAAGCTTTTTGGCATTGTGCATGCACACGTGCAATGCACATGCAGCCACGTGGTGCAGGTGGAAGCGAACCTGCAGCAAGGTAAGTTAGAACCCACTCTGGTATGAATTTGGAATCACATGACCATGAGGATGCTGCAAAGGTCATAACTGTGAAAAACAGCCATAAGTCATCTTTTCCAGCACAGTTGTAACCATAGTTCCCTCTAAGCTGAGCAGTGAGCAATCGCTCACTTAAAAATCATCATCAACTCAGAGTTTTTCAAACCTGCCCAGAAGCCGAGAGGGAAAGAGTGAGAGGGAAGGAGAGAGAGAGGAAGAGAGGAAGAGAGAGAAACAGATAGAAGAAAGAGAGGAAGGAAAAGAGAAAGAAAAAGAATGGGAGTAAGGAAGAGAGAAAGAAAATCAAAATCTAGTTTGAAACTAACTCAACTATTTAAGTGGCATTTTGATATTGATAGAGTTGCCCTATTATGAGCTCACTGTTATAGACACACAGTACAGTATTTTATTTTGAAATTCTCTGAGGCAAAACAGGGTGGGTTTTTTATTTGTTTGTTTGTTTGTTTACTTACTTACTTACTTACTTACTTACTTACTTACTTACTTACTTACTTACTTACTTACTTACTTATTTATTATTTCTGTGCTGCCCAGTCCCGAAGGGACTGCCGCTCAGACACTATATTTTTCTGAAACCCCCCCCCCAAAAAAAAAATTAGAGGGAACACTGGTTGTAACTTTGAACGGTCAGTGTGTGAAGTATTGTAAGGCGAGGGCTACCTGTACTTTAATTCTAACCATGCATTACAATCGACAATGGATTAAAATATTCTATTTAGTAGATAAATAAATCTCTTTCCTTTCTTACTTTCTCTCACACTTCCACCCTCTCTCCCCCTTCCTTCCTTCCTTCCTTCCTTCATTCATTCATTCATTCATTCATTCCCTTCTTTCCTTCCCTTCCTCTCTCCCTCTGTCTCTCTTTTTCTTTCTTTCTTTCTTTCTTTCTTTCTTTCTTTCTTTCTTTCTTTCTTTCTTTCTTTCTTTCCCTTCCCTTCACCTATCTTAGTTCCAATTACTTTTCAGCTTCTTTTAAAGAAATGTCAATTAGAATGTAAGTCACATGCTCAGCCCCCCCAAAATTTTAATCTAAAACTGTCTACCCTGCACCTCACTCCATTCCTAAAATGTCTATAGCGGGGGCATGCATAAGTCCACCAGAGTACCTACCATCCCTGTCTTACTCATTCATTTCTTATGAATATACTTTACCAGTTTATACTTATATGTTTAGATATTATATTCATACTTATAATTGTTTTCTCATACATACTTGACTAGATAGATAGATAGATAGATAGATAGATAGATAGATAGATAGATGATAGATAGATAGATAGATAGAAAGATAGATAGATAGATAGATGATAGATAGATAGATAGATAGATAGATAGATAGATAGATAGAAAGGTAGATAGATGATAGATAGATAGATAGATAGATAGATAGATAGATAGATAGATAGATAGATTATTTTTTTTTTTAAAATACCAACCTATAGGAGATTTTGCTTGAACAAATTGTATGGCTGAAAAAGCATCAGAGTCTTCTAAAGCCATGATGGCGAACCTATGGCACTTGTGGAGCTATATTGGAGCGCACAAAAAGTGTTGCCCTATGCCTCTTCCACTGTGCATGGACATGCTGGCCAGCTGATTTTTGGCCTTGGGGAAAACATTTTCACCCTCTGGAGGCTTCAAGAGGCTTCCATGAAGCCTCTGGAGTGTGAAAAATGGCACAATGGGCAAACTAAAAGTTCAGAAAAAAACAAGCTTTCAGTTTTCCCATTAGACCATTTTTGCACTCTGGAGGCTGAAAAATGGGCCAATGGGGCAACCGGAAGTTCGTTTTCATTTTCGAACTTCTGTGAGGCCTGCGCACATGCATGGGGGCAGCAGTGGAGGGGTTGTGCACATGTGTCAGGAGAGGGCATGGGTGTGGGCAAGCAAACCAGAAAGGTTTGCCATCATTGCTCTAAAGTATGAAAAAGAAAATGGCAGAGAGTGAATCCATACCTCCAAAGAAGAAACTAAAGCCTTAATGATAGTAGTAGTAATACAGTGTTCCCTCGATTTTCGCGGGTTCGAACTTCGCGAATAGCCTATACCACGGTTTTTTAAAAAATATTAATTAAAAAATACTTGACGGGTTTTTTTCCTATACCATGGTTTTTCCCCGTCCGATGACATCATACATCATTGCCAAACTAATAATTTTTGCAAATAAATGACAAAAAAATTAATTATTGTTAATAAATAATTATGTTTATAAATATCAGGATTACTAAGTGCCTTATTCAATGGTGAGTACCAGTAATAATGATGAGTAAATGGTTGTTAAGGGAATGGGAAATGGTAATTTAAGGGTTTAAAGTGTTAAGGGAAGGCTTGTGATACTGTCCATAGCCAAAAATGGTGTATTTACTTCCGCATCTCTACTTCGCGGAAATTTGACTTCCGCGGGCAGTCTTGGAACGCATCCCCCGCGGAAATCAAGGGAACACTGTAGATACAAACTAAATGTAAATCGCTCCAAACTTGACTGCAGAAAATATGACTTCAGCAACAGAGTGGTCAATGCCTGGAACTCACTACCGGACTCTGCAGTTTCTTCCCCTAACCCCGAAAACTTCAACCTTAAATTATCTACTGTTGACCTCTCTCCTTTTCTAAGAGGACTGTAAGGGCCGTGCATAAGGGCACTATTGTGTCTACCGTCCCTGTCCTTCTGTCCTATTATCCTTTTTAGCACTTTTTTATACTTTGTTATGTTAATACAAACTATAATTTTATACTTGTATGACAAATAAATAAATAAATACATAAGTAAGTAAGTAAGTAAATAAATAAATAAATAAATAAATATTTGATGGGTACATATGTCCAAATGAAGTTTCTGATCTCTAAGAAATGAGTCTTGGACATTTTAATCTTAAAATCTAGAGATTTAGCTTTTTAAAAGGAAGTTACACTTTCGAATAGAAATGGGAAGTCATGTTTTTGCTAAGGGAGAAAGCACTGTGTCTACCAGTGGAAATTATGAGATTTATTTTGGAAGTGGGACTAGGCTGGTCATCATGCCAAGTAAGTTACTCTGGACCGTTGTGGCCAGCACAAGAGGTTCTCTTCTTTGCTCATTACACCTCCATTTTTTATGCATTCTCAATGATTATCATAATTAATGCTTCCTTCCTTCCTTCCTTCCTTCTTTGCCATCTATTACTATTCAGTTATCCTATTGTTATTAGTCTATTAGACCGGAATAGTTTCTATAAGTATTTCCACAACAATTAGAATTTGAATTGCAGGATGCAGTGAAGTCTTAGCTCTTTCAAGGAGACTGTGATTCAATATATTTACAGGGGGAGTGGTTTCTGAAATAATTAAATAGCCCAGAAAAAGTCTGGAAATATGCAAAATTAGGGAGTGGAAAAGGTGGAATGGGGATTTACACCATTGTAGAAAGTAAAGACTTTTATAGGCACAGAAGTCCAAATAATGTTTCAGATTTCTAGTAATAGTAATGTAATAGTAATGTAATACTCAATGTTTTAAATGCTAAAATGTAGTGTTTTTCAACTTTTAAAATGTCTGGACTTCAACTCCTAGAATACCCCAGCCAGCAATATATACATCTGCTTTAATATAATATTTTTTAGACAGTATTGTAATGCTTGTATGCAACAATGTCAGATTCATGGAAATACAGTTTTTTAGAAATAGTTTAAATTGATGTTATAGTAAGAAAGTCTGGTACCTTTGCATCCAGTTCATAAACAGAACCCCTAAAATATCCAAATACCGGCATTTTGGTTATATTTACTGAACCTCCATAGTTTACCATGTGCTTTATTTTCTCCTGTTTCAAAATAGTGGATATGGAATGATCTACTAAATTCAATCAGAAAAAATATAGGAAGATATTTTTTATATTGAAATATTTTAACACCTGTCCAGGAGACAAAGGCAAGCAGGGATAATAGGGCAATAAAATTGCATGCTAATAAGTAAATATCAGTTATTTAACAATATAAATGTAGATTTTTTAAAAAAAACACACAATTCAAGAGAAAAGTATTTTCATGTTAGAGAACTGATGGTTGATCTCCAACCAATATTTCTTAGGTAGCAAATACTGTTTGGATCTTCAGAAAACAACTGAGCATTCTGTGTTGAAGTGACCATTTATCTGACCGTGTCCAAGTAGCACATTCCTAAAATCTATTTTGAACACATTGTTCATTTATCACGCATCCCTGGATTGAAACAAGATTAGTCCTCAAAGAATTGGAAGCATATTATACCAAACAGGTTTATGAAAAGATCTGTTTCATTGTGATAAATAATGAGGGAAACAGGAAAGTTGTCTTTGGGAGAGGAACAAGATTAAGAATTCTTGGGAGTAAGTCTTTCAAAATATATGCAATTTTGGGGGGTTCCCTAATGAAACTTTTAAATTAAATTAAATCAAATCAAATCATTAAATGGGTGATTTGATTGGAAAAGACTTTACCAGCATTTTGGGGATATAGATGGCTTTTTTCATAGTTCAATGCTCATTGTTCAATTTTCTAATATAAAAAAGAGAAAGATTAGGAGTGCCAATATTTTGATATTTGAGAGGCTGTCAAAAAGAAGAGGATGGGGCAGGGGACAACTTATTCTTCAAAGCATATGAGGGTAAGACAAGAAATAACAGAGGGAAACTTACTAATCTAGAATTCTAGCTATCCAATCAAGAATTAGGAAGATATTTCCTGATGGTTCAATGGCTTAACTTTAGACATTGAAGATTTTAAAGAGAGATTAGACACCGTTATTTGGAAAGGGTCTCCTGTTTGGTTAGGGAGTTGGACTAGAAGACCCCCAAAGTCCCTTCCAACTCTGCTGTTCTGCATTCTATGTATGGAATCAGGTTTTATATAAAAACAAAAGAAAAGAAAGAAAGCTGTAGCTCAGACTTCAAAAAGTTGGGTAGAACACCTCCCCCAATACATCTGGAGGATATTAATCTAGGAAAATAAAATTGTCCTTTTTCTGTTATTAGGATTTTTGTATTGTGTGTCTAGCAACAATAAAAAGCTGCATTTAGAAGAAGAACTAGGCTAGAAATTGATTACATTGATTGATTGGTTGATTGATTTTGTCCATTACACAATGAGGGTTATAGTGGGTATACATATAGTAAATATATAATGAAGGTTATAGAGGATATATTCATAGAAAGATATATCTAAGAAAGAAGAGAAGAGAAGATATAGGAATAAAATATATCAATGAAAGAATAGAAGAAATTTAGGAAAAGAAGAATGGTATAGGAGATATAGGAGAGCAATAGGACAGGGGACGAAAGCAGTCTAGTGCACTTATGTACGCCCCTTACTGACCTCTTAGGAATATGGAATAATAATAATGTTTATGCCTGGAAAGGTCGGCCATGATTGAATGGGTTTTTGTATGGGACTGTAATGCTGTGACTGATAACAATATCAAGGTCACTTGGGGATCTGGGACCAGGCTGATCATTAAGCTAAGTAAGTCGGTCCACTAATATTGCTCCATAAAATACTTGCAGAAGCTTCTACCTTCCTGTGTTTGGGAGACCTTTGGTCTTTTCGCATTTGCTGCCCATATTTGAAGCAGTTAAATTTCTACAGTTCACTGCTTATTTTGCAGGATGCCAGGAAGCTTTATCTTTCTTGCACTTTCTTTCTTTTTTTAAAAAATTGTTTGGGTCAATTTACTTTGTACACAATGTTTTGTTGTGAGACGTCCTGAGTCTGCGGAGAAGGGCGGCGTAGATATCTAATAAATTAATAAATAAATGCTAATAACAATAATAATAATAATACTATTCAGATATACATGGTAATGGTCTTCCAACATCTAACAATTACATTTACGTAGTCATTGTAACATATTATGCAGTGATATACATAGTAATATTTTCCCCATTTCTAATTTCTAACTCTACTTTCTAACTCTTAATGAAGCAAACCCTATATTAAGAAGTATTCTGTATCTGTCTGTCATATCTTATCCTTTTTAGTATTTCAGCTCATATTGACATTTTGACAAATCTCCCATGCTTCCCCCTTTTAAGGAAGCTTTATTAATATTATATGTATTCAAGTGCTTTTTCTCAAAAAATCAATTGGCATAGTAAGTAAGAATCTTGAAAGAGTTGTGGTGGTGCAGTGGTTAGAATGCAGTATTGCAGGCTAACTCTGCCGACTGCCAGGAGTTCGATTCTGACTGTCTTGAGAATTCCGAGGAGGGCAAAATAAGAACCCAGACGGTTGGGGGCAGGCAAGATTCTGTAAAAACCACTTACAGAGGGCTGTAAATCACTATGAAGCAGTATATAAATCTGAGTGCTATTGCTATAGTTTAGTTTAGTTTAGTTTATTTAGATTTGTATGCCGCCCCTCTCCGAAGACTCGGGGCGGCTAACAACATTAAAAAATAATGTGACAAATCTAATATTAAAAAGTAATCTAAAAAACCCTAATTTAAGAGATCAATCATACCAACAAGCATACCATGTATAAATTCTAAAAGCCTAGGGGGAAGGGAGAAAAGATTTTCAATTCCCCCATGCCTGACGACAGAGGTGGGTTTTAAGGAGCTTGCGAAAGGCAAGGAGGGTGGGGGCAACTCTGATATCTGGGGGGAGCTGGTTCCAGAGGGTCGGGGCCGCCACAGAGAAGGCTCTTCTCCTGGGTCCCGCCAAGCGACATTGTTTAATCGACAGGACCCGGAGAAGGCCAACTCTGTGGGACCTAACCGGTCGCTGGGATTTGTGCAGCAGAAGGCAGTCCCAGAGATATTCTGGTCCGGTGCCATGAAGGGCTTTATAGGTCATAACCAACACTTTGAATTGTGACCGGAAACTGATCGGCAACCAATGCAGACTGCGGAGTGTTGGTGTAACATGCCTTGGGAAGCCCATGATTGCTCTCGCAGCTGCATTCTGCACGATCTGTAGCTATTAAAATGTCTGAAACCAGATCAGAATGGATCAATTGGCACAGCATCATCTGTGCGAAGTAAATAAGTATCTATAAATGTCTGCAAAGTTTCTGGAAATGATGGGATGAAAAGAGCAGAGTGGATTCACACCAGAGGTAAAATGCTACCCGTTCTCCCTGGTTCAGGAGTACTGGTAGCACCAGCCATCAATGGTTGAGAGAACCAGTAGTGGCGGCAGTGTGAGGCTCCTCCCAGCTACCCGGATGTCACCATTTTTTTAACCCTCTGCGCATGTGCAAAGGGTGAAAAAGTGTGTATGATGGTGACATGCGCTCGCACTTCCAAACCAGTAGGGAAGGGAAGTAGATTTCACCACTGATTCATAACTCTGATGAAGAAACTACAGCTGAAACCATTTTATAGGTATCTTATATGTGTTCAAATAATGCAGATTTCCAACATAGATAATCCTCCACTTACAAGTTTGTTTAGAGAATGTTTGAAGTTACAACATTGAAAAAAGGGATTTATGACCGTTTTTCACAGCTGTGAGTGTTGCAGCCTCCCCAAAGCCAAATGATCAAAAGTCAGATGCTTGGCAACCAAATCATATTTATGATTGTTGCAATGTCTTGGGGTCATGTGATCCCGTTCTGATGAGCAAAGTCAAAAGAGAAGCCAGATTCACTTAGTAATTTAATAGTTGTGGTGATTCACTTCAGAACATAGCAGGAAAGGTCGTACAATAGGGAAAAACTCCCTTAATCAACTGTCTTGCTTAAAAACAGACACTTTGGGCTCAGTTGTGATTGTAAATCGAGGATGATCTGTAGCCGTAATCCTCAACATTTTAATCCTAAAATCTAGATATTTAGCTTTTTAAAAGGAAATTGTGACTGCTGCTAGAAATAGGAAGGCATGTTTTTGTCAAGGCAGAAAACACTGTGAGCGCTACCAACTTCAATAAAGTCTTCTTTGGAAGTGGGACTAGGCTGGTCATCATGCCAAGTAAGTTTTAGTCCTTTTTCCCCCCTTGGGCTAAAGAGAAAGGACCCTGACTTTGGACTGTGGTCAGGGCAACAGATTTTATTTGTTTGTTTGTTTGTTTGTTCGTTCGTCCGTCCGTCCGTCCGTCCGTCCGTCCGTCCGTCCGTTCGTTCATTCATTCATTCATTCATTCATTCATTCATTCAATTTTTATGCCGCCCTATTCCTTAGACTCAGGGCGGCTTACAACATGTTAGCAATAGCACTTTTTTTTTTAAAACAGAGCTAGGCTATTGCCCCCACAATCCAGGTCCTCATTTTACCCACCTCGGAAGGATGGAAGGCTGAGTCAACCTTGAGCTGGTGATGAGATTTGAACCGCTGACCTTTAGATCTATAAGTCAGCTTCAGTGGCCAGCAGTACAGCACTCTACCTGTTGTGCCACCCTGGCTTGGTATGAGGTTTTCCCCTTTCCTCTTCCCGCTCGCAATTTATATCCATCATTTCAAAAACAAAATTGTGTGAGAAAATGTCAACCCGTCCTGCCTGTGTTCTGACAAAAATAAAGGAGTTTTGGTTAGGGACTGTAACACTGTGAGTTACAATGACAAGATGGCTTGGGGATCTGGCACCAGGCTGATTGTTAGACCAAGTAAGTTGGTCCACTAATATTAAACCTTAATGTACTTCTGTATTGCTTTTATCGGCTTCTGTGTCAATCTTTTCTCCAGTGTGACTTTTTTTCTGAACTGCTCTTTGGAATGTCCCTGGCCACTTTCAATCTCCCTTCTTCAAATATTTTATGATGAATATAGTTTTATAGTGGCTATGATAATGGTCTAATGATCATTATTACTGAATGTGCACCGAGATAAATTCCTTATCTATCTAATCGTGTTTGACCAATAAAGAATTCTGTTCTGTTCTGTTCTATTCTACTCTACTCTATTCTAATCTACTCTTCATTCCATTCCATATTTTCTATTCTATTCTATTCCATTCCATTCCATTCTAAATTCCATTCCATATTTTCTGTTCTGTTCTGTTTACTCTACTCTTTGCTAGTATGCTGTGGAATGACCCTCAAGTTATGTAAAGAGATTTTTTTACTGGGTGAACTGTATACAAGGTAGAATGATAATGGTAGGTCAAAGAAAACCACAGGTTCAATCTGGTAACACAAAGGTAGAAAATCTATTTGTGCAAATATACATAATCGTGGGAAGGGGTGGCTGATGCAGCAATAGAGGATTCTGGACTAGATAGACAACTGACTATGTGGCTATGCTAATGGATTTTTGAAGAGAGGTAGTGGCCTGAACATTAAATTGCTGGTCTTGTTGCCCAAATAGAGGGCAGTTTGAGATCCAAATACTGTGTGATGGGTTGAACTCCTGTTCTTGACCAGCTCCTACCAACCCAGCAGTTCAAAAGCTGGCTGTAAAAATTAACTAGAGGAAAATCATTTTTGGGTCTGGCACTCAGCTGGTTATAATTCCAAGTAAGTTAAACAATTTTTCAATCATCTTATTTCTCTTTTTTTTTTTTTTAGTTTCAAAGTAGGCTCTGAGATTGTACAAAATCATGCAATTTATAGCTGAATAGATATTTCCCTTTGGATTTTGCAATACAAATTCTCTGTTAACCAAAGAAATACTGTTGTTGTGGTTGAAGCTGAAGTAGTCGCCGACAGGCAGGACGTTGCAACACATATTTTTGTGGGCAATACTTAGATCATATTTACGGTGTCTATGTTTTAAGCTTTCTAGACCCAGGGTTGAAAGTCTAAAAACAATCCTTAAAAATCTACTTTAAAAACTTCCATTACATTCATTCAACATTTTATTATAAAGATAATTCTTTCAGTTTCCTCCCTCCCTCCCTCCCTCCCTTCCTTCCACCCTCCCTCCGTCCCTCCCTCCAGTAAATTCCAGTAAATCGACAGGAGTTTTTCTGAACAAATTGGATGGGCCAGTAAACATCTAGAAATCCTCAAGACCGGGGTAGGCTAAGTTGGCTCTTCTATGACTTGTGGACTTCAGCTCCCAGAATTCCTGAGCAAATCATGCTAGTTCAGGAATTCTGGGAGTTGAAGTCCACATGTCATAGAAGAGCCAACTTTGCTTATCTCTGCTCTAGACTATGGAAAAAATGGCAGAGAGTGGGTTCACACCTCCAAAGAAGAAGCTAGAGCCTTAATGAGATTATTTGATAATATTTGATGTCCAAATCAAGCTTCTGATTTCCAAGAAGTGAGTCTTGGGAATTTCAATCCGCCGCCGGTTGCACTTACCTGTGTATTGGTGCACTGTGTGTGCATCCTGTACTTCAGGCACACCTGCATAGATGCCCTTCCCTCATGCACATCCCTGGCATAATTTTGCTTCCACACATGCGCAGGAAGCAAACATGCACAAAAATCTCACATGAGATTTTGCATCTGCACATGCACAGGAAGCAAAAAAGCTGAAAAGTTCAGGAAAAAAAGATAGATAACAATAACAATAGCAATAGCAATAACAAAAACAAAAACAATAACAATAACAGCAACAGCAACAGCAACAACAATAACAATAACAATAACAATACTTATTATATTATTATTATTTAAAAAAGATAGTGCCACCCAACAGACTAGTAACGGAGTGGTTGCGCGCAAATTGGGTTGTCTGGCAACTGTTACCGGAACAGAGCACCAGTAGGAATCCACCACTAATTTCAATCCTAAACTCTAGAGACTTAGCTTTTCTTAAAGGAAGTTATGCTGGCTGATAGAAATAGAAAGGCATGTTTTTGCTAAGGCAGAAAGCACTGTGTATGACAATGTTCAGAAGATAATCTTTGGAAGAGGGACTAGGCTGATTGTCATGCCAAGTAAGTTTTAGCCTTTTATTCTACACAGGAAGGACTTTTAAAGTAATAATTGCTGAAAAGAAAATATGAAGATTCCTCATTTTGATTCTGTCCATTTTCCCCTTCCTCCCTCCCTCTTTCTTTCTTTCTTTCTTTCTTTCTTTCTTTCTTTCTTTCTCCCTCTCTGTCTCATCTTCCCTTCCTCCTTCCCTCCCCTTTTCTTTCTTTCTTTCTTTCTTTCTTTCTTTCTTTCTCCCTCTCTGTCTCATCTTCCCTTCCTCCTTCCCTCCCCTTTTCTTTCTTTCTTTCTTTCTTTCTTTCCTCCCTTCCTCCCTCCCTCCCTTCCTTCCTTCTACCATTCATTCATTCATTCATTCATTATTTATTTATTTATTTATTTATTTATTTATTTATCTATTTATCTATTTATCTATTTATCTATCTATCTATCTATCTATCTATCTATCTATCTATCTATCTATCTATTTATTTATTTATTTATTTTGTCCGATACATAATACACATTGAAGAGAAAGATATGTAATAATATAAGTAAAGAAAAGAATAGAAGAAAAGATATACTAGTATAGGTGAACATATTTGAAAGGAAGAAAAGATAAATGAGATAAGGAGAGACAATTGGACCCTCCCTCCCCCCTCTTCCCCCCCTCTCTCATACAAATGTCTAAATAAAGTGTCAGGTCTCCAAGAACTGAGACATTTTAATCTTAAAGTCTAGAGTTTGAAGAGATTCCCAGTCATGGAGGCCATTATGGCCCTAAAGGTACTTTTTCAGCAGGCAACTCTTTTTTTGGTCTAGTTTTTTTTCTTTTAAAGATGTTTCACTTGCCTTCCAGAAAGCTTCTTTAGATCTGACAGAAGCCAAGGAGACTCTTCAGCTCCAACACATTCCCTTCTGTTCCCTAATAGACTGTCAGACCTGAAGAAGCTGTGAAATGTCTACAAAATAAAAGAAAAAATCCAGTTGCCTCCTGAAAAAAGCACCTCTGGGTTACAGTCTAGAGATCTAGCTTTTCTAAAGGACATTATGCTGGCTGATAGAAATAGGAAGACATGTTTTTGCTAAGGCAGAAAGCACTGTGTATAACAATCTCAAAAAGGTCATCTTTGGAACAGGGACGAGGCTAGTTGTCAAGCCAAGTAAGTTTTTTATTCTACACAAGAAACTTTTTTAAAGTTATAATTGCTGCAAAGAAAATACGAAGACCCTTCTTTTTCTTTCTTTCTTTCTTTCTTTCTTTCTTTCTTTCTTTCTTTCTTTCTTCCTTCCTTCCTTCCTTCCTTCCTCCCTCCCTTCTTCCTTCCTTCCTTCCCTCCCTCCCTCCCTCCTTTCTTTCTTTCTTTCTTCATATGTAAAGATGTCAAATGAAACTTCTGATCTCTAAGAACTGAGACATTATGATTTTAAAGTCTACGGTCTGTAGATATTCTCAGTCATGCAGGCCATGATGCCCCCAAAGCAGTAATAGGCTGTTGCCACCACGGGGGTAGTAAGTTTATGCACTATATATTGAATACTTAATAGTTTTTTTTAAATTGTCCTTCCTTCTCTACTACCTTAGTATGATCCTTAATTACTTTTAAAATAGGAAATCATTAAATAGTTTGTTTTTATCCATAAATGTTTTAATCATTATCTAGAACTGAACTTCTATAGCAATTGAGCTACTTGCCTAATATGTTATCATACTGAATCTTGTGAATTCAGTACAAAAGCTTCTTCAGCTCCAACACATTCCATTCCATTCCCCACTCGACTGTCTGACCTGAAGAGGGTTGTTGAATGAGAACAAAAGGTCTACAAAAGAAAAAAAAACCAAGAAAGTTCAGTTGCCTCTGGGTTAAAGTCTAGAGATTTAGCTTTTCTAAAGAAAGTTATGCTGGCTGATAGAAGTAGGAAGGCATGTTTTTGCTAAGGCAGAAAGTACTGTGTATAATAATGTTGATAAGGTCATCTTTGGAAGAGGGGCTAGACTGGTTGTCTTACCAAGTAAGTTTTAACATTTTATTCTACACAGGAAAGTTTTTTAAAGTAATAATTGCTACAAAGAAAATATGAAGATCCTTCTTTTTGTTTCTTTCTATTCTTTTCTTCCCTTCCCTTCCCTCCCCTCCCCTTCCCTTCCCTTCCCTTCCCTCCCCTTCCCTTCCCTCCCCTCCCCTTCCCTTGGGTGCCGAAAGAACCTGTGTGCACACTATCGTGTATGCGCAAGTGCCCACATTCATAATTTAATTCCTTCAAAAGGAGCATAACATTTGTCTTCAGTTGCCTCTGGAAGCTAATAAGCAGAGCATGATTGAGATTGTCTTTTGCCCCCACCCTCCACCAAAGATAGAATAGCTCATAAAGTTATTTGGACCCCATCCAAACAATGGCTAGCAGTTTCGCCTGCAACTTGTATCAATCACAAGATATCCTTAAACCACTGGTTGTCAACCTTTCTGCGAAAGCAGCTTCCCCCACTCCCGAAGGCCCTCTGGAGGCTGGAAATGGCCTGTTTCCCAACTTCTGGTGGGCCCTGTAGGCTCGTGTTTCACCCTCCCCAGGCTCCAAAGTCTTCCCTGAAGCAGGGGAAGGGTATAAACCCACTTCCCCATCCCCGCGGAGTTTCTCCGGAAGCCAAAAACGCCCTCCCAGATCCTCTGTGTAAGCCAAAAATCAGCTGGCCATGCACATGCACATTGGAGCTGAGCTAGGGCAAAAGCTTGCGTGCCAGCAGATATGGCTCTCTCTGCCATTTGTGGCACCCGTGCCATACGTTTGCCATCACTGGTCTAGAGGTTTAGTTTTTCAAATGGAAATTCTAATTGTCGATACAAACAGGAAGAGATGTTTTTGTCAAGGCAGAAAGCACTGTGCCTAACATTGGCAACGATAAGGTTTTCTTTGGAAGTGGGACCAGGCTGGTTGTCATGCCATGTAAGTTTTTGTTCTTTATTTCCACAGTGGTGGTGGGTGCAAGGGGATGCTTTCTTGGCTCGTATTATCTGGCAAGGTCCAGCTCTACATTTATCCTACAGGTCTTCTGATGTAGCCTTTGGGCCAGTCTTCATGTGGTTATGGTCAACAGTGGCCCTAGATTTTGAAAGAAACCATTAACTCACCAGGCTGGGACTAAGGAGCGAACAGTGTAGAGATAACTGTATGTAGAGATATTGCAAAGGTTTGAATCAATGTGTACAGTATGGAGGAGGAAGCAGCAAACTCACCTTTGGTGCTGGGACGAAACTGAATGTTATACCAAGTGAGTGATATTATTGTGATAAATTTTACAAGCAATTCAAACTTTCTTTCTTTCTTTCTCTTTCATCTTCCTTTTTCTTTTTTCTCTTTCCTTCATTCCTTCTTTCTTTGCTTTCTTTCTTTTTCTTTTTCTGTCATCTTTCTTTTAGTCTTTATCACTCTTTCTTCTTTATCTTTTCCTTCCTTCCTTATTTATTTATTTATTTATTTATTCATTCATTCATTCATTCTACCGTTTCTTTATTATTTCTTTCATTGTTTCTTTCTTTTCTTTCTTCCTTTTCTTTTTTCTGTCATCTTTTTTCTTTCTCATACTCTCTTTATTTTTCTATTTCTCTCTCTTTCTATTTCTCTTCCTCTTTCTCCCTTTCTATCTTTTATTTTCTTTCATTCATTCAATTCTTTTTCTCTCTTTTGTTTCTTTCCTTCCTTCCTCATTCTATCTTTCCTTCTCTTTCATTTTCCTTTTATTTATTTCTTTCTTTCTTCTCTTTCTCTTTCTCTTCTCTTTCTTCTCCTTCTCTCCTATCTTTCTTTTCTTTTTTCTTTTTTCTTTTCCCCTTTCCTTCTTTCCCTTTCCCTTCCTTTTTCTTTTTCTCTTTCCCTTTCTCT
Organism: Erythrolamprus reginae; assembly: GCF_031021105.1. NCBI lineage: Eukaryota > Metazoa > Chordata > Lepidosauria > Squamata > Dipsadidae > Erythrolamprus > Erythrolamprus reginae. The sequence goes on from NC_091963.1 coordinate 144,215,632, forward strand.
TTCCTTTCCCCTTTCCATTCTTTTTGAGATTAATTTCTTGATTAAAGCAAGTCAACACTGAAATGAATGTTACAATAACTTTTTGCACTGTTAGAGATAGCATCTTTTCCATTTAACAAATGTTACCAAATGGCATAAGCATTCAGACTAAAAGTCTCTCTTTCCTTTAATTACTCTCAATTATTGGGGATTTGGCCCTTTGGGAAAAAGCTGCATAGTCTCCTTCAAAGGCGGGACAACCCAGACAGTTATTCTGAACACATGTGAATCTCACTTTAGCTCTTTTGTGATATGGCACAACACCTAAATTAATTTTTAAATATATTGGCATGAAACAACCATCAAAGATTTGACAATCCTGTCATAGCTACTGTTAAATTTCAATCCTAAGGTCTAGTGATTTAGCTTTTCAAAAGGAAGCTATAGATGCTAAGGCATGTTTTTGTCAAGACAGAAAGCACTGTGTCTAGCAGTGGATATGACAAGGTTTTCTTTGGAAGTGGGACTAGGCTGATCGTCCTGCCAAGTAAGTTTTAAGCCCTTTCTCTTGTCCTTCCAGTTGACACAAGAGGGTCTTCTGTGCTATAAAATGCTCTAAAGAAAATGTGAAAATCCTTCTCTTACTTTATATATTTTTCTAGTTTCAGATTTTTGTTTTTTATCTTTTTTTCACTTTCTTTTATTTTCCTTGTCTTAGTTCTAGTTACAGAATAACTAAGTTGGAAGAGACCTTGGAGTCTAACCTCTTGCTTTTAGTCTAACCTCCTGCTTAGGCAGGGAACCCTATTCCATTTCAGACAAATGGTTATTCAATCTCTTCTTTAAAACTTCCAGTGTTGGGGCATTTATGGTACAACCTCTGGAAGTAAGTTGTTCCCCTGATAAATTATTCTAATTGTCAGGGAATTTCTACTTAATTCTAGGTTGCTTTTCCCCTTGATTCATTTGCACCCATTGAACATAAGAACATAAGAAGAGCCCTGCTGAATCAGGCCAAAGCCCATTGAGTCCAGCATTCTGTGTCACACAGTGGCCCACCAATTGTCCTTGGGGATCTTGAGCAGAAAGAGAAGGCAAGACCCTCCCTTTCCCCTGGCCCCCAACAAATAGTACACAAGGGAATCCTGCGTGCCTCAACCAATATAGAGACCGCACATGGACATCCATTTCAACAACCACCAATACACTTGGCATTCATGAATCTGTCTAATCCTGCCTTGAAGCTATCAAGGCTGACAGCTGTCACAACCTCTTCTGGAAGTGAATTCCATAAACCAATGACCCTCTCGGTGAAGAAATATTTCCCTTGATTTGTCCTCACTTTCTTATCTATGAGTTTAGGGAGTGCCCCCTTGTCCTAGTATTGTGTGATAGAGACAATATTTTTTCTCTATCCACCTTTTCTATCCCATGCATGATTTTATACACTTTGATCAAGTCACCCCTTAAACGCCATCTTTCAAGGCTGAAGAGACCAAGGCTTTGCAACCTGGTTTCATAAGGGAGGTGCTCCATTTCCTTTATCATTCTTGTTGCCCTTTTTTGCACCTTTTCCAGTTCCATTATATCCTTCTTGAGATGCAGTGACCAGAACTGTACACAGTACTCCAAGTGTGGTCTCACCATTGATTTGTACAGAGGCAATACAACACTTACCGACTTATTTTCAATTCCCTTCCTAATCATGCCAAGCATGGAATTTGCTTTTTTTTTTTTTTACTGCTGCTGCGCACTGTGTTGACATCTTCATTGAGCTGTCCACCAAACCCCAAGATCCCTTTCTTGGGTTGTCTCAGAAAGTTTGGTCCCCATTAGTTGGTAGGTATAATTAGGGTTCTTTGCCTCGATGTGCATAACTTTGCACTTGTTTAGGTTAAAATGCATTTGCCACTTCGTTGCCCACTCACTCAATTTCGGGAGATACTTCTGGAGCTCCTGACAATCATTTTCACTACCCGGAACAATTTAGTGTCATCAGCAAACTTTGCTACCTCACTATTTACTTCTACATCCAGATCATTAATGAATACATTAAAAAATAAAGGCCCCAAAACTGAACCTTGGGGTACATTGCTTCTTGTCCTGACCTTGGGTGCTTTGGAGAACATCTCCCTGTCTCCCTGTTCTTTCTGGCAACCCTGAGATATTGGAACACTTCCATCATGTTTCCCCTGGTCCTTCTCTTTACTAGACTAGCCATGCCCAATTGCTGCAAAGGTTCTTCACATGTTTTAACATATGAAGCATTCTTCATATGTTTTAGCCTCCAGTTTCTTCTATGAATTCTTTCTAGAGTCTCAACATTCTTTTTATATCCAGTGTACATCATTTTTACATTTACACTTAATCCAGTAATCAAAACTGAATGCAGTATTCCAAGTGTGGCCTTACCAAGACATTATAAACTGCTATTAACACTTCATGTTATTTATTTCTTCGATTTTTATGCCGCCCTTCTCCTTAGACTCAGGGCAGCTTACAACATGTTAGCAATAGCACTTTTTAACAGAGCCAGCACATTGCCCCCACAATCCAGGTCTTCATTTTACCCACCTTGGAAGGATGGAAGGTGAGTCAACCTTGAGCCGGTGATGAGATTTGAACCACTGATCTACAGATCTACAGTCAGCTTCAGTGGCCTGCAGTACAGCACTCTACCTGTTGTGCCACCCTGGCTCTGTATCGCTGTTATCTTGATTCTATTTCTCTGCTTATGCAGTCTTGAACTGTGTTGGTTTCACGGCTGGCTCATATTTAAGTGGTTGTCCGGTAGGACTTCGAGACCCCGCTCACAATTATTACTATTGAGCAAGATACCACATATATCATATCTGTGTCTAAATGTAGAACCTTGGATTTTTTACCATAGAATTTAATTTTATTAGATAGCATCCAATGTTCACGTTTGTCAAGATCCTTCTGTATCTTAATCCTATCTTCTGGAGTGTTGGCTATACCTGCTAGCTTGGTGTCGTCTACAAATTTGATGAGTTCCGCATCTAACCTCTCATCCAAATCATTGATGAAAAGGCTGAAGAGTAGTATGGGCTAGCTACTTTTTGTTAGATAGCATCCAATGTTCACGTTTGTCAAGATCCTTCTGTATTTTAATCCTATCTTTCTTTTCATTAAACTAAATATACTAAGTTCCTGCAACCGTTCTTCGTGTTTTAGCCTCCAGTCCCCTGATCATCTTTGTTGCTATTCTCTGCACTCTTTCTAGAGTCTCAACATCTTTTTATATTGTGGAGATCAAAGCAAAAATAATTGTTAAGTAGTAAAGTCTCCCTTGAACCAATAGGTTTTTGTAAGGGATTGTAACACTGTGAGTGACAATTCTTTCAAGATTACCTGGGGATCTGGCACAAGACTGATCATTAGGCCAAGTAAGTTGGTCCACTAATATTGTACATTCATGTATCACAGCTGTGTGTGAGGAAACTTACATGTCCTGGTTTCTTGGAGACTTTTTCAACTGTGTTGAAAACCATCTTTGAGGTAGCCAAGTTCCCTGATTCACCACTAATTTTGATGGATGCCAAGAGGCTGCTCATCCTTTAATTAAGTTTAATTAATATGATATATCCATTGTGTTTAGAGGATCATTTTCTAATAGATCCGTTGGATGGTCCTATAACAAGAGGTTTGAAATGTGTGAAAAGAGTCTGGAAATTAATTGATGGTAAGGTCAGAGTGGGTTCACTTCTCCAACGAAGAAATCAGGACATAAAAAAAGAATTTTATACCTACAGATGTCTAAATGTTGCTTCAGATTCCCAGTAGCTGCAGCCCTTGACATTTAATTCATAAAGTCTAGAGATTTAGCTTTTTAAAAGACAGCTCTAGCTGTTAGTAGAAATGGGAAGACATCTTTTTGTTAAGACAGAAAGCACTGTGTTTAACACTGGATACCAAAGGATTTTCTTTGGAAATGGGACTAGGCTGGTTGTCATGCCAAGTAAGTTTTTGTTCTTTATTTCTTATGAGGTGGTGTGTGCAAGAAGCTGCCTTCTTGGTTCATATTATTGGGCATGGCCCGGCTCTCCAATATCCTATGCATTTCTTGGTGTAATCTCTGACCAGGTCCACTGAAAACAGAAAGACCTTCAGTAGTTACAATATGTGCAACGATGACTCTAAGTTCTGAAATAAACCTATTAAATCATTTGTTCACCAGGCAGTTACAAAGTAGTGAATAGTGTGGAAATATTGTAGAGAAAGAGATGTAGCAAAGGTTTAACCCTGCTTTTCTGTTCAAAAAACCTTCCTAATTTTCAGTTCTGGGTCTATTTGACCTGGACCAAAATTTGTTCATTTTAGGTACTTATATTTGGTCATTTTGAAAGCTTTTTTCACTTGGAAACTAGTTTGAACATTTCTGCACACAATGAAATAAAAATTGAACTGAAAAACATGATGCTTATTGGTTTATTTTGCTCATAAAAGGCTGCCCCCATGCTTATACTCAAATAGGCTTATACTCAAGTAGGCTTATACTCAAGTATAAGACCCTATGGTCTTATATTCAAAAATAAACAAATAAGCATCATTTTTTTCAGTTCATTTATATTTTTCTTATGATCAGGAATGTTCAATTTTGTATATCAAACCTTTTGGGGGAAAGTCCCTTGGAGATTTGTAGCCTAAAAAAATATAAACTGACATGAAATGCTCAAAAATGGGGGTGGGGCTTTTAAACCAATAAGCATCAGTTTTTTCAGTTCAATTTTCATATCATTGTGTGAAGAAATGTTCAAACTAGTTTCCCAGTTAAAAAAAGTATTCAAAAAGACCAAATTTAAGTACCTAAAAAAATATTTTTGGCCCGGGTCCTATACGACCTGAAACAGTAAAAGTGTAAGTTTTTTCCCCAAAACAATATTTTTATGATGGTCAGCAATGTTAAATTTAGTAAATCAATGCCTAAGATGTTAAAAATATTTCAAATTTGGAGCCTAAAAAAAATTTAGGGGGGAGGAGGAGGCCTTATTTCTGATTTAAAAAACCCAATAAGCATCATTTTTTCAGTTCATTTATATTTTTCTTATTTTCAGAAATGTTCAAACTACCAATCCAACACCAACTTTAGTAAACCTGAATGCATTTTGCAGGCTAAACTATCTATAAATTGGAAAAAAAAATATCACAAAAGGGGGGGGGTGGCCTTTTATGAGCAAAATAAACTAATATCAACTTTTTTCAGTTCAATTTTCATATCATTGTGTGCAGAAATGTTCAGACTACCTTCCAAGTGAAAAAACATTTTCAAATTGACCAAACATAGGTACCTCAAATGAAGAATTTGTGGTCAGGGTCAGGGTGACCTGGGAACAGAACATTAGGGACTTTTTTTTCCAGGAAGGAAAAAGCCCCCCACCCCCGGAAAAAATTATCATAGATAGAAACCCTGAAATGATGCAAAGTCATGAAATTTCAAGTTTCAGATATGCAGGGAAATTTTTTTACAGGGTCTCAAACCTTTATTTCGGTTCTCACAGCAGGGTTAAATCAATGTTTCTATTGTAGAGGAGTAAGCTTTCCTTTCTCTCTCCCCCTTCTTCTTCTTCTTCTTCTTCTTCTTCTTCTTCTTCTTCTTCTTCTTCTTCTTCTTCTTCTCCTCCTCCTCCTCCCTTCCTTCCCTCCCTCCTTCCTTCTTCCTTCCTTCCTCCCTCCCTCCCTTCCTCCCTTCCTTCCTTTTTCCTTCTCTCTTTCTTCTTTGTTTTTGTTTTCCTTTTTGTTTCCTTTTCTTCCTTCCTTTTATGTTAATTCCAGTTAGTTTTTAACTAGTTTTAAATAAATTTAAATTCCAATAAATCTATAGCTTTGTCTGAACACATTGGATAGCCCAGTAAGCATTTGGAAAATATGGAATAGAAAATGGCAGAGACCATTTTCACACCTCCAAAAAAGAAAATAGAGCCTTAATTTGATAGGTAGGGATGTCCAAATGAAGCTTCTGGTCTCCAAGAAGTGAGTCTAGGACATTTCAATCCTATAGTCTATAGATTTAGCTTTTCTAAAGGAAGTTATGCTGGCTGGTAAAAGTAGGAAGGCATGTTTTTGCTAAGACAGAAAACACTGTGTATAATAACATAGAAAAGGTCATCTATGGAAGAGGAACTAGGCTGGCTGTCATACCAAGTAAGCTTGAGCCTCTTATTCTACACAGGAAAGTTTTTTGAAGTAATAATTGCTGCAAAGAAAATATGAAGATACTTCTTTTTGTTTCTTTCTATTCTTTCCCTCCCTCCCTCTTTCTTTTATTTCTTTTCCTTCCTTCTCTCTCTCTCTTGTCTTCTTTTTCTTTCTCTCCCTCTCTCTTTCTTTTTTCTCTCTCTGTTTCTTTCCTCTTACTTTCTCTCTTCCTCCCTTCTTTCGTTTCTGTTTCTTTCTCTCCCCCTCTCCTTCTTTTCTTTCTTTCTTTCTTTCTTTCTTTCCTTCCTTCTTTCTTTCTCTCTCTCTCTTTCTTCTCACAGTTTCTCTGTCTGACTTTGTTCTTTCTTCCCTTCTTCCTTTCTCTTTGCCTCTCCTTCTTTCCTTCCTTCCTTTATTTCTCAATCTCCTTCCTTGTTCTCTCACGTTCTCCCTCCCTCCTGCTCTTTCTTTTTTCTCCCTTCCTTCCTTTCATTCTTCTTTTATTCTCTCTCTCTCTCTTACTCTTGCTTTCCCTTTCTCTTTCATTTCTCTTTCTTTTTCCTTTCCCCCTTTCTTTCTTTTTATCTCTCCTCTTTCTGGCAAGATTATTTTTGCATTAAAATGGATCAAGGCTGAGATCAATGTTACAAATACTTTCCCCCTTGTGGCTGAAGTACTCTGAATAGCACCTTTTCTAGCACATTTTAGCAAATGGAACAAGCTTTCCTAAAGTAAAAGTCTTTTTATTTACAATTACTCTCAATTGTTGAGAATTAGCATCTTTGAAAGAAGCAGCTCTGACACTTTCAAGAGAGGGGCGCACCAGGCAGGGATTCCGGATACAGGAGAATATCTCTTTAGCCTATATGTGGTATGGCACAACAGTGAGATTAACTGTAAATTTGTTGCCATGAAACAACTATCAAATATTTGACAATCCTGCATCAGCCATTGTTAACATTTTAATCCTAGAGTTTCGTGATTTATCTTTTCAAAAGGTAATTATAAAAAGGTGATATAAATAGGAAGACAAGTTTTTGTCAAGACAGAAAGCACTGTGTATAACTCTGGAGTCTCTAAATTCTACCTTGGAAGTGGGACTAGGTTGGTCGTCAAAGCAAGTAAGTTCTAGCTGTTTATTTTGCCCTTCTGGTCTAGACAGAAGGTACTAAAATGGCTATAAAGGAAATTTGAAACTCCTTCTGTTTCTCTTCATATTTTACACTTTTGTCTTTCTTTCTTTCTTTCTTTCTTTCTTTCCTTTTTCTTTCTTTCTTTCTTTCTTTCCTTCCTTCCTTTTATCTTTCTTTTCCCTTTCTTCCAACCCTTTATCTTAGTTCCAGTTAATTTTTTTAAAAAACCTGATCTTTTTTTTAAAAAAAGAAATGTATTCTATTAAATTTACAGGAACAAATTGGATGGCCAATAATAATCTGGAAACAGTCTTACCGTAATTTTTGACAGAAAATGGCAGAGTATGGCTTCACACTTCACATAAAGAAGAAACTAGAGCTTTAATTTGATATTAAATCTGCATGTATTTGATACATTCAGATTTCCAAATGATGTTTCTGATTTCGTGGAGCTGAGTCCTTCCTCCCTCTTTCCCACCCTCCCACCATTTGGTCCTCTTTCCCATGTATTTATAACATACAGTAAATTCTGATATTCTATTGCGATGGATGTGGAATAGCACATGGACATGAGAGCTGGGTAATAAGGGCCACTTTATTAAATATAAACATAGAAGACCTGCAGAGGTCACTAAATGGGGCAGAAGTTCCTATGTGTAACATACTTGGGCAACTAAAAGGCCGTAACTCCAGCCTGGACAGTGCGAGGCTATCTTTAGCCTATGCCCAGCCCTGCAAGCCATGCCTCAAGTGTGTGGGAGGGCTCACCCCCATGACCCAGAACCAGAAATGACCTGAGCCCCAAAGGCACCCCCTCTCCACCACCCTGGTCGTGTAAGCAGCGTGAGCTATTGGAAAGGGGCAACTGGTCATCTTCCAAAAGATGCCCAATGGAGAACACAGAGTTGCTACTGATACCCTTTCCCCAGACACACCACATAACCAAAATACACTTCTCCCTCTTCCAGGGTGGAGGAGGCGTAAAAACAATCTAGACTCAAATGTGACCATTTCAGTAATTATCAATTAGTCCTTAGGTATCTCAAAAACAAAAGTTTCATTACAAGGTGTTTTTCTGAACAGATGACCTTGTAAACAGGAGTCTTGAACAGACTGAAAAGAGTGTGGGAATTAATTGATTGAAATCTAAAATGGATTCACATTTTTGAAGAAGAACATAGAGCATGAAGAAAAAGGATTTTATACCTACAGATGTCCAAATTCCCAGTGGCTGCAGTCATTGACATTAGAGATTTATGGGCCCTGAGTCCCAAGGGATTGAGCGGCATAGAAGTCAAATTAATCAATAAAATAAATTTTGCTAAGTTATTAAGATTTGGGTTTAACCACAGTGGCCTCCTTCAATGCTTCCTGTGTTTTCTTCTTTTGGGAATTGTTGAAAATCGTGCTTTTAGAATCTCATTTTGCAAGATTTCCCAACCTTCTTAAACATTTCTGTCCTTTAAGACTTCCAACCATTGGATTCTTCCTACCCTTCTTTTGAGTCCATCAAAATCTGCTCTTCTGAAATCCAATCTTGAAGTCTGAGTCCTCTCAAATCTTGCTCCCTTTGTTATGTAGAATTCAATGATTGTACAGTCACTGCAGCCCAAGGTCCCAGCCACCCTTAGCTCCTCAACCATTTCTTCCTTGTTGGTAAGAATTACCAACAAGAATACCAGATCCTCTTGTTTTTTCTTCCACTTTTTGGCAGATAAAGTTATCAGCTAGAGAAGATAAAAAATTAGTAGACCTGTAAGTTTTGACCAAGAGAGATTCCCAACAAATGTCTGGGTAGTTAAAATATCCCATAATCACTGTATCATGTTTATTTGAGACCATAGTCATCTGTTGTAGGAAGAGTTCATCCATATCTTCTATTTGTCCAGGAGGCCTATGATAAACTCCAATGATGGTGTCCTTTCTGATTTTCTCATCTTTTATTTTTACCCAGACGGCTTCTACAGAGCTTCCATGTTCTGAAACTTGAATCTCTGAGGAGGTATATGTTTCCCTAACATACAATGCAACACCACCTCCCTTTTATTAAGTCTGTTTCTTATAAATCAGTTGTAACCTCTAAGCTTTGTATTCCAATCATGTATCTCATCCCACCAATCATGTGTCTTATCCCACATAAACATATATCCATCCCAAGATAAAATATAGGAAATAGTATAAGGGCAGACTAGATGGACCATGAGGTCTTTTTCTGCCATTAGTCCTCTATGTTTTTTATGTTTCTATTAAGAACATCTATTTAGCCTACATGTGGTATGGCACAACAGTGAGATTAACTTTAAATTTGTTGCCATGAAACAACTATAAAACTTTTGATAATCCTGCATCAGCCATTATTAACATTTTAATCCTAAAGTTTAGTGATTTAGCTTTTCAAAAGGTAATTATAAAAAGGTGATATAAATAGGAAGACAGGTTTTTGTCAAGGCAGAAAGCACTGTGTATAGCTCTGGAGTCGAGAAGGTCTACTTTGGAAGTGGGACTAGGTTGATCATCATGCCAAGTAGGTTTTAGCTGTTTATTTTGCCCTTCTGGTCTAGACAGAAGGTACTAAAATTGCTATAAAGGAAATTTGAAACTCCTTCTGTTTCTCTCCATTTTTTATACTTTTGCCTTTCTTTCTTTCTTTCTTTCTTTCTTTCTTCCTTATTGATTGATTGATTTGATTGATTGATTTCTAACATATAGTATATTTTGATATTCTATTGTAGCTAGTCAAATACACCTGGATAGCTGCCATGACCATTTCAGTAATTATCAATTAGTCCTTAGGTATCTCAAAACCAAAAATTTCATTAGAAGGTGTTTATCTGAACAGATGGGTTAGGTGACCTTGTAAACAGGAGTCTTGAACAGACTGAAAAGAGTGTGGGTATTAACTGATTGAAATCTAAAATGGATTCACATTTTTGAAGAAGAACAAAGAGCATGAAGAAAAGGATTTTATACCTGCAGATGTCCAAATTCCCAGTGGCTGCAGTCATTGAGATTTATGGGCACTCAGTCCCAAGGGATTGAGCGGCACAGAAGTCAAATTAATCAATAAAATAAACTTAGTTTTTTAAAAGAATGTTCTAACTGCTAGTAGAAATAGAGAAACATGCTTTTGTTAAGACAGAAAGCATTGTTAAGACAGAAAGCACTGGATACAGAAATATTTACTTTGGAAGTGGGACCAGGCTGGTTGTCATGCCAAGTAAGTATTAGTGCTGGAGGCTCCCTTCTTAGTTCATATTATCTGGCATGGTCCAACTGTCCACATCCCTTGGTGTAGTCTATGTCCAGGACCACTGAAATGAGAAAGACCATCATGTAGTATCCACGATTGACCACTCCAGGTTCCTTAGAGGTCAGTAAGGGGCATGCATAAGTGCACCAGTGTGCCTTCCGTCCCCTGTCCAATTGTCTCTCCTTATCTCATTTATCTTTTCTTCCTTTCAAATATGTTCACCTATACTTTTATATCTTATCTTCTATTCTTTTCTTTACTTATATTATTACATATCTTTCTCTTCAATGTGTATTAGGTATTGGACTGAATGAATGAATGAATGAATGAATGAATGAATGAATGAATGAATAAATAAATAAATAGTTACAGTATGTGCAGTGAAGACTCTAAATTCTGGAATACACCTATTAATCCATTTGTTCATCACCAAAATCACTTTTGGTGCCTGGACGAAACTGCATGTTACACCGAGTGAGTGATGTTTTGGTGATGCATTTTAAAGTGTGATTGAACTCTTTCTCTCTCTCTCCTTCTCTCTCTTTATTTGTTTCTTTCTTTCTTTTTTCTTTCTATCTTTCTTTCTATCTTTTCTTTCATTTCTCTTTCTCTTTTATTTTTCCCTTCTTGCTCTTTCATTTTTTCTTCTTTCGTTCCTCTCCTATTTCTGATAAGAATTTTTTAAATTAAACTGGGGCAACCCTGATATCTCTGTTACTATTCCTTTTTGCATTGTGGCCGATATACTTTGAATGCCTCTTTTCTATCTAATAAATTTTATCAAATGGAACAGGTTTTTCTTGAATAAAACTCTCCCTTTAAAATTATTCTTAATTATTACAAGAACACAAGAACAAGGGGGCACAATCTAAAGTTAATTGGGGGAAAGATCAGAAGCAATGTGAGAAAATATTATTTTACTGAAAGAGTAGTAGATGCTTGGAACAAACTTCCAGCAGACATGGTTGATAAATCCACAGTAACTGAATTTAAACATGCCTGGGATAAACATATATCCACCCTAAGATAAAATACAGGAAATAGTAGAAGGGCAGACTAGATGGACCATTGGGTCTTTTTCTGCTGTCAATCTTCTATGTGTCTATGTTTCTATTATCACTTTAGAGGGCAGAAATTCTGGGTATATTGGGAACATCTCTTTAGCCTATTTGTGGCATGGCAAAACAGTGAGGTTAATGATTTAATTTGTTGCTATGAAACAATAATCAAATATTTGACAATCATGCATCAGCCATCATTAACTTTTTAATCATAACATTTATTGTTTTAGCTTTCCAAAAGGAAAGTATAAAATGGGGATATAAATAGGAAGACAAGTTTTTGTCAAGACAGAAAGCACTGTGTATAACACTGGAACCTATAAGGTTTTTTTTGGAAGTGGGACTAGGCTGGTTGTCATGCCAAGTAAGTTTTAGTTGTTTATTTTGCCCTTCTGGTCTACACAGAAGGTACTACAAATTGCTATAAAAGAAAGTCGAAACTCCTTTTGTTTATTTCCATTTTTATACCTTTTGCTTTCTTTCTTTTTTTCCCTTTCTTTTCTCTCTCCTTCCCTCCTTCCTTCATTTCCTCCATCCTTTCTTTCTTTCTTTCCTTCCTTCCTTTTTTCTTTTGCTCTTCCTTCTTTTCTCCTTCCTTCCTTCCTTCTTTCTTTCTTTCTTTCTTCCTTTCTTTCTCTCCTCTTTCTCTCTCTTCTCTCTCTTTTTCTCCCTTCCTTTCTTCTTTCTTCCACTCTCTCTCTCTCTCTTACTCTCTCTTTCCTTCTCTCTTTCATTTATCTTTCTTATTATTATTTCCCCATTTCTTTCTCTTTCTCTTTCCCTCTCCTCTTTCTGACAAGATTATTGTTAGACTGAGATTAATGTTACAAATAATTTTGCACTGTGGCTGAAGTACCCTGAATGTACCTTTTCTAACATATTTTACCAAATGGCACAAGCTTTCCTAGAGTAAAATTCTATCTTTTTAAAATTATTCTCAATTGTTGAGAATTAGGATCTTCGAGAGAAGCTGTTCTGTCACCTTCAAAAGAGTGACAAACCAGGCGGAGATTCTGGATAGAGGAGAATATCTTTTTAGCCCTCAGGTAGTACGGCACAACAGTGCGATTGACTTTTAAAATTGTTGCCATGAAACAACTATCAAATATTTGACAATCCTGCATCAGCCATTGTTAACATTTATTGTTATCAAGTTTAGTGGTTTAACTTTTCAAAAGGTAATTATAAAAAGGTGATATAAGTAGGAAGAGAAGTTTTTGTCAAGACAGAAAGCACTGTGTATGTCAGTGGAGGCTATAAAGTCTACTTTGGAACTGGGACTAGTTTGGTCATCATTCCAAGTAAGTTTTAGCTGCTAATTTTGGCTTTCTTTCTTTCTTTTCTTCCCCCCCTTTCTTCCATTTCTTTATCTCAGTTCTACTTGGTTTTTTTTTTTAAGAAATACATTCAAATAAATTTTAAAAACAAATTGCATAGCCAATAAGAATCTGGAAACAGTATTAATAAATGGCAGAGAGTGACTTCACACTTCACGTGAACAAGAAATTAGAGCCCTAATAACAGTATTTGATATGCGCAGATTTCCAAATGATGCTTTTGATTTCATGGAGCTGAGTCTTTGACATTATAAGTAAAATGTTATTAGTACAATGACTGTATGTCTAGAAATTTAGCTGTTCTAAAGGAAGTTAAGTATAATTATACAAATGGGAACGCATGTTTTTATCAAGGAAGAAATCATAATGCACACCAGCAGCCTTGGGAAAATCGTCTTTGGAAGTGGGACTAGGCTGGTCATAATTCCAAGTGGAATGATGGCCATTGTTCAGGCAAGAGGATCTCATCCCATCCCCCAATTTATATACAATCTCTAGTGACTATCAAAATTAAAATGTACAATTCCTCCCTCCCTCCCTCCCTCCCTCCTTCATTCCCCTCTATTTCTAATATACAGTTACTCCAATATTCTATTGTAACTAGTCTATTACACCTGGATAACTTCCATAACCATTTCCACGGCTATGAATTAGTTCTTAAGTATCTCGGAAACAGGAGTTTCATTACAAGGTCTTTTTCTGAAGAGATCAGCTAGGTGAACTTGTAAATAAGAGTCTTAAAGTAACTGAAAAAAGTCTATAAATTAATTGATGGAGAGGCCACAGTGGATTCACATTCTTGAAGAAGAAATTTTAGTGGTTTAGCTTTTCAAAAGGGAATTATAAAATGGTGATAAAAATAGGAAGACAAGTTTTTGTCAAGACAGAAAGCACTGTGTACACCTCTGGAGTCTCTAAGGTCTTCTTTGGAAGTGGGACTAGGCTGGTCGTCATACCAAGTAAGTTTTAACCCCGAGTCTATGAAGAGGGGCGGCATACAAATCTAATAAATAAGTAAGTAAGTAAGCAAGCAAGCAAGCAAGCAAGCAAGCAAGCAAGCAAGCAAGCAAGCAAGCAAGCAAGCAAGCAAGCAAGCAAGCAAGCAAACAAACAAACAAACAAACAAACAAACAAACAAACAAATAAATAATATTTTGCCCTTCTGGTCTACAGAAGGAGGGTCATTGGTACTAAAAACAGCTATAAAGGAAATCTGAAACTTGTTCTGCTTCTTTTTGTTTATATTTTTGGCGTTCTTTCTTTTTTGTCTTCTTTGCTTACATTCCTTTATTTTAGTTCTTGTTTGTGTTTGTCTCCTTTAAAAAAAAAATTCTACTAAAAGTATTGGGCCTTTTCCTGAACAAACTTGATGGCATCTGTATTTGAGGGTGTTTTCTCCAATTTTAGGAAATGAAAGCAGTATTTTTTCATTGTTAAAGGTTGTGTGTCTATTAAGAAATCATCACTCTATTTAGATGAAGAACTTGGCTAGAAGTAAATATAGGTGAATAAGAGGGAAAACATTGACTGAGCAGATTGAATAAATGACGGGATAGAAAATGGCATAGTGAATTCACAACTCCAAAGAAGAAACTATTGATAGTATTTGATGAGTTGTTGTTTTTGTCGTTACTAGTTGCAAAATCATGCCTGACCCATCATGATCCCATGGAAATGTTCCTCCTGGACTTCCTGTCCTCTACCATCCCCCCAGAGTCCATTTAAGCTCACGTCAACTGCTTCAGTCACTCCATCCAGTCAGCTCATTCTCTGTCGTTTCTTTCTTCTTTTGCCCTCAATTATTCCCAGCATTAGGGTCTTCGCCAGTGACCCTTTCCTTCTCATTAGGTGGTGACAATATTTGAGTTTCATCTTCAGAGCCTGGCCTTCTAAAGAGCAGTCAGGGTTGACCTGTTTATGTTTGTTTATTTAGATTTGTATGCCACCCCTCTCCGCAGACTCGGGGCGGCTCATAACAAAGTGAAAAACAATTTATAACAAATCTAAATTTCTACTAAAAACAATTAAAAAACCCCAATTTTCTAAACACACATACATACACACATACCATTCATAAATTGTATATGCCCGGGGGAGATGTCTCAGTTCCCCCATGCCTGACGACACAGGTGGGTCTTAAGGAGCTTACGAAAGGCAAGGAGAGTAGGGGCAGTTCTAATCTCCAGGGGGAGTTGGTTCCAGAGGGCCGGGGCCACCACAGAGAAGGCTCTTCCCCTGGGGCCCGCCAACCGACATTGTTTAGTTGACGGGACCCGGAGAAGGCCCACTCTGTGGGACCTAATCGGTCGCTGGGATTCATGCGGCAGTTTGACCAGTTTGATTGCCTTGCAGTCCAAGGCACTCACAGGAGTCTTCTCCGGCACTCTAGTTCAAAGGCCTCAATTCTTGAATTCTCGGTCTTCTTTACTCAGCCTTCCAAACTTCCGTTTGATGGGTACAATAGTCCAAATGGAGCTTCTGGTCTTCAAGAACTGAGATTTTCACATGAAAATTCAAGGGATTTAGCTTTTCTGAATAAAGCAATGGATATTTATAGAAATAGGAAGGTGTGTTTTTGTCAAGGTAGAAAGCACTGTGTATACCAACAGCCTGGGGAAAATCATCTTTGGAAGTGGGACTAGATTGGTCATAATTCCAAGTAAGTGACCCTGGCAATTGTGGTCAGGCAATAGGGTCTCTTCCTTGCTCAACCCAGGCCCCAATTTATATGCAATCTTCAGTGATTGTCAAAATGTTCTCTTTCTTTCTTTCTTTCTTTCTTTCTCTTTCTTTTTTCCTTCCTTCCTTCCTTCCCTTCCTTCCTTCCTTCCTTCCTCCCACTTTCTCATTTATTTCTAACACAGTATATTCAAATATTCTATTATAACTAATCTATTACAGCTGGATAATTTCCATAACCATTTAACTTTGAACTAGTTCTCAGGCATCTCAGAAACAATCTTTTTTTTTCC
Organism: Erythrolamprus reginae; assembly: GCF_031021105.1. Taxonomy (NCBI): domain Eukaryota; kingdom Metazoa; phylum Chordata; class Lepidosauria; order Squamata; family Dipsadidae; genus Erythrolamprus; species Erythrolamprus reginae. The sequence goes on from NC_091963.1 coordinate 144,231,520, forward strand.
TGAACAGACCAATTGGATGAGCCTGTAAATAATTGTCTTGAGATGGCTGAAAAGAATCTGGGAATTAATTGATGGAAAGGCCAGAGTCAATTCACATGCCTAAAGAAGATATTGGAGCATAAAGAAAAAAGATTTTATACCTACAGCTGTCCAAATGTTGCTTTATTAGTTAGCTGCCTTTTCTTGATATTTTAATCCTAAAGTCTAGAGCTGTAGCTTTTCGAAAAGATGGTGTAATTGCTAGTAGAAATAGGAAGGTATCTTTTTTGTTAAGACAGAAAGCACTGTGTCTAACATCGCATTTAAGGTTTTCTTTGGAAGTGGGACGAGGCTGGTTGTCATACCAAGTAAGTTTTTATTCATTTTTTCTCTTGCGCTGGTCAGTGCAAAATCACCACAGGCAAACATCCTTCCTTCCTTCCTTCCTTCCTTCCTTCCTTCCTTCCTTCCTTCCTTCCTTCCTTCCTTCCTTCCTTCCTTCCTTCCTCATTCTCTCTCTCCCTCTCTCCTCCAGTTCCTTCCTTCCTTGTCTCCCTTCCCCCATTTCCAGCTTCTATTCATAATCTTCTATTGTTACTACTAAACTGCACCTGGAGAGTTTCCATAATTATTTCAACAACTATAATTTTTTATTGTTCCTTTTAGAATGAAAGATTTATTTGGTATAAAGACTGAAGACTACATAAATTGGTCTATGAGTTCAGGTTGTTGATGTTTTTGTTGTTATTGTTTCTAGTGAACCTTTAAACTCTTTTAGATACTGGTTAGAAATAATGAATTACTGCTGGAGAAACTCAGCTGTGAGATCTTGTACCATGAGCTAATTCTCTTGAAAGCAAACTGTTGTGAAACAGTTACCAAGATCTACCCCCTACTCAGGACAAGGTTTGCTAAGAGAATCTCTGACAAAGAGCCATCCAAGGATGGCTTGAAAACTTTTAGCAAAGGAGAACTCACCACTTCATATGTCTGCCTATCAAAAAATCTATGGGGGAAACCAGATTGACTAATGGTTCCATGATTCACTTAACAAATGCAGTGACTCGTTTAACAATGGTGGCGAGAAAGGTCCTAAAAGTGGACAAAAATAATTTCATAACTGTCTTGCTCAGGAGTGGAAATTCTAGTTCCAATTGAGCATAATGGTACATGCAAATACAAATATACTATCTATCATTTGGTTGATTCCAGAACCCAGACCACTAAGTACTTTAGAGTCAGCCTTCCCTTGAGGAATGCATTTGTAGATATTTTTTACTATATTAGTAGTTACAATTCAGAGATAGAAACATAGGAACATAGAAGATTGACGGCAGAAAAAGACCATCTAGTCTGCCCTTATACTATTTCCTGTATTTTATCTTACAATGGATATATGTTTATCCCAGGCATGTTTAAATTCAGTTACTGTGGATTTACCAACCACATCTGCTGGAAGTTTGTTCCAAGAATCTACCACTCTTTCAGTAAAATAATATTTTCTCACCTTGCTTCTGATCTTTCCCCCACTAACCTCAGATTGTACCTCCTTGTCCTTGTGTTCACTTTTCTATTAAAAACACTTCCCCTCCTGAACCTTATTTAACCCTTTAACATTTTTTATCATGTCCCCGCTTTCCCTTCTATCCTCCAGACAAGACAGATTGAGTTCATTAAGTCTTTCCTGATAAGTTGATGATATCTGGGAGTAGAAATAAGCTAGAACTGAACCTGGGTAAATTGGTTCTATAGAATACATTTAGTATTGAAAAGACTAATTTGTGTTGAATAGATTCAAACTAAGCTAAACCAGGGATGAAATGCTCCGGTTTTGCTCATGCCTGTCAATCGTAGGAGAACCGGTCACGAAGCCAGAATGAGGTTCTGGTCACCTACCTGAATGCCGCCATTTGGGTTCTTTTACCCTTTGTGCATGCGCAGAATGCTTTACACAATGTGCAGAGAGTAAAAGAACTCAAATGGTGGTGTCTGGGCAGATGGCGAAACCTTGTGCTGCCCTCGTGACCGGCTCGCCGATGACCGACAGGCCTGAGTGAAACGGGAACATTTTATGCCTGAACTCAACAGTATGTAAAGTTGCTGCCTTAGTATGAGAGAGTTTTAAGAAAGGGTTGTAATGCTGTGTAAATGACAATTACAAATTCTTTTTTGGGTCTGGTACCAGACTGGAGGTAATACCAAGTAAGTACTTTTATAAATTAAATGATTGTGGGAACTCTTCTCTGAGGAAGGACTGATGTTCTTTTCTTTGTGTAGATACATCAGTGAAGTGATGATCCTTCCCTTCCTCATAGATCAGGGAATGTCCAGGTTCTATTCCAGAAAGAAAAGGGGCAAATCCCATTCTTAATTCAGCTTTCCTCAGCATGTTTATTTTTAATTTTTTTTATTCTCTCTATTCAATCTTTATTTTTATTTTATTTTTTATGAATTTTTATTTACATATATATGCAAGTATTACAAATGTAACATAGACATACAAAGTTAAATCCCACAAAGGAAACGGGCGAGTGCGGGACAAGTCTGTAGTATAATGTGAACTATGTACAATCTCCATGGCCTAATTTGAGTAGCTTAATAATGATAAATACTATTTAGTACTATTAATAGCAAAATTAACAAAAAGTAAAGAAAAAAGAAAAAAGATAACAGTCTTAATCAATATAGATACCTTATTCTCCTTGACATATTAAAAATTGTCACCAGGAATTTTCTTTTATCCTTTAGCAGTTAAGTATATTATGACGGCATGGCCCTTTTCTTTCAATCCAACAGTATAAAATAAGTCCCAACAATTGTTTACTTATTTTATTTTATTTATTTATTTATTTATTTATTAGATTTGTATGCCGCCCCTCTCCGTAGACTTTATTATAGAATAAAGACTCTTAGTTATTTCTTAATTCTAATGTTTATATGTTGTAGACCATCCTGAGTCTTCCAATAAATGAATGAATGAATGAATGAATGAATGAATGAATGAATGAATAAATAAATAAATAAATGTGTACCAGGTGAAGTCACACAAATGTTCTTAATAAGAAGAAATATTTGAGGAAGCCATGAATGGGTGGGAATTCTGGGAAATTTGGTACTTTGAGAAAAGTGGTGGCTGGTTGAAAGGTCAGCAGTTCAGCGGTTCCAATCCCCCGTGCTCTCTACTCTCTACTTTCATGACCAATAACAGTGTTCATAATCATATGGATATGCCTTAGGTCTTCTGGGACTTGTAGTCCTAAAGAACTGGAAGCATATTAGACTAAAGGGGTTTATGAAAAGATCTGTTTCACTGTGACAAGCTATGATGGAAGCTGGAAAGTTGTCTTTGGGAGTGGAACAAGAGTAAGAGTTCTTGGAAGTAAGTCTTTCAAAATCTATGCATTTTTGTGTCTCCTTAATTCATAGAACATCAAGTTTTATAAAACATATAAAATCAATCGTTTTATTGGAACCAACTTTACCAGTAGTAAGGGGATAGTTGCCATTTCCTCATGATTCTTTACCTACAGTATTCATATATTGAATCAGGTACTACATGAAATAGAAGGGGAGAGGGAGGGGGAGGAGAGGAAAGAAGAAGATGAAAGTAGAGGAGAGGAGAGGGGAGGGCAGGGGAGGGGAGAGATAGGATAGGATAGGATACGAGAGGAGAAGAGAGGAGAAAAGCTGTAGCTTCCTCTCCCAGGTTGGTTGGGTGGGAAGGATTGTAGTTTCGTTTCATTTCATTACATTTCGTCAAGCATGTATTAGTTTAAAAATTGTAATTGGATTGGTGGGTATTGGATTTGTTATTATGTATTGTTTTTACCTTGTTGTGAGCCGCCCCGAGTTTGCGGAGAGGGGCGGCATATAAATCCAATAAATCTAATCTAATCTGTAACAGTTATCAGTATAAACATGATTCATTTTTCCATCACATTTGAATGTAAACAATGAAGGAAATTAAAGCAGTACTTTTTTGTTGTCGCTGCTAACGTTTCCTTCTGTCAATTCAGAAATCAAAGCTCTGTTTAGAAGAAAAACTTGGCTAGAAGTAAGGCTAGGTGAATAAGAGGGAAAGTCTGAATTAACAGATGAAAATATTGGGAAGGTAGAGAAGACAGTTCTTGTCAGGGTGAATCATTGATTACTTGACAGGGTTTTCACTAAAGGAATAGTAATAGTCCCACAGAGTCGGCCTTCTCCAGGTCCCATCAACTAGACAATGTCATTTGGCGGGACCCAGGGGAAGAGCCTTCTATGTGGTGCCCCCAGCGCTCTGGAATCAGGAGATTTGCACTGTTCCCGTCCTCCTCGCCTTCCATAAAAGTTTAAAGACCTATTTATGCCGCCAGGCTTGGGGCCATTAGACCTTAGCCCCCTGGCTGACGAGTGTTGTATGTTTTGCTGTGTGAATGGTAACGAATGTTTTAAAATCTGATTAGTGTTTTTAAAAGTTTTTTAGTTATATTAATTGGATTTTTTTTAGATATGTGCATGATATATTGTTTTTGATATGTTGTGAGCTGCCCCATGTCCTCTGAGATGGGCAGCATACAAATCCAATAAATAAGTAAGTAAGTAAGTAAGTAAGTAAGTAAGTAAGTAAGTAAGTAAGTAAGTAAAGTAAGTAAGTAAGTAAGTAAGTAAGTAAAGTAAGTAAGTAAGTAAGTAAGTAAGTAAGTAAGTAAGTAAGTAAGTAAGTAAGTAAGTAAGTAAGTAAATAAATAAATGGATGAATGAATGAATAATTGTGATGATTAGTCAAGGTGTATCTCAAACTGATGAATCTCTGTAAGAGACTGAATAATGACAATTTCTAGACTGAGAACCTCATTGTTACAATGGGTTGTGAATATAAGTGCTCTCTCTCTCTCTCTCTCTCTCTGTGTGTGTGTGTAGATGGCAACAAAATGTGTAGCAATGTTGTGGATGACTGGACTTTTGCAAACTAGATCCCAGATTACTCCACAGACCTTCATTAACCACTTAATTAAAGTTTATTTAACAACACTCCAAATGGAGAAAAGGAAACAACTGTGTTGCTCCTTCCTTTTTTGTAAAGTCTTTTCTTATTGTGTAACCAAGATGCCTACAGGAAAGTGATATTTGGCAAAGGCACCAGGTTAATCATCAATCCAGGTATGTCAGGCTATCTCAGTAGACTGGCTTCTCATGAATGTTACATCACAACAACGTTTGAAGACTGTTGTAATAAACCTTCTTTCTGGTGTGTGTGTGTGTGTGTGTGTGTGTCTGTGTGTGTGCTGATTACCTACGAAATTAATTGATAGAAAGACAAGAGTGGATTGATACATCCAAAGAAGAAACTAGAGCATAAAAGAAAAGGCCTGTCTTTATACCTTCACAGATTCAAAGGATCTTCAGATGGACATTTGTCTGTCTGTCTGTCTGTCTGTCTGTCTGTCTGTCTGTCTGTCTGTCTGTCTGTCTGTCTGTCTGTCTATCTATCTATCTATCTATCTATCTATCTATCTATCTATCTATCTATCTATCTATCTATCTATCTATCTATCTATTGGACTTGTGTGCCACACCTCTCCAGGGATTCAGGGCAGCTGACAACATATTTTTTTTTAAACCAATATATAATAAAACAATAAAATTATGGCATTTTAGTCTTAAAGTTTAGGGTTTTTGCTTTTCAAAAGGAGGTTATAATTGCTTATACAAATAGGAAGGCATGGTTTTTGTCAAAGCAGAAAGCACTGTGTATACTGGTAGTGTCAATAAAGTGATATTTGGAAGTGGGACTAGACTGATCGTAATGCCAAGTAAGTTTTAGCCATTTAGCTTTACCATGGTGCTCAGTGTTAATGGGTTTTTATTTTTATTTTTTGTACTTTTGCAAATGCTCTAAAGAACATCCGAAGTTACTTCTTTCTTTTCCTTCTTATTGTTTCCTCTTGCACTTTTGGCTTTTATTGTTGTTTTCTCTTTTATATCTTGTTGGGTTTACCTTGTGTATGTGTGTGTGTGTGTGTGTGTGAGAGAGAGAGAGAGAGAGAGAGAGAGATTTTTGCTGAATTGGAAAATTAAGAATTCATCCTATGCAGAAAAATTGACCCTATGGAGAAGGGTGGCATAGAAATTGATTGAATGAATGAATGAATCAATGAATGAATGAATCAATCAATATTTGGAGGGTTTTTCCTGAAAAAATTTCAATGAATTTTTAATTAACAAGTAAGTGTCGGAAATGCAGAGTGTGTGTTCACACCTCTGAAGAAACTAGGGTTCAAAGAAAATAATTTTATACTGATAATGGAAAATATTTATACTTCTGAATTGAAATGAGGGATCCTTGGTGGTCTTGGTTGAATTTGGTTGTTTTACTGCACATGCTTCATTTCATTTTGCCAATGGTGTAGCTTGGATAATGATATGTCTGCAGAGAGGGGCGACATATAAATCTAAATAATAAAATAATAATAAATAAATAAAATGTCTTCCAGAAAACCCCCACCAAGCTCAGAGAGTATCAAGAACCCATCATTTCAACCTTAAGCTACAAATATTGTCCTTGCTAAACTATTAGTGTTAAATTATTTTCTTTGAACTCCAGTTCTCCTTTATGGGAGAACTGATACGGGTGTCACACACTTCAGAAAGCATGCAGATGGGAAAAATTCCCTTATGGGAACACTTCCGTCCTTAGCATGGATAATGTTATGTATTTCAGGGAATGAAACATCTGCAAGAAAACAACCAAACTCAGAGAGGACCAAGGAACCCTCAAGTACCCTAATCCTAACCCTCAAGAATTTTATAGTTACAGATTGTCCAAATTATCCTTCAGATTTCTAGTAGCTGCACTTCTTGACATCTTAACTCTGCTGTTGTGTTCACATTTACTATACACTTGTACTGTTTTGGGTGTAACAAAATGTAACAATCACTGTGTAGCAAAGAGTAAACAAAAAATAAAACACCCCACAATCATAGTAAGAACCCCTCAAATGAGGAAAAGTCAATTAATCACAAGTTTCATGTCAAATAATATACAGGGTCTCAAATTTCATTTCAGGTCATATAGACTCCAGCACAGAAGCAGGATTAAATGCCAACAGAGCAATGTCAGGGGAAAAAATATATCAGTGTTTCTCAATCTTAGATATTTTAAGTTTTCTGAACTTTCTTCTCCCAAAATATATCAGCCTCAAACACTGGAGTATGTGATAGGTGCTTAGATAGGATTTAATATAGCTACAGATTTAATCTAGGTACAGGTTTCTAAAGACTGTTTTAGATTTCCAGTAGTTGAGACTTTAACATTTTAATCCTAAACTCTATAGAGTTTTTAATCTAGAAAAAGTTGTAATTGCTGATATACTGTAAATAGGAAGGGGTGTTTTTGTCAAGACGGAAAGCACTGTGTCTAACATTGGTTACAGTAAGGTTTTCTTTGAAAGTGGGACTAGGCTGATTGTCATCCCAAGTAAGTGTTTATTCTTTAGTTTACTATTGTGGTCAGCACAAGAGGTTAGAATATTTCTCCCTCCCTCTTTCCCTATCTCCTTCCCTATCTCCTTCACCCCCTCTCTTTCCCTCCCTCCTTCCCTCTCTTGTTTTTGCTTTCTCCCTCCCTCCCCTTCTCTTTCCCTCCATCCCTCCCTCCTCCCCTCCATCTATTTTCCTGTCTTCCCTCCCTCCCTCTCCCTCCCTCCCTCTCCCTCTTTCTCTTTTTTTTCTCTCTCTCTTCCCCGTTCTCTCTTTATCCATATATTATAAAACATAACATGAATGCATTTGGAGCTACATGCTTTACAAAATACCCATATTCAATTTTGGTCTTTCCATTTCCAGTTAAGAAAAAAATAGCTTTGATTGGAAAGCTCTTTTCAATATTATTAAGCAATCAGTACTGTTGGTCCATATCTGGATTCACAGAATCATTTGCAGCCCAACTCAGCAAATAATCAAATAATTATTCTCTTTCCCAAATACTCAATTGCCTCAAAAATGCAATCAATTAATCAATCAATCAATCAAGTGGTGTGCTTCTAGGAATTTTAGCCAAGTGATCTTAAATAATTTGGACTGAAATGACTGAAAAGGGTTATCATGATATAATTATACTGCAGGAGGGGGTTAGACCATGAACCTCTAGATATCCTTAAAGATGAGCAAAGATAAGATAGAATTTTCCTTGGGTTTTCTTCATCCCAGCAGTTTCCAAGTTTTGATAGCAAGCCCAGTTTGAGATACCGGTAGATTTTGTTTCCTGGAAATAGATAGGTAATAGATCTGTGAATTGTCCAAAGAGGTCTCAGGTTTGATGCAATAGCCTCATTGGGGATTGTGGGGAAATATATGAGGAAATCTGGATTTAGATCTGTTTAAATCAGGGGTCTCCAACCTTGGCCATTTTAAGATTTGTGGGCTTCAACTCCTAGAATTCATAATAATAAAAACAACAGAGTTGGAAGGGATCTTGGAGATCTTCTAGTCCAACCCCTGCTTAGGCAGGAAACCCTACACTACTAGAGACAAATGGATATCCAACATATTTTTTAAAACTTCCAGTGTTGGAACATTCACAACTGGAGGCACGCTGTTCCACTGATTAATTGTTCTAATTGTCAAGAAATTAATCATCCTAATGAAGCTGGGTGAGGAATTCTGGGATTTGACATCCACAAATCTTAAAGTGGCCAAGTTTGGATACTCCTGGTTTAAATCATGAGAAGAAAAATCACAATTGTGTATGCTATTTCCAAAAACTTGGATTTATTCTTAAATCTCTTTCCCAACCCATTCTGTATGGTTTTTGTAAGGAACTGTATCACTGTGGATTATAATAATGTCAAGCTCATTTGGGGATCTGGAACGAGGTTAATTGTTATGCCAAGTAAGTGGGTCCATTAAAATTAAATTTTGATGTCATTGTATAGTACTTTAGGATACTCCTGTCTGCTTGTGTGTTAGAGATTAGTTTCATTGACTGATTGGAAAAATGAAGGGAAAAAATCTTGGGTTTCTCAAGACATATTTTCAAGAAAGGAAGAATGAGAATTTCAAATGAGGTTTTAATGCTACTTAGGCTTCCTGAAAAGAGAGCTTTCAGAAATATTAGGCTAGGAAATTGATGAATTCCCATCTCACATGGCCAAGCAGGCTGTGGTCAGAATACGTGGGAATTTCTTGAAGGTTCTTGAGGAGAAGACAATGAATATAACTATCCAGCACTCTGGAAGGTTGGGCTATGGTTAGAATTATGAAAATTGTGAACCTTGAAGGGTCCAATTGAAGAAAGAGGCTTTAAGATACTCCAATAAATAGTCTGAAGTGGACACAGCTGTCAAGAATCTCTTTCTTCTGTGATGCATCTTTTCTTTAATCATGGTAGCTATCTTCGAAAGTTAAAACTTTACCAGTAGTTTTGTGACAAGAGATCTGTTTGTGTAGAATTCCCAGTTGTTTATGAATTCTCCTAAGCATTCCTTGCTGAAATGGAGTTTTGAGGGCATCAGAAGTATTTTTTTTGTATGTCCTGTGTGTTTGTTTGTTTTTCCCATCTCTGATTGTTTCGTTCAATTCTGTTTTGTCTTCTGTCTTTGGTTAATGCGTATTGCCTAAAATTTGATACACAAACTTTTGTTTCTATATTGCTGTCTGTACCTCAATGTATTTACTGTATATATCCTTGTAAATAAAACTTTATATATATAAAAAAAGAAGTATTAAGGGCTGAGGTGAATTGCATTTTAATTATGAGGAAGACATTTGGAAGACCCCCTAGGATCCAGAATTTTATTGTTAAAAGGAGATGTGAATTGGTGTCCTTATATTTAATGATGATGATGGTGATGATGATGATGATGATGATGATGATAATGTAATAATAATCATAATAATCAATCATAATAATCATAATAATCAATCATAATAATCATAATAATCATAATAATCATAATAATCATAATAATCATAATAATCATAATAATCATAATAATCATAATAATCATAATAATCATAATAATCATAATAATCATAATCATCATAATCATCATAATCATCATAATCATCATAATCATCATCATCATCATCATCATAATCATCATAATCATCATAATCATAATCATCATAATCATCATAATCATCATAATCATCATAATCATCATAATCATAATAGCAACAACAACAATAACAACAACAACAGAGTTGGAAGGGACCTTGGAGATTTTCTAGTCCAATCCCTTGCTTAGGCATGAAACCCTACACCACTTCAGAAAGATGGTTATCCAACATCTTCATTAACACTTGCAGTGTTGGATCATTCACAACTTCTGGAGGCAAGCTGTTCCACTGATTAATTGTTCTATTCAGCAAATTTCTCCTTAGTTCAAAGTTGCTTGTCTCCTTGTTTAATTTCCATCCATTGCTTCTTATTCTACTCTCAGGTGCTTTAGAGAATAGTTTGACTCCCTCTTCTTTGTGGCAACCCCTGAGATATTGGAACACTGCTATCATGTCTCTTTTCATCAAACTAGATATACCCAGCTCCTGCAACCATTCTTCATATGTTTTATCCTCCAGTCCCCTAATCTCTAAATTTGTTTAGATGTCATTTCAAATGGGAAACAGAACAACTGCATTGTGCTTCTGCCTTGAGTGTATAATATGTAAGATTCATGAAACTCTCCAAATTATGAGAATGGTCGCAGCAGAGCAGCTCAAAGAAAAGTATTTTAGAGCAACAGAGGCACAAATGATTTCCAGCAGCCATAGTCCTTGATATTTTAATCCTAAAGTCTATAGATTTAGATTTTTTTAAAGGCAGTTGTAATCACTGATAGAAATAGAAAGCCACGATTTTGTCAAGGCAGAAAGCATTGTGTATAACATCAATAATAAATTTCACTTTGGAAGTGGGACTAGACTGATTGTAATGCCAAGTAAGTTATTCTTATCATTGTGGTCAAGCATGAGGGTCTTTTCTTTGCTTTTCCCACCCCCTATTTATATGAAGTCTTTGGTGATTATCAAAATCAGTGATTATTTTAATGATTTCAGAGCTCATTTTAATGGTCAAGAAATATACCAGTCGTATAACATTAATTTTCCTGAATTATATTCAATTGCCTATGTATTCACATAATCATGATGATATGAAATTAAAACACATTTGTCTGATCAATAAACTAGGAAAAGGGCAATTGGTATGGAATGATACCGGTAGGTGACAATTGAATTAAGAATAGAATGGAATAACAGAGAAGTAACCTACTCCCTACTTAGGCAGGATATCCCATAGCATTTCAAACAAACGGTCATCCAAACTTTTCTTTAAAACTTCCAGTATTGGAACATTTACAACTTCAGGAGGCAAGCTGTTCCACTGATTAACTGTTCTCGCTGACAGGATATTTCTCAGTTTAAGGTTGCTTTTCTCCTTGATTAGTTTCCACCCATTACTTCTTGTCTTGCCTTCTGGGAGATTTGGAGAATAGCTGGGCTTCCATTTTCTTTGTTGCAGCCTCTGAGATATTGGAACACTGCTATCCTATCACCCCTAGTCCTTCTTTTCATCAGAGTAGACATACCCAATTACAGCAACCATTCTTTATAAGTTTTAGTCTCCAGTTCCCTAATTATCTTTGTGGATCTTCTCTTTTTTGAGTCTCAACGTCTTTTTTTAAAATCGCGGCAACCAAAAGCTTAAATGTACATGAAATTTACCTATTAATCTTGTGCAGAATGCAGCTGCGAGAGCAATCATGGGCTTTCCCAAATATGCCCATGTTACACCAACACTACGCAGTCTGCATTGGTTGCCGATCAGTTTCCGGTCACAATTCAAAGTGTTGGTTATGACCTATAAAGCCGTTCATGGCACCGGGCCAGACTATCTCAGGGACCGCCTTCTGCTGCACGAATCCCAGCGACCGGTTAGGTCCCACAGAGTGGGTCTTCTCCGGGTCCCATCAACTAAACAATGCCGCTTGGTGGGACCCAGGGGAAGAGCCTTCTCTGTGGCGGCCCCGGCCCTCTGGAACCAACTCCCCCCTGAGATTAGAATTGGCCCCACCCTCCTTGCCTTTTGTAAGCTACTTAAAACCCACCTCTGCCGTCAGGCATGGGGGAACTGAGATACCCTTTCCCCCTAGGCCTTTACAATTTTATGCATGGTATGTCTGTATGTATGTTTGTTTTTTATTATAATGGGTTTTAATTGGTTTTAGTATTGGATTATTGTTATACGCTGTTAGCCGCCCCGAGTCTCCGGAGAGGGGCGGCATACAAATCAAATAAACAAATAAACAAATAAACAAATAAACAAATAAACAAATAAACAAATAAACAAATAAACAAATAAACAAATAAACAAATAAACAAATAAACAAATAAACAAATAAACAAATAAACAAATAAACAAATAAACAAATAAACAAATAAACAAATAAACAAATAAACAAATAAACAAATAAACAAATAAACAAATAAACAAATAAACAAATAAACAAATAAACAAATAAACAAATAAACAAATAAACAAATAAACAAATAAACAAATAAACAAATAAACAAATAAACAAATAAACAAATAAACAAATAAACAAATAAACAAATAAACAAATAAACAAATAAACAAATAAACAAATAAACAAATAAACAAATAAACAAATAAACAAATAAACAAATAAACAAATAAACAAATAAACAAATAAACAAATAAACAAACAAACAAACAAACAAACAAACAAACAAACAAACAAACAAATAATCTCGCAGCACCAATAATGAATCTTAGTACTAAATTATGTAGAATTGGAATGAACTTCATGAAGATTCTCAGTCATGCAGATCATAACTGCCCGAAGGTGCTTTGTCAAAAGGCAGTTGGGTTTTCTTGTTTTTTCCTTGAAGACATTTTGCTTCTCATCCAAGAAGCTGAGGAAGAGGTCTTCAAGGAAAAACAAAATCCAATTGCCTCTTGAAAAGGCGTCTTTGGGACAAATGGAATGTTGGAAAAATTCAAAATTCTACTTTAAAGGACTGACTCCATCTATAGTATCTTTTAAAAATTATTATAATCCACGGGAAAACATTATGACCGGGTTTGAAAATCTTGCCATTTCTTTCCCATCCTTGTCATATTTCAATCTGCTGAAAAACTTCAGGAAACCAGAAATAGAGTATCTAAGGAAAACAATAGGTTATAATATTCCATTCTGTTTCTCAATGCATTTGAACTCAAAAATGTAAAGATTCTTATCCAAGAGCCAAATTAAATGAAGAAGAGATTGAGCAAATTTTGCTAATCTTGTGTTGGCTTCTAGTATCTCATTTCATACCTTTGACAAGGAATATTGTAATTGCTGATTCAAGTAGGGAGATATGTTCTTGTCAAGGCAGAAAGCACTGTGTATAACCTAAACTACAAGGTTTACTTTGGAAGTGGTACTAGGCTGGTCGTAATGCCAAGTAAGTCTTTGTTTTTTGCTTCTGCTATTGTGGTCAGTTCAAGAGGTCAATTTCTTGCCTTATGAGCCCCCTCCCCATATTGTAAAACATAGCAGCATCTCAAGCTGCATGCTTTGCAGAAAATTCCTGATTCATTTCTGATCTCCCCATTTCCAGTTGAGGAATAATGACTTGAATTGGAAAACTCGTGAATCCTATCAAGCAGTTGAAACTTTTGATACAACTTTTGGGCTTTGGAAAAAAAACCAATTAAAAATATTAACTCGTAATTCTTCTTTCCCATAAGAGAGGTCTAGGGGGCTGCTAAGAGTTGAAAACATCTTGAAGATACATTATCAATGTATACATTAGGAAGATACATTAAGGGGACACAATCTGAAGTTAGTTGGGGGAAAGATCAAAAGCAACATGAGAAAATATTATTTTACTGAAAGAGTAGTAGATCCTTGGAACAAACTTCCAGCAGACGTGGTAGATAAATCCACAGTAACTGAATTTAAACATGCCTGGGATAAACATATATCCATCCTAAGATAAAATACAGAAAATAGTATAAGGGCAGACTAGATGGACCATGAGGTCTTTTTCTGCCGTCAGTCTTCTATGTTTCTAATCAACCAACCAAGATATGTGCTTTGAGGTTTTTCAGCTTTTTCATCATATATAAGTCACTCTTGGCTCATGAATGATTGAACAATGATATTGTGACATATTTACATTGGAAATACTGGTTTATTTTTTAAAAAATGAACTGATTTCACGACACATTGCTTCATGTAAGCACATAGCATGTAATGCTACATGTAATGAATCAGTGGCCATTAGAAAGCGAAGTTATCTAAGCTGTGAAGGCCACATTGAACACTTGTATGACAGGAAATAAAAGTTGATTGTGAGTAAAATACTTGTGACTTGGCTGGACTTTTGTATTACATTTCCTTAATAAAATATTTTATCATGAAATTGGTTTGTTCTTTTTGAATAACCTTGTAGAGAGAGAAAGAAATATAAATATAAACAATATAAATATAAATGAGAGAGACAGAGACTATGACAAACAGAGAGAAAGAACAGAGAGAGAGAGAGAGAGAGAGAGAGAGAGAGACAGAGAGACACAGAGAGAAAGAAACAGTGACACACAGAGAGAAATAGAAACAGAAAGAGGGACAGACAGAAAGAAAGAGAGTGACAGAGAGATGGATAATGAACTTCTAGAGATCTTTGAAGAGGAACATAGAGGACACACCAGCTACTGTTCATCAGCTACTGTTTTATTCCCAACTTTCTTTAGCACAGAGATACATACATACATAAATACATAGATACACACACATATTATATTATATTTCAATGTATATAATACTATTTTCCCAATTTCTACTTTCTACTTCTTTTTTCTAACACTTAATAAAATAATCACCGTGTTAAAAAATATTCAATATCTATCCATCATCTCTTGCCATTTCTAGGATTTCAACTCTTTTAGGGTTTTATTCTTAAACTTCTTCCCCAACCCATCCTATAAGTTTACTAGTTGTGTTTGAAACACTTAACTAGTGGGTTTGTGTAAGGGATTGTATCACTGTGGATACTAACTATGGCAAGATCACTTGGGGATCTGGCACCAGGCTGATTGTTATGCCAAGTAAGTTGTCCACTAGTATAATATATGTGTTATGCTTGAGGAAGCTTCTGTCTACTCATGTATTGGAGATCTTTTCTCTTTTCATAAACCGATTGGAAAAATTAAGAAAAAGTCTTGGCGAGAATAGGAGAGAATAGGAAATGGAAATAGGGTTCTACTTCATCTTTCTGACAAGAGGGGTTTTCAAAAATGTTAGGATGAAAATTTTATGAATGCCCATCTAACATAGCCAGGCATAGTAGTTAGTATAGGTGGGCATTCAAGAAATTGTCTGGAGGGGAAACTGAGGGGATGTCAATGATTATAAATATTCAGATCTCTGGAATGTCGGATTGGGGTTAGAATTGTGAAGATTTGATGTCTATGTAGAGTCTCAATCATCCAGATCATGGCTGTCCCAAAGGTTCTTTTTCTGGAGGCAACTAGACTTTCTTGCTTTTTTCTTTGATAATTTTTATTTTTATTTTATTTATTTGTTTTGTCTAATACACAATAATACACAATGAAGGTTATAGAGGATTGTGTCCAAGGGGACACAATCTGAAGTTAGTTGGGGGAAAGATCAAAAGCAACATGAGAAAATATTATTTTACTGAAAGAGTAGTAGATCCTTGGAACAAACTTCCAGCAGACGTGGTAGATAAATCCACAGTAACTGAATTTAAACATGCCTGGGATAAACATATATCCATCCTAAGATAAAATACAGAAAATAGTATAAGGGCAGACTAGATGGACCATGAGGTCTTTTTCTGCCGTCAGACTTCTATGTTTCTATGTTTCTATATACAAGTAGAATGTATCAAAGAGAGTATAGAAGAGAAATATAGGAGTAAAATATAACTAGAGAGAATAGCAGAAAATATAAGAGATAAAAGAGATAGAAGAGATAGAAGAGAAGATATAGGAGAGACTATAGGACAGGGGACGGAAGGCACACTGGTGCACTTATGTACGCCCCTTACTGACCTCTTAGGAACCTGGTGAGGTCAACCGTAGATAGTCTAAGGGTAAAGTGTTGGGGGTTAGGGGATGATACTACAGAGTCTGGTAGTGAATTCCATGCTTCGACAACTCAATTGCTAAAGAGATATTTTTTACAGTCAAGTTTGGCATGGTTAATATTAAGCTTGAATCTGTTGTATGCTCTTGTGCTGTTGTGGTTGAAGCTGAAGTAATCATTGATAGGCAGCATATAATCTTGTGGGCAATATTTAGATCATGTTTGAGACGTCGTAGTTCTAAGGTTCCTAGATCCAGGATTGTAAGTCTTGATTCGTAGGGTATTCTGTTTCAAGTGGAGGAGTTAAGGGCTCTTCTGGTGAAGTATTTTTGGACATTTTCAATGGTGTTATTGTCCGAGATGTGATATGGGTTCCAAATAGATGAGCTATATTTGAGGATGGGTCTAGAGAAAGTTTTGTAGGCTCTGGTAATTAGTGTGAGATTGCCAGAGCAAAATCTGTGTAGGATTAGGTTGACTACACTTAAAGCCTTTTTGGTGACATTGTTGCAGTGGGCTTTGGCACTTAGGTCATTTGATATTAGTATTCCGAGGTCTTTTACTGAGTGGGGGTTATCTGCAAGATTTTGTTTGTTCAGTTTATGTTTGAAGTTCTGATTCTTTTTACCGATGTGGAGGACAGAGCATTTGCTGGTCAGAGATTTGGAGCTGCCAGGTGTTAGACAAACCAGGGACAGAGTCTCTTTTTGCTTCACATCCAAGAAGCTTCTTCAGCTCTGGCTAGCAAGTGGGGAATGAAAGAATTTATACTGATCCATTCCCCAACATCCAGACAGAGCTGAAAAAGTTTCTTGAATGAGAGGCAAAATATCTTCAAAGAAGAACCAGAAAGTCCAGTTGCCTCTTGAAAAAAAGCACCATTGGGGCATGGCATGGATGATGGAGAATCTCCATAGACATTTACCAGAGTTTTGAAGTTTAATTTTGCTCTTGGTTTAAGCTGTTAACTATGACCCCCACCCCACCCTGGATAGTAGATAGAAGTCAGGCCAGATGGATTGGATAAACAGTGCTGTAGAAACTGAACATTTTTATGCTTGCTTGGCAAGAAACAGGGTAATTATCTTTGAAATTTATTGATCAGTATAATGAGTGCATAATATGTAAGATTCGTGAAACTCTAAATTGTGAGCCATGTTTTCGTCAGGGCAGAAAGCATTGTGTATAACACCTACGATAACTTTCACTTTGGAAGTGGGACTAGATTGATTGTAATGCCAAGTAAGTTATTCTTATCATTGTGGTCAGCATAAGAGGGTCTTTTCCTTGCTTTTCCCACTCCCTATTTATGTGAAGTTTTTGGTGAGGTTATTTTAATGATTTCAGAGCTCATTTTAACATTCAAGAAATGACCAGGAATTTTAAATTATCTGAGGAAAATAATAGGTTTTAATCATCCCTTCTGTTTTTCTTCAAACTCAATAATAGATGCAGATTTTTTTTCTAATCTTGAGTTGGCTTCTAATATTTTATTTCATACCTTTGACAAGGAATGTCATAATTGCTGATTCAAGTAGGAAGACATGTTCTTGTCAAGGCAGAAAGCACTGTGTATAGCACAGGCTACAAAGTTTACTTTGGAAGTGGGACTAGGCTGGTCATAATACCAAGTAAGTTTTTCTTCCTTGCTTTTGCTGTTGTGGACAGTTAAAGAGATTGATTTATTGCCTTATACCCCACTCCACCTCCCCATATTATAAAACATAGTGGCATCTCAAACTGCTTGCTTTGCAGAAAGGCAACTTTGCAGACATGGCAACTAGAGTTTCTTGGGGGTTTTTTCTTTGAAGATGTTTTGCCTCTCATCCAAGAAGCTTGTTCCGCTCTAACATACTAGTGGAGAACAGAACAAGAAAATCCACAAAAAGCTCCTTTGGGACAAACATAATCTAGATCAGAGGTCCCCAACCTTTTTTGCACCAGGGACCGGCTTTAAGCTAGACCAGTTTTCCACGGCCCGGTGGGGGGGGGCTTTGGTCAAATGGGGGTGGGGTTATGGAGGGGTGGAGCTTAGTGACGCAGCCCTCCACACTTCTCCACAGGGCGGGGAGAATCAGGAGGCTCCTTTGGCGGCTGGGGGCTGCCTGGCTTTGTGATTTTGGCTGGGGGGGGAGTTAGGAAGGTCCTACTTCTCCCCCCCCAGCCAAAAATTCAAAGCCTATCTGCTGGATACGGGCGATGAGTGGGACAGAGCGGCGCGGAAGCCTCTTGCAGCAGCTGCCACAGCCACCGGCTTCGGCACCGCTCGTCCCGCTCATCGCCCATATCCAGCAGATAGGCTTTGAGTTTTTGGCTGGGGGGGAGAAGTAGGACCTTCCTAAGTCCCCCCCCCAGCCAAAAACTCAAAGCCTATCTGCTGGATACGGGCGATGAGTGGGACAGAGCGGCGCGGAAGCCTCTTGCTTCGGCGCCGCTCGTCCCGCTCATCGCCCGTATCCAGCAGATAGGCTTTGAGTTTTTGGCTGGGGGGGGGAGAAGTAGGACCTTCCTAAGTCCCCCCCCCAGCCAAAATCACAAAGCCAGGCAGCCCCCAGCCGCCAAAGGAGCCTCCTGATTCTCCCCTTTGAATCCCGCCGGCCAAGAGCACTCGGGCAGCAGCTTCTGCCAGACACGGGGAATGAGCGGGACGAGCGGCGCCGAAGCCGGTGGCTGTGGCAGCTGCTGCAAGAGGCTTCCGCGCCGCTCTGTCCCACTCATCGCCCGTATCCAGCAGATAGGCTTTGAGTTTTTGGCTGGGGGGGGGAGAAGTAGGACCTTCCTAAGTCCCCCCCCCAGCCAAAAACTCAAAGCCTATCTGCTGGATACGGGCGATGAGTGGGACAGAGCGGCGCGGAAGCCTCTTGCAGCAGCTGCCACAGCCACCGGCTTCGGCGCCGCTCGTCCCGCTCATCGCCCGTATCCAGCAGATAGGCTTTGAGTTTTTGGCTGGGGGGGGGAGAAGTAGGACCTTCCTAACTCCCCCCCAGCCAAAATCACAAAGCCAGGCAGTCCCCAGCCGCCAAAGGAGCCTCCTGATTCTACCCGCCCTGCCCGACGCCCCACCCTGTCCTGCATAATGTCCTCTGCCGGGAGGGCAGCGGCGCCGCGGACCGGCTGGAAAACCCCAACGGCCCGGTCCCGGTCCGCGGACCGGCGGTTGGGGACCTCTGATCTAGATGACTGAGAATATCTACAGACGTCCAGATCATGGTTGTCCCATAAGTGCTTTTCCAAAAGGGAACTGGACTTTCTTGTTTTCCTTGAAAATGTTTTACTTCTCATCCAAGAAATACCCAAAGACCTGAAGACAGAATAATTTTTTTTTATTCTGAGAAATGAAATGTTTTTAAGAAAAAACCAAGAAAATCTGCTAAGTTTTGAAAAGAACTGTTGGGACAATTATGAACATTGTCACCTCACATCCTGCAGGGCTCAGCTGGATGAAAGATGCCTTAAAATATTCCAGTAAATAATCCTGAATAGACTTATTTACCAAGAGTCTTTTCCTTCTTTCCAACTTTTTTTTAAAGTAATGTTTAACTTTAACATTAATGCTTTAATCACAGTTGGGTTCACAGAAGTGCTAACTCATAAATTATGGTTTAAAGGTTTTCTATTTTGAGATCTGTACATTAATAAGCAATGGATGCTGCAATGTCTTGAACAGTTTTTAAGAGGCTATTTTTCTTTGAGTAAGAGTCTAGTTTCAGCATTGAATTAAGTACAAGGTTGGTTATAAAATTGGGATGGACTGCCAAGCATTTCTTGAGGGTGTCTCCACTACTTTCCCTTTCAATGCTCTCCTGCCATGGAAAGGAAATACTATTGAAGTAGAAGCGTCAACAAGGTTAGTTTTGGAAGAGGAGCTAAATTGGATGGGACTCCAAGGAAGCTTTGGGTTTAATAGAATAGAATAGAATAGAATAGAATAGAATAGAATAGAATAGAAGCTGGAAAGGGATCTTGGAGGTCTTCTAGTCCAACCCCTTCCTCAAGCAGGAGAACGTATATAATCTCAGACAAGTGATTGCCCAATCTCTTCTTAAAAACCTCCAATGATGGAGTGCCCACAATTTCTGAAGGCAAGCTGTTCCACTAGTTAATGCTCCCTATTGTTAGTTTTTCCTTAATTAAGTTTAATTAAGATTAATTAAATTTCTCTTTAATATCTCCTCAATTCCTTAATTGCTTTTCTCTTTGATCGGTTTCCAGCCATTATTTCTTGTCCTGCCTTGGATGCCTTGGATAATAATTTGACCTCCTTTTTCTTGTAATACGAAAATATTAGTATCATGTCATCCCCAATTCTTCTTTTCTTTAGACCCAAAAATCTTCAGCCATTTTTCATATTGTTTAGTCTCCAGGTCTTTGATAGTCTTAGTTGCTCTTCTCTGAATTTTTCCCAAAGTCTCAACATCTTTTTTTAAAAAAGTATGGTGGCTAAAATTAGTAGCAGTATTCCTGTGGTCCTACTATGATTTTGTAAAATGGCACTAACAACAACAACAAAAACAACAACAACAGAGTTGGAAGGGACTGTGGAGGTCTTCTAGTCCAACCCCCTGCTTAGGCAAGAAACCCTACACCGCTTCAGACAAACAGTCATCCAATATCATAGAAACATAGAAACATAGAAGTCTGACGGCAGAAAAAGACCTCATGGTCCATCTAGTCTGCCCTTATACTATTTCCTGTATTTTATCTTACAATGGATATATGTTTATCACAGGCATGTTTAAATTCGGTTACTGTGGATTTACCAACCACGTCTGCTGGAAGTTTGTTCCAAGGATCTACTACTCTTTCAGTAAAATAATACTTTCCCTTAATAAAAACTTCCAGTGTTGGAGCATTCAAAACTTCTGGAGGCAAGTCATTCCATTAATTAATTGTTCTAACTGTCAGGAAATTTCTCCTTAGTTCTAAGTGCCTTCTCTCCTTGATTAGTTTCCACCCATTGCTTCTTGTTCTATCCTCAGGTGCTTTGGAGAATATTGACTCCCTCTTCTTTGTGGCAACCCCTGAGATATAAATACTTCACATGATCTTGGATCTATGCTTTTGTTTTCTTTAATCTATCTATCTATCTATCTATCTATCTATCTATCTATCTATCTATCTATCTAATTTGTCAATCAAGTATAGGAGAGTAGCTTATATAAACATAAGACAGAAAGTAATGATAAAAAATACAATAGGACAATAGGAAAAAAGACAATAGGACAATAGGATAAAAAAGACAATAGGGATGGTATGCACAATGGTGCGCTTATGCAACCTCTTAGAAAAGGGGAGAGGTCAACTGTAGACAATCTAATTCCTTTAACCTTCTCATGTCCTGCCTCATTCATGTGTCCACCTTCCCAATATTTAATTCTTTAGCTGTTCCACATGGAGCAGATGAACCCAATGACTGCTTAGTTCCACAAAGCAAACCCCCTTCCTCAAAGTATCTGGGTGCCTTTTAAAATAAAATTTTTGATATGCAACCATTCCATTTTCAAATAAAGCTTCAGATTTCCACCAAACACAGTCCTTGACATTTTAATCCTCAAGTCTGGAGCTTTAGCTTTTCAAAAGGAAGTTATAAATTCTGAAAACAAACAGGAAGGCATATTTTTGTCAAGACAAAAAGCACTGTGTATACCAGGGCCTCGATAAGACCATCTTTGGAAGTGGAACTAGGCTGCTTGTAATGCCAAGTAAGTTATTTCTGCTGTTGTTATAAGAGCAAGAGTGTCCTTCTTTTGCTCTCTCTCACATTTGCAGTCTTCAGGGATTTACACATTCACTGATTATTTCTGTGGTTTCAGAAATGATTTTGACATTGAAGAAATTCATGGAATCACGATATATAACATTAATATAAATTCCTGATTTCTGTGAGGGTGTCCATGTCTTCATATGGTCACACACATATTGTAGGACCTAAAACAAA